>NC_073254.2:22070000-22375000 GCF_029289425.2 Pan paniscus
CACAAAGATTCTTTAAAATTTCATATTCAGGAATATTAATTCTGAAGAACAAAAACAAAAAGTTAAAATTGCCATTCCAATTGGTTTAAATATAGTTGATATACAGAGTATGGGGGAAAATGAGACTTCTTAAGAATAAATAAAAGGAGACGTAAAATACTTGTTTTTTTCCCCAACAATATTTTGTTAGCTTATAAGTTTGTTCCTCAAACTTTTCTACCAAAGATGGAAGAACATCACTGAGCTGCTTCTACTCCACCTCCAAGCGTGACATTTCTTTCAAATCTCTTGTTTGAGCTTGAAAAAAGTCCATGTGAATTTTTCATTCCTTTTCATACTAAATTCCTGTTAAATTGTTTTAATTTATTTTTAAAATTGGCCGGGCACAGTGGCTCACGCCTGTAATCCCAGCACTTTGGGAGGCTGAGGTGGGTGGATCATAAGGTCAGGAGTTTAAGACCAGCCTGGCCAACATGGTGAAACCCCATCTCTACTAAAAAATACAAAAATTAGCTGGGCGTGGTGGCAGGCGCCTGTAGTCCCAGCTACTTGGGAGGCTGAGGCAGAAGACTTGCTTGAACCTGGGAGGTGGAGGTTGCAGTGAGCCAAGATCATGCCACTGCACCCCAGCCTGGGCGACAGAGTGAGACTCCATCTCAAAAAAAAAAAAATTGATACATATCAGATGTACATATTTTTTGGGTACATGTGACAATTTGATGCATTCATATAGTCAAATCAAGGCAATTGGGATATTTATCACCTTAAATCTTTATCTTAGACCAGGTGCAGTGGCTCATGCCTGTAATCCCAGCACTTTGGGAGGCTGAGGCGGGCGGCTCACTAGAGGTCAGGAGTTCAAGACCAGCCTAGCTAACATAGTGAAACCCCATCTCTACTAAAAATACAAAAAAAAAAAAAAAAATTGGCCGGGCACAGTGGTGCACACCTGTAATCCCAGCTACTCGGGAGGCTGAGGCAAGAGAATTGCTTGAACCCAGGAGGTGGAGGTTGCACTGAGCCTAGGTCATGCCACTGTACTCTAGCCAGGGGAACAGAGCGAGACTCTGTCTCAAAAATATATATATATATATTTTCTTTACCCTAGGAACATTTGAATTATTCTAGCTGATTTTGAAATATACAATCAATTAACATTATAGTAACCCTACTGATCTATCAGCACCACATCTTATTTCTTCTATCAGCTTAAAACGAAATTCATGTGAATTTTTCACTCCAGTTCATAATAAATTTCTGTTATGTTTGAAGTTTTAAACTCACATCAAGTAATGATGCTCCAGAAAGTAGTTCCCCACGTTCAACCTGTAGTTTTCTTGTGGCACATCAGGATGACCATAATTGTATTGTATATTTTGTTGCTCCTAAAAAGAGTATGGCAAGATTTTTGTCAATTGGAGGACAATGGTATCCATTATATTGCAGTTAGGATTAAATGAGATATAATGCAGGCATGTCATTTAGCACACAATACACTTTAATAAAAATAAATACTGGTTACTTTTCTCATTTGGTTCCTAATAGGTGCCATTCCATATAAAGTGAAGGATAATGGCTACAGCATTTTTTCTTAGACTTGGACAATGTTGAATGTACTACAGAAGCATACTTTAAGGTATGTGCATGGAGGCTGCTATAGGACATATAGGTACCCATTCATTTACAGTTTGTTGTTGTTGTTGTTGTTGTTTTGAGATGGAATCTCACTCTTGTTGTCTAGGCTGGAGTGCAATGGTGCAATCTCGGCTCACTGCAACCTCTGCCTCCCAGGTTCAAGCAATCCTCCTGCCTCAGTCTCCCAGGTAGCTGGGATTACAGGCATGTGCCACCACGCCCGGCTAATTTTTTTGTATTTTTCGTAGAGACGGGGTTTCACCAGGCTCGTCTCGAACTCCTGACCTCAGGTGATCCACCCACCTCAGCCTCCCAAAGTGCTGGGATTGCAGGTGTGAGTCACCGCGCCCGGCCTACAGTTTCGTTAATACTTATGCAGGTGTTAGTAGGCAGTCATGTGCTGTAATTGAAAAGTCCCAGATTTGAGTTAAGAGAACCTGATTCTAGCCCAGGATCTGCTACTCCTTTTTAATTTTTTAAAAATAATGTATACCTTGCCTATTAATAATTTTTAAGACCAGATACAGTGGCTCACACCTGTAATCGCAGCACTTTGGGAGGCTGAGACAAAAGGATTGCTTGAGCTCAGGAGTTCGAAACCAGCCTAGGTAACATAGAAGACCTCATCTCTATTAAAATAAAACTAAAAAAAAATTAGCCAGGCATGGTGGCACGCGACTATGGTCCCAGCTATTCAGAGGCTATGGTGGGAGGATCACTTGAGTCTGGGAGGTTGAGGCTGCAGTGAGCCATGACGGTGCTCCAGCCTGGGTGAATGAGATGCTGTTTCAAAAAAAAAAGAAAAGAAGAAAAACAACACAACCCAAACACCAAAAAGCAGAAAGAATTTTTAACTAGTCTTTGTTAAGCAACATTCTCAATACTATCAGGAAAAAGATCAAAGCCATTGAGAGGAAGGGAGAAGGTATTATAGCCAAAGCAAAATAGGCTGCCATAGCTGGTGCCTCGCTGAATTTCCTGAGTTGTTGAGCACAGGGTCAGTGAGCTTGGGGAAGTCATTGGACATTTCCCACCTGGCCTGGGTCCTCCCACCTCCACAGTGCAGTGGTTGGATGCCGCCTCCTGCAGTATTGACTAACTGGGCGAACGTGGGCAAATCCAACTTTCTGAACATACTCCCTTATCTGAAATGAGGACGGTGTGGAAGGTGAATGTGCTGCCAGTGAAAGCTCAGAGCTTGACACCAGGAAGCACTCAATTAATGCTGGCTTCCCCTACGAATTCTCAGAGTCTAATACAAATTCACTTGCGGTGTCATTCTGTCGTTCTGTTACCCTCTTCCAAAATGAGGAAGTGAGTGTTCTTGGACGAACAGGCTCCTTTGGATTTAAAATCACCACTCCAGAGCAAAGTGGTCTTTCCATCCTTAGCACAGCCCGTGGAGGAGGAAGGAGGATCACTGTGGAAATCGTCCTCACCTCCCACGCGGCTCCTGGGAACATGTCTCAAGAGCAGATGAGGGCCTTGATCTCAATGGCAGATCAGTTCACCCTACATTGTAAATGGCTCATATGCGTAGAGCAAACGGTGATGGGTGGAGGGCAGTGGAAGGGGCGTGGTGGGAAGTCCAGAGAGAAGTCCAGAAAAGAGAGGATGGAGAAATCCAAAAGCCACTGACTTCACAGTTTTACCTGGGCCAGCCCTGCCCTGGCCTAAGCCAGGGGGAGGAGCTGGTTGGCTTTCAGGGCCTCCTCATCGCGTCAGGAAGCCACGCCCCATTTGGGACATGGGACCACAGTGCACAGCTTGTGGGCTCAGGTGGAGCTGGGACCGGAGCTGCGGCCCTCACCGGGCAGCCTGAGTCCCATAGGGCGGGACAGCAGGGCGGGGGCTGTGGCACCAGCCGAGCTCCCGACCCTGCGCCACTTGAGACCCCAGATTTCCTCTGGCATGTAAGCCAAGTGGTCATTTGGATTCTGGAGGAGAGCCAGGTTGTTGTTTTGGGTGCTTATGTTTGTTTTGTTCGTTTGTTTTCTGTTCGTGGCAGCCTCATGGAGCATCTAGTTGCTCAGCTTGGTGCAGTGTGGAAAGCCCGGAGCTGCGGCTTTGCTGGAAAGCCAGATCCGGTTAGGATCTCTTCAGTAGCCTCTTTGCTGCGGTGGTTTCTGAGCAAGTACACCCGTGCTTGCTGCCTTCAGTCTGTGGCCGGGAAAGAAAGTGTCTTGACCACAGAATCAGTGGGCAGTTCCGAGGCATTCGCTGGATTGCTCTCCCAGCATCTCTCTAAAATACCGTGACCTTGGGAGCGGTTCTGAGTCCTGGGGTGGCCGAGTGGGCTTACATGCTTCTGCCTCTGGAGGCAGGGGATGGGGAACAAAGAGAAGATTCTCTGGGGACGGCTTTCCAGAGTGAGAGGCAATGTTTCCAGAGGTGTCACAGAGACAAAAATCCAGCCCTCTGACTAGATGGGCTTGCTGCAGACAAGGCAGTTCTGGAAACAAACAAACAAAAAACTTCAAACCGGTTAACAATGGGAAAATATTTTTGCAATGAAGAAAAAACAAGCCCCTACGAGAAGGCAGGTCCAGAAAAGATCGCTGCATGATTGTATTTTGGGTTTGAAATTTCAGCTGCTTCTATCTTCAAGCCAAAGGGAGACCCACCCCCAGCCTCGGCGGGCTCTCCCTGGTCTAGGGAGGGCCACACCAAAGGGGCCTCACCCCTTTTGGTGTGGGCTTTGTGCCAGCCACTGTCAGCATCCCAGCAAGTACAGCATTTGTTTCCTAGAACTATGTGTTTTGAAGGGGAGAAAGATTATATTCGGCACATTATGGGGCTTTGGATCCTGCGGGTGGAGGCTGGCTGTGCTGTGGGACGCCAAGTGCTGCCCACTGGAGCTGCAGGGGTGTGAAGGCAGCGCATGCACCGCCTGTGCTAGATGGAAAACAAAGTGTCTGCAAATACTAACAGATATGAAAGAAGGCTGCTCAGCGTGTGGAAACAGGGGTGGGTGCTGGAGCCATTGGAACCCTGTGGCTTTTAGGAATGTGGATGGCCAGTGCTTGCAGATGTTCACAGAGTGGAAACTGTGGATGGACCAAGAGGCCAGACTTCACAGCTTGGGTTGCCCCTGGGAGGGCAGGTGAGAATCAGGCAGCTCTTGGGTTTGAAGGCCCGGACCCTTGAAGGGCTGCTGTTAGTGTTTGTGTCTCTTCCTCAGTTAACACCTGGAAGCAGGACAAGGAAGGCTCAGAGGAGCTCCTTTGGTTAGGGGCAGGACTGTCATCTGATCTGTGGAAATGGGATCCACTTTCTGTTGGCCTATTAGGGCCTTTCTCTGTCACACATAATTTCAAGAAGAGGAGGGGAAATTGAAAAGTGGTAGCCTTGACTGTCAGCATCCTGCCCTAGTTTGGAAGTCAACAGTCTGTCCTTCTCCGGGAGTGGCCAGTACTGCTCTGGGGCTGCTTCCTGCACCCCACAAGCTGCAGAACTGCAAAGCCTCTCAGCCTCCCATGAGTCTGGTCTGATTATTTTTTTTGAGATCGTCTCGTTCTGTCGCCCAGGCTTGAGTGCAGTGGTGCTGTCTCAGCTCATTGCAACCTCCGCCTCCCAGGTTCAAGTGATTCTCGTGCCCCAGCCTCCCGAGTAGCTGAGATTACAGGTGCGCACCACCATGCCCGGCTAATTTTTTGTGTTTTTAGTATAGATGGGGTTTCACCACGTTGCCCAGGCTGGTCTTGAACTCCTGAGCTCAGACAATCCACCTGCCTTGGCCTCCCAAAGTGCTAGGATTACAGGCATGAGCCACCGCGCCCAGCCTGATTTTTCTTTCTTTTTTTTTTTTTTAAGTAGAAAATGTGAACAGCAGAATGAAATGCCACCCAGTTAACCCATTTATGCCAGAGGTTGCAAATTTTTTTTTTTTGTAAAAAATCAGAACTTAGCGATGACCTTGAGCAGTAGAGTATAAATAACTCCCATAAGCTTAGCATTCCGATAATGGAACACTAGGCATAAATGGGCTAATGACCTCTTTCCTTACTTGGGCTCTTTTTATGTAGCTTTTATGCTGCCATTTTTTTGTTGTTGTTGTTTGTTTGTTTGTTTGTTTTTGAGTCTTACTTTGTCACCCAAGCTGGAATGCAGTAGTGCAAACATGGCTTACTGCAGCCTCAACTTCCCAGGCACAAGAGATCTTCTCACTTCAGCCCCCTAAATAGCAGGACTACAGGGGCACACCACCACACCCGGCTAATTTTTTTTTTTTTTTTTGGTAGAGATGGGGATTTGCCATGTTGTCCAGGCTGTTCTCAAACTCTAGAGCTCAAGCGATTTGTCCACCTTAGCCTTCCAAAGTGCTGGGATTACAGGCGTGAGCCACCGCGCCTGGCCTCACGCTGCATTCATAAAGAGACTTTTACCACACGGAGTCTGATTGGAGGTTGCAATAGAGGTTTGAAAGCTAGGAGTAAATGTTTACGTTAAACATAGACTTATGTGGCTTAGATTCTTTTCCCAACATCCCATCCTCCTATCAAAATAAAATAAAACTTCTTCCCCAGCAAGTAGAAAGTTGATGAAAATCAAAAAAACCATATAGTTCATTCACTGTATTATTTTTCTAAATTGAATATTATTCTAAGCCTATCAACAGAATGCTATTGGGGAATATACAAGGGTTATATGTTATCTCCTATCCTTAATATTGCTGTTTCTTATGCAATAACACACACGTGGACACACACACACTCACATGTTCACACTCACACACAAATGATTTGGAAAGAATGTGAGGTTTAAGTGCTAAATTGTGTGGCCCAGAGGTACATGCCATAGATGTACAGAGAAAGGAGCAAATTGCATGGATTGGAGTGGTTGGGTGGGACTGGTAGGACCAGAGCCAGACTGAGGGATGGATAGGTTTGGGTGGGGAGTGGGAGGGTGAAAAGCTGAGCTACATGCCAGAGGTAGATCACAGAGAACCTGCTCTGCCTGGATGGAAGAGTGCACCAATCGGTGTGCTTCTGGTTGCAAGTAACAGTAAACCCTGACTTGCACCGAGATTATCACCAGAAATATCCCAGAACTAAAATATGAAGATAAGACAGTTTTCAGGGCCACAAAGAGGTGAAAAAAACCCGAGAAGATGGTAAGATAATCAGATTTCCACATCTGTGACAACCCTCCCCTCGTTCTACCTGGCAGCAAGTGTGTGGAAAATTTCCCCCCAACTCACTGTTTCTACACTGGTGTAAGTAAGATCAAGGTCAACAAACAGCTCCCCTACCATCTTGGGTTCCCCGGCAGGAGATCCGTTCCTTCCTTAACCCACAGGAAGCATAAAAGGAGAAATATCTCTGAGAACAGGCAGAGACAAAGGGAGGAGGCAGGACTACCATCCCCACCCTGGAAATTCTGTTCTGTAACTCAACCAAAGGAGGCACCAAGTCAGAGTGACTATTCAGCAGTACGACACTGTAGGGGGTTCAGCTCACAGGTCCCCTGGGCACAAACTCCTAGCCAGGAAGGGCAGCATACTGATCAGTTACTAGAGTCAAAGTGAACCTGGGCTTTAAGGTGCCACCCAGAGCCGAAAAGGGGGCAGTGGCCTAGCAGTGAATAACTTCTAAGCAAATATATTCAATAAAAACCCAAACAAGCTAGAGAAGACTGGAATACATAATGTTTTGATGCAAAGACAGACGTACATCCAGAAGAAACAACGGCAAACAGGGAACAACAATCCTCCCAAATGGACAAACCAAGGAACCAGTAACTGACCCCAACAGGATGGTGATATGTGAGCTCTCTGACCAATAAGTCAAATAGTAGTTTTAAGGAAACTCAGTGATCTCCAAGATAATACAGAAAAGCAATTCAGAAATTCATCAGAGAAATTTAACAAAGAGATTGAAATAACAACAACAAACAAAATCAAACAAATATTGGAACTAAGAAATACATTTGCTGAATTAAAATATTCATTAGAGGCTCTCAACAGCAGAATGGATCAAGTTGAGCCAAGAATCAGTGAGCTAAAGACAGGTTATTTGAAAACACACAATTGGAGGACAAAACAGAATAAAAAGCAATCAAGAGGCCGGGTGCAGTGGCTCATGCCTGTAATCCTAGCAATTTGGGAGGCCAAGGTGGGCAGATCACCTGAGGTCAGGAGTTCGAGACCATCCTGTCTAACATGGTAAAACCCTGTCTCTACTAAAAATGCAAAAAAAATTAGCTGGGCATGGTGGCACGCGCCTGTAGTTCCATTTACTCCGGAGGCTGAGGCAGAAGAATCGCTTGAACCCAGGACGCAGAGGTTGCAGTGAGCCGAGATCATGCCACTGCACTCCGGCCTGGGTGACAGAGTGAGACTCTGTCTCAAAAAAAAGAAAAAAAGAAAAAAAAGACTCCAGGGTATTTGGGCAGACAGCTCCTGTCATCTGTCTCCTCTGCCTTCTGCATTATCTCCACTCTCTTCCAAAGTGCAGATTCCTCTCTTTCCTAATTAAAGAGTATGCTTGATAGCTTTTCCCACACCTTGCCCATCATTTCCTCTCTCCTTTTTTTTTTTTTTTTGGAGACAGGTCTCACTCTGTTACTCAGTCTGGAGTGCAGCGGCGTGATCTTGGCTCATCACAACCTCCGCCTCCTGGGTTCAAGCAATTCTCCTACCTCAGCCTCCCGAGTAGCTGGGACTACAGGTGTGCACCACCGTGCCTGGCTAATTTTCGTATTTTTAGTACAGATGGGGTGTCACCATGTTGGTTGGGCTGGTCTTGAACTCCTGACCTCAGGTGATCCACCTGCCTCGGCCTCCCAAAGTGCTGGGATTACAGGTGTGAGCCACTGGACCCGGCCTATGGTGCTGTGTCCTTACAGTTCTAGAGACAGCCTCTGGTTCAGAGGAGAAAGAAGGGTCTTGTTCTACAGTTTCTCAATCTTGTTCTATGAGCTACTTCTTTGAGAAACAGCTCGAGCTACAGGTGTGTGTCTGTAAGCTGTTGAGACGGGCAGCTGCATGAACAGAAAGGGTGTGGGCCACTCAGATAAGGGTGACTATGAGATAAAGAAATGACAGGTCTTGGGGCTGAGTGTGGTGGCTCATACCTGTAATCCCAGCACTTTGGGAGGCCAAGGTGGGGAGGATCACTTGAGCCTAGGAGTTCGAGACCAGCCTAGGAGTTCAAAACATAGTGTGACCCCCATCTCTACAAATTTTTTTTTTAAATTAGCTGGCATGGTGGCACAAGCTTACAATTCAGCTACTAGTGAAGATGAGGGGGAAAGATTGCTTGAGCCGGGGAGATACAGGCTGCCATGAGCCAAGATCGCATCAGTGCACTCCAGCGTGGGAGACAAAGTGAGACTGTCTCAAAAAGAAAAAAAAAAAGAAGAAAACGAAAGAAAGAAAGAAAAGAAAAGAAAAGAAAAAAGAAGAAAATAAAGGAAAGACAGAAAGAAAAGAAAAAAAGAAGATAAAGGAAAGAAAGAAAGAGAGAAAGGAAAGGAAAGGGACGGGGAGGGGAGAGGAGGGGAGGGGAGGAAAGAAAAAAGAAAAGAAAAGGACAGACAGCCACAATATGACTGAGAGAGGGTAGATTTTGACCAGATGTCTGAGCTAGGAAAAACCGTGAGGAGAGGAGACAATAAACTCCAAACCCAGTTTAAGATGGAAGTCTGGCTGGGTGCGGTGGCTCACGCCTATAATCCCAGCAGTTTGGGAGGTCGAGGTGGGCAGATAACCTGAGGTCAGGAGTTCGAGACCAGCCTGACTAACATGGAGAAGCCCTGTCTCTACTGAAAATGCAAAATTAGCCAGGCATGGTGGTGCGTACCTGTAATCCCAGCTACTCGGGAGGCTGAGGCAGAAGAATCACTTGAACCTGGGAGGCAGAGGCTGCGGTAATCAAAGATTGTGCCATTGCACTCTAGCCTGGGCAACAAAAGCAAAACTCCGTCTCAAAAAATAAATAAATAAATAAATAAATAAAAAGGAAGTCTTGAGAATAATCTGCTCATTTAAAGAAAAAAGAAAAAGGGAGGGGGTGGACTTTAGTTCCATATGTGTTGTGGCCTGGCTGTGAATG
Source organism: Pan paniscus (assembly GCF_029289425.2). Lineage (NCBI taxonomy): Eukaryota > Metazoa > Chordata > Mammalia > Primates > Hominidae > Pan > Pan paniscus. Next base: position 22,079,690 of record NC_073254.2, read on the forward strand.
TGCTATGGGTTTCCACAATAAAGGCCTGGCCAAGGACTCATCATGCCCCAAATCCTAGATGAGAAACTTTCATAAGTCAGAGGGCCTGGCCCTTCTGACTCTCAGATTCTGAAAATTAGTTTTTACCTTGATTTGGACAAGAAGATTTATTGGGTGGGGAGTTTTCCTACAAATTTGAAAACTTCTAAAAGCCATTTGAATTTTACATTAATATTGAAATATGGGAAACTGGCCTTTGTAAAGATGTTTTTCACTTCTTTTTTTTTTTTTTTTTTTCCCGAGACAGAGTCTTGCTCTGTCACTCAGGCTGGAGTGCAGTGGTGTGATCTTGGCTCACTGCAACCTCTGCCTCCTGGGTTTAAGCAATTCTCCTGCCTCAGCCTCCAGAGTAGCTGGGATTAGAGGTGTGTGTCACCATGCCTGGCTAATTTTTTGTTTTGTATTTTTAGTAGACAGGATTTCACCATGTTGGCCTGGCTGGTCTTGAACTCCTGACCTCATGATCCACCCACCTTGGCCTCCCAAAATGCTAGGATTACAGGCATGAGCCACCATGCCCGGCCTTGTTTTTCACTTCTACAAAAAGCATTGATAGAAAGGATGCATACTTTCATGATTTAAACTTCCTATGAATGTCTCATGTAATTAATATCATTGCTTCAAAGATGAGTTGTGAATTTCTTATGGAAATTAAATAACTTTACCTGTTTTGGATGAGAAATTTCATTCATTTTAGTGTTAGCCTACCATAATGATAGCCAGAGGATTCTGTTCCTTTATTGTGAAAAAAAGGTCTAAACTTTATATTAATAAGTTACTTTAGTTTAGAATAAACATTTTTTCCACTTGCAAAAACATCCAATATTGCCGTTTCACTTTTTGTCAAATGTATATGTATGTACTTATTTTTCTTTTTTTAAAAAGTTTGAGACAGGGTCTCACTCTGTCACCCAGGCTGGAGTACAGTGGCTCGACCTCAGCTCACTACAACCTCTGCCTCCTGGGCTCAATCAATCTTCCCACATCAGCCTCGTAGGTAGGTGGGACTACAGATGCACGCCACCACATCCACTTAATTTTTGTATTTTTTGTAGAGATGGGGTCTCACCGTGTTGCTCAGGCTGGTCTCAAACTTCTGGGCTCAAGCCATCTGCCTGCCTTGGCCTCCCAAGTGCTAGGATTACAGACATGAACCACCATGCCATGCCCTTATTTTTCAAAGTCAATCAAATTATTAAGTTAAAAAAAACCACTTCCCCTATACCCACTTCCCCTATACCCATTTCCGGACCACTTCCCCTATACCCACTTCCCCAATTTCTCCTTTGCTAGTGTCAGTTATGTTCTTTTAACTGATTATTTTGGTATTTACCTGGATAAATTTAATTAACAAGCTTGTATTGCTTTATATCAGTTTAAAACATTAGTTATTTTCTTCTATGAAAGTTGAAGATTTAGTTCTTCATTCTCCACATATTTTCACTTCTGTCCTCTTGCCTGTCATCCCCAGTTATGTTTTAACTTTTATTACTTTTTGTTAGACACGGAGTCTCCCTATGCTGCCCAGAGCGGATTTGAACTCCAGGGTTCAAGCCATCCTTCTGCCTCAGTCTCCCGGGTAGCTTGGAGTTTTCACATCAATTTCCATTATTTGTGTCAGTGTGACTATCTGTGTTCAGAGCCAATCTTGTAATATTGCAACTACTTTTTTCTTTTGTGCTTAGCTATTAAGTTTCCCCCAAATTAACAACTGTCCTTTTTTTAAAAAAATTGCCTACTTTTCTGTCTGCTGTGGCTAATTCAATTCCAAACTTTCTGCTCATTGTCTGGGTCCTGTCCCAATAGGTTCATTTTCATCACATATCCTCCCAGTTTGGTCTCCATGCAGACCCTCCGAGCTCGTTGCTCCCACGCTGCTGTCCAGCAATCATCTGGCAGGCCCCTTTTCCCGTCACACGGGGATTCTCTTCATCTCTCCACCATCAAGTCTCCAGTTCCTTGACTTATTTTTCATCTCCTTGTCATTTTACTCTGGGAGATTTCCAATTTTACCTTGAACTTTTCATTTCTATTATATTTTTAATTTCCAATAGATCTTTCTTCGTTCTCTTGAATGCTGCTTTAAAAAAACTCATTGTGGGCCGGGCGCGGTGGCTCACGCCTGTCATCCCAGCACTTTGGGAGGTTGAGGTGGGCGGATCACGAGGTCAGGAGATCGAGACCATCCCTGGCCAACATGGTGAAACCCCATCTCTACTAAAAATAAAAAAATTAGCCTGGCGTGGTGGCGCGTGCCTGTAATCCCAGCTACTCCGGAGGCTGAGGCAGGAGAATCACTTGAACCTGGGAGGCGGAGGTTGCAGTGAGCTGAGATCACGCCACAGCACTCCAGCCTGGCGACAGAGCGAGACTCCGTCTCAAAACAAAACAAAACAAAAAACCAAACCAAAACAAAAAACCTCATTGCATTCTTCTTTAATGAATACACTCTCTTTTCTCTATATTGCTGTCATCTGGCTTTAAAAACATGCTGTCCTGACTTGGTTTTGAGTCTCTAGCTAGAAACAGGTCAGTTTCCCTTATTAATACTCGAGGGGGTTCTGGAAGTTATCTTTTCTCTGCAGTGTCCCATTTCCCCAAGTTGCTTTTCCCCCTTCCTTGGGTCTCCTTGATATTAGAGACTTCGGTGGTATGCTGCTGCATTCTTTAGGGTGTAAACATTCACACCACCCTCCCCACTGACTCTCGGGTCCTCCCCCGCAGCTGTGCCCCTGGTCCCTAGTGCAGAGACCTTCTCCCTTCCCCTCTCCTGAAAATACATCTGTCCCCAGGCTTGTGCCGCAGTGGGAAAGGGCCCGTCCAGGAGTCGGGGAGGGATCCTGGAATTTAAAAGCATCTTTAACAGCTCCTCCTCAAAAACCCAGTCACACTTCCTTCCCCGCTAGTGAGAGATGCCAGCCTGCTGGCAGCCCCCGCTCGCTCTTGGCAGCTCCTCGGCCTCTACGCCCACTCTGGCCGTGCTTGAGGAGCCTTCAGCCTACCGCTGCACTGTGGGACCTCTTCCAGGGATGGCCGAGACTGGAGCCGGCTCCCTCGGCTTGCGGGGAGGTATGGAGAGACAGACAGGGGCGGTAACCGGGGCTGCGCGCGGCGCTTGCGGGCCAGAGCGAGTTCTGGGTGGGCTTGGGCTCGGCCGGCCCCGCCGGCCCGGGCAGTGAGGAGCTTAGCACTTGGGCCAGCAACGGCTGTGCTCCATTTCTTGCCAGGCCTTAGCTGCTTCCCCATGGGGCAGGACTCGGGACCTGCAGCCCACCATGCCTGAGCCCCCAGCCCCAACCCCGCCCTAACCCCGCCCTGGGCTCCTGCGCAGCCGGAGTCTCCTGAGCCTCCCGGACGAGCGCCGCCCCCTACTTCACAGCACAGGGTCCCATTGACCACCCAAAGGACTAAACAGTGCGGGTCCACGGGCGGGACTGACAGACAACTCCACCTGGGGCCCCAGTGGGATATCTACCAGGTGAAACCAGCTGGGCTCACTGAGTGTGGTGGGGACTTGGAGAATCTTTATGTCTAGCTAAGGGGTTGTAAATGCACCAATCAGCACTCTGTATCTAGCTCAAGGTTTGTAAACACACCAATCAACACCCTCTATCTAGCTCGGGGTTTGTGGATGCACCAATCGGCATTCTGTATCTAGCTAATCTGGTGGGGGCCTGGAGAACCTTTATATCTAGCTAAGGGATTGTGAATACACCAATCAGCACTCTGTATGTAGCCGAAGGTTTGTAAATGCACCAATCAGCACCCTGCGTCTAGCTCAAGGTTTGTAAATGCACCAATCGGCGCTCTGTGTCTAGCTGATCTGGTGGGGACTTGGAGAACCTTTATATCTAGCTAAGGGATTGTGAATACACCAATCGGCACTCTGTATGTAGCCGAAGGTTTGTAAATGCACCAATCAGCACCCTGCGTCTAGCTCAAGGTTTGTAAATGCGCCAATCGGCGTTCTGTGTCTACCTGATCTGGTGGGGACTTGGAGAACCTTTATGTCTAGCTAAGGGATTGTGAATGCACCAATCGGCACTCTGTATCTAGCTCAAAGTTTGTAAATGCACCAATCAGCACTCTGTGTCTAGCTCAGGGTTTGTAAATACACCAATTAACACTCTGCATCTAGTTAATCTAGTGGGGACGTGGAGAACTTTTGTATCTAGCTCAGGGATTGTAAACGCACCAATCAGCACCCTGTCAAAACGGACCAATCAGCGCTCTGTAAAACAGACCAATCGGCTCTCTGTAAAATGGACCAATCAGCAGGATGTGGGTGGGGCCAGATAAGAGAATAAAAGCAGGGTGCCCGAGGTAGCCCCGGTAATTCGATTAGCTTGTTTCGTATGGGGTGATGAGTTTGTTTTTTTTTTGTTTGTTTGTTTTTTTCTTTTTTTAAATAAGGTTCAGAGTGCTAGTTGTGAGTTCTAGCGGTTTTTTGCGAAAGTGTGTGGGGTTTTTTTCGAACCTATTGTGGGCTATGAGCTCTTCGAAAAGAGCAAGGAACTTCAGATACGGTACTTTAAGTATTGTAGCATTAACTGTGAAAGTCTGCGGCTATTATTCTTGAGCTAGTGAGACAGCAAACTCTAGGCAACACTGTGTTTAACAGCTGTAACACTCATTGTACAACTCAAAACACTGTTAACAGTCTGCAACTTCTTTCTTGAAATTAGTGTAGACCAAGAACCCGCTAATTCTGGACACACTAGTTCTCAGGGTTACCAGGTGCTGCGTCTTTACGAGAGGTTGAGGCTTTTTGGCTGCTAGCTTTTCTCTTCTATCTAGCATTCGGCTTTTCTCAGGTTAGTTACTTGCCCTACCACTAACGTTTGTCTTGTACGTTTTTCCGCAGTTTTCTCTTAAGCTGTCTATTGTGGGTGGTTTTGGTAATTCAGGAGAGAAAATGAGGTGTGTGCATTCGTTACCTATTTTTCCCCTGAACTACAGTTGAGTGGTGTGTTACTTATCTTTCCTCTTAACTACATAGTAATTTGTAGTTCGGGCTACAGGACTCTGAAAACATGACTAGAAATCTTATTTCATTGGTGTATGCTCTTAAAAAAAATTCAAAAAAACTAAATGTCTTAATTCTTTCATGTCTATATTGTCAAAATCTTGTCAGGCCAAGGAAGGTAAAGGAGAAAGTAGTATTCAGTCATCCATAGCTTTTCCTATTCAATCTCTCTCTCATTGATAAAGCTTTAAAGGTCGTACAGGTCCTCACTTCATGACAATGATAAAAGGAATCACGAGAGGGCAGGTTTACTTGGTGAGCAGAAGGATTGGAAGCATTTTCTCTTGACATTGTTTGGAATTGCCAGCCCATGATAATAAAAAGCAGAGTTTTGATCAATCGGTTGATTTTGAGACAGGTTCTCACTCTGTCACCCAGAACAGAGTGCAGTGGTGAGATCTCGACTCACTGCAGCCTCAGCCTCACAGGCTCAACCGATCCTCCCAGCTCAGCCTCCCGAGTAGCTGGGACTATAGGCATGTGCTACTTATCCCCGGATAATTTTTTTTAATGTTTTGTAGAGACGGGGTCTCTCTATGTTACCCAGGGTGGTCTCCAACACCTGGGCTCAAGTAATCCTCCTGCCTTGGCCTTCCAAAGTGTTGGGATTACAGGCATGAGCCACTGCGCCTGGCTCGGTTTATTACTGTTTTTTAAATCTGCTTTGTCTGCATCTGTCTGGTGGTTTTAGTTGAGGATCTTGGGACAAACAGGCTCATAGCAATGATAGGGAGATTTTAGATTTTAGGCAGAAAATGGAAAGTTTCTGGGGTTTCAGAAATTTTCAAACTTCAGAAACTGTAATGGTTGTTTGTAGCTCTTTATATTATTCCATCTTATTCCATCTTTATAAAATTCCATATGTGGAAATAATGTGTGTTCTCGTATTTAACTCCATCCAGTCATGCATTTAGTGCATATTCATTGAGGACCAATTACGTGCCAGTGTTGCTGAACAGGGGAAGGACGCAACGCTATTAAGACTTCCCAGCCGGGCGCAGTGGTGCATGCCTGTAATCCCAGCACTTTGGGAGGCCAAGGCGGGTGGATCAGTTGAGGTCAGGAGTTCGAGACCAGCCTGACCAACATGGTGAAACCCCATCTCTACTAAATACAAAAAATTAGCCGAGTGTGGTGGACATGCCTGTAATCCCAGCTACCTGGGAGGCTGAGGCAGGAGAATCTCTTGAACCCGGGAGGCAGAGGTTGCAGTGAGCTGAGATTGTGCTATTGCACTCCAGCCTGGGCAATAAGAGCGAAACACTGTCCAAAGAAAAAAAAGCCGGGCGCGGTGGCTCATGCCTGTAATCCCAGCACTTTGGGAGGCCGAGGCGGGCAGATCATAAGGTCAGGAGATCGAGACCATCCTGGCTAACACGGTGAAAACCCGTCTCTACTAAAAATACAAAAAAAAAAAATACTAGCTGGGCGTGATGGCAGGCGCCTGTAGTCCCAGCTCTTAGGGAGGCTGAGGCAGGAGAATGGCGTCAACCCGGGAGGCGGAGCTTGCAGTCAGCCGAGATTGTGCCACTGCACTCCAGCCTGGGCGACACAGTGAGACTCCGTCTCAAAAAAAAAAAAGAAAAAAAAGAAAAAAGACTTCCCCTGGGGAGTGTCTGTAATCTAGCTAGAGAGATATCTTTTTATTTATTTATTTATTTATTTTTGAGAGGGAGTCTAACTCTGTCACCCAGGCTGGAGTGCAATGGCACGATCTGGGCTTACTGCAACCTCCGCCTCCCGGGTGCAAGCAATTCTCCTGCCTCAGCCTCCCCAGTATCTGGGTTCACAGGCACATGCCAGCATGCCCTGTTAATTTTTGTATTTTCAGTAGAGAGACAGGTTTCTCCGTGTTGGCCAGGCAGGTCTCGAACTCCTTCCTGACCTCAAGTGATCCACCCCCCTCGGCCTCCCAAAGTGATGGGATTACAGGCATGAGACACCATGTCCGGCCGAGAGACATCTTCTTAAAAACTGCAATACAGGGACAGCGTGATGAGAGGTACAGCAGAAGTTTTCTTGACTAGGAGCTACAAAAGAAGCCCAAAGGAGGATGGAACTGATCTTGCCTGGGGGCATCAGGGAAGCCTTCGGTTGGAGAGGACATCAGATAGCACAACAGCTCATGCAGAGAGTGGGGAAATGAAATCATTCAGTGTGTCTGAAGAGTAGGATGTGTGGTGGGGAAGGGGCCTTTGAAGGGATCTGAAGATGATTCTTCAGGCAAGGAATTTTCAAAATCCACTCCACAGCAGGAATAACCTCCTAAGACTCCCTGGAGATCCTGACTCAGCCCTTCTTGGGCCCTCGGAATCTCTGTTTTTTTTAAAGCTCCCAGATGTATCAATCAGACTTAGAAATCACTGCTCTGGGCAGTACGATTCCACTTTAGGAATTTAAGTAGGGGAGAACATAATCAGATTGGCATTTTAGCAATATCCCTTCAACCAAAATGTGGAAATTGGACTGAGAGAATAGAGGCAGGGATGCCCCATGGGAAGCTTGTGAGAAAGTGGGGACAGGAGCAAAGGCCATGGGAGCTGGGGTGGAAAGGATAAGACCCGACAGCACACGGCGGTTGTGTAGCTGTGGAGAGGGGAGCAGAGTCGTCACATGGCGCCCAGGTTTCGACTGGGACAGTAACTGGGTAGGCAGTGGTCAAGATGGGAAATCAACGGAGAGTCAGAACTGGAGACAAAATGAGATCCTTTGGGAAACAATGAGTCTGAGCGATCAGCAGGCCGATGTGGGAATGGATGTGAAGATTTGAGGTCCCCCTTACGGGGGTGCTACTGGACATCATAGGAATAAGTGAGTCACCCAGACAGAGGGTGAAGAGTCAGAAGGGAAGACAACGACGCTGTCAACCTTCAAGGTAGGTAGGACCGTGAGCATGGGGGTGGGTGGGAGAAGGTGGTAGGGTCAGAAAACTGGCAAGGAGGAGAGTCGGGAGGAAAAGGAAAACACAGTGTCCCCAAACTGGGGAGGAGGACAGCCTTAAAGAAGAAGGGTGTGGTCACCCGGGCCCACTGCCCTTCCTGAAAGCCACCTCCCACCCTGCACGGCACCTCCTGGGAGCAGGCAGCTGCAGCCCCGAGGGAAAGGCGAGGGGAGCAAAACTGAGGATCTCCCTCAATTATTTTTAATCTCTTTGCAGATTTCGTCAGTGCTCAGCAGCATTTTCTCCCAGAAACAAAAGCAGGAGGGTGCTGGGGGCCTGGGTGTGGCTCCGGGAGCCCTAATTGCTGAGTGAGACACTCCTCCGTCCTCTGGTGTCCTGGAGAACAAGTTGGGGGAGCCGCCCGCCCCACCCTGCAGGAAGAGGCCAACTCAGAGCTGTGCATTACTTTGTACATTTCTTTGATTTTTCTTCTTATTTTTTGAAGCATATGCAGTGCTCAGAGATCATTTTAGACACTGCAAGAAGACAAAGATACCTAAAGAGGAAAAATGAGTTTTTCTCCCTCGTTCTGGGCTCTCCACTGCTTATATTTTGAGTTTAAAGGAGACATTATACACACATTAAAGAGATTCATGGAGGCCCTTATTACTGGGTGAAATATATTCTGTAAGCTAGCCGTCCCCAGCCTTTTTGGCACCAGGAAGCGGTTTGGTGGAAGGCAGTTTTTCCATGGATGGGAGGGTGGGGATGGTTTCAGGATGAAACCACCACCTCAGATCATCAGGCATTAGTTAGACTCTCATAAGGAGCACGCAACCTAGATCCCTCACACGCGCAGTTCACAATAGGGCTTGTGCTCCTATGAGACTCATGCCACCGCTGTTGTGACAGGAGGTGGAGCTCCGGCGGTAGTGCTTGTTCACCCTACGCTTACCTCCTGCTGTGCGGCCCAGTTCCTAACAGGCCACACAGATACTGGTCAACGGCCGGGGGCTGCGGACCCCTGCTGTAAGCCTTTTCTTCTTCAGCCAGCAAGATTTAGTGTTGTTCATCCGAAGAGCTCAATTCTTATTATGGACACAAATGAATTGATCTAACCAGCAGCCCTGGGAAGTGAGAAAGACTAATTACCCTAGGTTGTAGTTATTTCTTGGATGGATGGCTTTGGATGGATAGCCAGGTGCTGTGAGTACATTCATTCACTATTCATTCAGCAGATATTTTTATTGACTGCCTACTCGGTACAAATTAGTGTGGATGAAACTATGCCCTGCCCACAGGAACATGTCCAGCTGGGGAGCAAGATGGAACATGCATGCAAAGGTTTAGAAACACTGCAAACAAGGCTACCTGCCGTCATTCCTGGCCAAAGGAAACAGAACGGAAGAGCCTCTGTTCCCCAGAAGTGGTCACTTAGGGTTGCCCTGATCTGGGAAGGTTCTGTGCGGAGGTGGCCTCGTGAGGTGTGCTGTGGCACATAGACCTGTCACCAGTGGAGGGTGTCCAGGTTCTTGGCATCTTGAACAAAGAATTGGACAAAACGCACAAAAGCAAGGAAGAAATGAAGGGGGTTTATTGAAAATGAAAGTACACTCAGGCCGGGCGCTGTGGCTCATGCCTGTAATCCCAGCACTTTGGGAGGCTGAGGCGGGCGGATCACAAGATCAGAAGATCGAGACCATCCTGGCTAACACGGTGAAACCCTGTCTCTACTAAAAATACAAAAAAAAAAAAAAAATTAGCCGGGCGTGGTGGCGGGTGCCTGTAGTCCCAGCTACTCGGGAGGCTGAGGCAGGAGAATGGTGTGAACCCAAGAGGCAGAGCTTGCAGTGAGCTGAGATTGTGCCACTGCACTCCAGCCTGGGTGACACAGCAAGACTCCATCTCAAAAAAAAAAAAAAAGAAAGTACACTCGACATCGTGGGAGCAGGCCTGAGCATAGGGGCTCAAAGGCCCCGTTACAGAATTTCTGGGAGTTTAAATACCCTGTAGAGGACTTGGGGTATGCCCTATGTAAATGAAGAGGTTGAAGTAATGTTCCAAAGTCATTTACTAGGGAGAGGATATTTTCTGTCATAGCGGAAGTGTGAATTGGCCTTATGTTCCCTGCCTCCAGACCCTATTTTCCTGCCTCAGACCTTGGTCACTCGCTGGCTCTCCGTGTCCTTTTCAGACCTCCAATATCTATTCCTAAATAACAGAGTTGTTAGAAAGTGCTTGGCAAGTGTAACTGAAGTTGCCTTTCTCTGTCCAACCCCCAACTCTGCTCTCCAGCCCCCAGCCCCATACCACTTCTCACGGGGGTCACAGCTGCCTGATTCCCGGTGGGCCGCCCTCATGAGCTGTCTCATTGTAAAGTCTGCCTCCTGGTACATAGTGAGGACTTTGTAAATGTTTGTTGAATGAGGAAATGAAGAGCCTTCTAGACAGAGAGTAGAGAGTGTGGGGCTAGCATGCGCTTGTAGTGTTCAGATGAAAGGGAGTCAGCCTGTTGGGTTGGAGTCAGGTGTGTGTGGGAGGATTGTGGAAAGATAGCCAGGGTCCTGTCTGTCCACACACGAGGCTGAGAATTGGGACTTTGTCCTGTTGGTACCAGAGAGTCACAGAATGTTCTGGAGCAGGGGATTGACAGGGCAATGTGGGGGGAAGGTCAGCTTGCGCCGCTGTGTAGGGTGGACTGGACTGGGTTAGATGAGAGGAGGAGAGGCCAATTAGGACTGTCCCAGTAGTGCAGGGGAGATGACACTGCCGCTCCCAAAGCAAAAGATGCAGGTTAAAAAAATGTGTCTATTTTCCATTAAAGAATATTTTAGCCACTGGCTGGGCACGGTGACACACGTCTGTAATCCTAGAAATTTGGGAGGCCGAGGCGGGTGGATCACTTGAGGCCAGGAGTTTGAGACCAGCCTGGCCAACATGACGAAACCCCGTCTCTACTAAAAATACAAAAATTAGCCGGGCGTGGTGGTGGGTGCCTGTAATCCCAGCTAATTGGGAGGCTGAGGCAGGAGAATTGCTTGAACCTTCGAGGCGGAGGTTTCAGTGAGCCGATATTGTGCCATTGCACTCCAGCCTGGGTGACAAGAGCGATACTCTGTCTCAAAAACTATATATAAAATAAAAATAAAAACAAAAAATAAAAAAATATTTTAGCCACTGATAGGGCAATGATATGTAAAATTTATTTTTTTGTTAGTTTTTCTTTCTTTTGAGACAGGATCTTGCTCTGTTGCCCAGGCTGAAGTGTAGTGGCACCATCACGGCTCACTGCAGCCTCAATTGTGTGATCCTTCCACCTTAGCCTCCTAAGTAGATGGGATCACAGGCATGCACCACCATGTCCAGCTAACTTTTTAATTATTTATAGAGACAAGGTCTCACTATATTGGCCAGGCTGGTCTCCAACTTCTGGTCTTAAGCAATCCTCCTGCCTTGGCCTCCCAAAGTGTTGGGATTACAAGTATGAGCCACCACACCCGGCTACCACATATAATTTTAAAACCCACATGAGTTTCATTTAGGCCATAGTAGAATGGCCTCATATTCTGAACAGGAACTGATCTGAAACTGACCTTTCACTCCTAAGGATGCCTTTCTTATAAATTCGGCCTTCTCTCCCCCTGTGAGTGGAATTCTCTCTGGAAATCAGATGGCAATGAAAGACTGGGAGCCCTTATCTTTTGTGTTATTGATTTGGTTTTGTTTACTCTGACTCCCAGGAGAGACTCCCAGCAGGGATTCCTCGGGAGGGCTCACATATGTGCATGTGTATGTGTGTGTTGTGTGTCTGCACAGGTGTGTGACTTTTTCTAGATCTCCTCCAGATGTTTTTTTGTTGTTGTTTTTTTTTTTTTGAGACGGAGTCTCCCTCTGTTGGCTAGGCTGGAGTGTAGTGGTACGATCTTCGCTCACTGTAACCTCCGCCTCCCGGGTTCAAGTGATTCTCCTGCCTCAGTCTCCTGAGTAGCTGGGATTACAGGTGTGCACCACCACACCCGGCTAATTTTTGTATTTTTAGTAGAGGCGGGGTTTCACCATGTTGGTCAGGCTGGTCTTGAACTCTTGACCTTGTGATCCGCCCACCTCGGCCTCTCAAAGTGCTGGGATTACAGGCATGAGCCACTGCGCCCGGCAGCTCTTCCAGAACTTATCTGGAGCTAAACATTGTCCAGTTGCTGCTGACCCTAATCTCTGTTAAGAGAGTCTTGGTTCTCCACCCGCAGTGCTCCACTTGACCAGCTTCAACTAGTCTTAAAAAAAAAAAAAAGCAAGATTGAGTTTCTTGGCGCTCAGTAAGCCAGGGCTTGAAAAATACCACAGCTTCACGCTTCCCCAAGACTGGGGACAGGACGGGTTTCAACAAACCTCTTGGCCTACAGGCAAAGAGCTCATGGCAAAAATGACTGTTTAAATAAAGCTTGGGTGGGCCAGCTTTTTAATTTTTTCCAGGATGACTTAATTTGGCAATGATGATTGTGCATGTTGGCAAACAGACGGGAGAATGAAAAAATGCACGGTAAAGGTGTTCTGTAGGAGGGAGAGGAGAGAAGGTCTGGGAGAGAGAAAGGGCATCTGAGGACAGCAGCAGCAGCAGCAGCAGAAGGAGAAAGGAAAAGATGAGAACACCCGAGGAGGGTGGGTGAGAGGTGTATGGAACAGGAAAGAAAAGATTTGCCTTAAGTGAAACTTTGACTCTTTGCTTGCCTCCTTTTTTTTTTTTTTTTTTTTTTTTGAGATGGAGTTGTGCTTTGTCACCAAGGCTGGAGTGCAGTGGCGCGATCTCGGCTCACTGCAACCTCCACCTCGTGGGTTCATGCAATTCTCCTGCCTCAGCCTCCCGAGTAGCCAGGATTACAGGCATGCGCCACCACGCCCGGCTAATTTTTGTATTTTTAGTAGAGACAGTGTTTCACCATGTTGGCCAGGCTGGTCTTGAACTGACCTCAAGTAACCCACCCACCTCAGCCTCCCAAAGTGCTGGTATTACAGGTGTTAGCCACCGCGCCCAGCCAACTTGGACTCTTCATAGCTAGACCAGCATGTATTTTAAATGTGTTTTAAAATGTATATAGAAGAGATCCATCATGTGGCAGTAATGCCACCCAATTCTTGTTTTCAGTATTAGGATATCTTGGAATGGATGTGGATCAAAATTTTGCATTTCTGAAACATTATTCTCCCTTTTTTGTTTTTGACACTGAGTCTTGCTCTGTCACCAGGCTGGAGTGCAATGGCACAATCTCAGTCACTGCAACCTCCGCCTCCTGGGTTCAAGTGATTCTCCTGCCTTAGCCTCCCGAGCAGCTGGGGTTACAGGTGCATGCCTGTAACAGGTGTTACACCTGGCTAATATTTGTATTTTTAGCACAGACAGGGTTTCACCATGTTGGCCAGGCTGGTCTCGAACTCCTGACCTTAAATGATCTGCCTCAGCCTCCCAAAGTGCTGTGAATACAGGCATGAGCCACCGTGCCTGGCTGAAACATTATTCTCAATAGCTGAAAAGTAGAAACAACTCAGATGTCCATCAGCTAATAAGTGGATGTGGGTATGCAAACAACAGATTATTATTCAGCCTTAAAAATGAGTAAGTTCTTTTGCAACATGCAACAATATAGCTGAATCTTGAAAACATTATGCTGAGTGAAAGAAGCCAGCCACAAAAGATGACATATTGTATGATTCTCTTTTTAAGAAATGTCCAGAATGGGCAAATCCATAGGTACAGAGGACAAATTGGTGGTTGCCAGGGACTAGAGGGAAGAGGGAATGGGAAGTGACTGCTAAAGGGTTTAGGGTTTCCCTTTGGGGTGATGGAAATGTTCTGGAATTACACAGTGATGATAGTTGTACACCTGTGTCTGTACCTAAAAATCACTGAACTGTACACTTTAAAAGGGTAAATTTTATGTTTGTGACTACTATCTCAACTTTTAAAAAATGTTGTGTTTGTGTGACTATACTTTTCAACTTTGGCCCTACTCATTTTGTTTGTATTTATTTATTTATTTCTTCCTAGAAATAGTATTACGGTCACATGATTCAAAATTCAATATATAAAAGGATATAAAGTGAAAATTCTTTCTCCCATCCTCGTCATTCCCCAGCTACTCAAACAGTAAGCAATATTACCAGTTTCTTGTGTGACTTTCACAGATTTTGTGCACACAAGCAAATAAGTACAAACAAATATTCTTCCCTTGCTCTTTTTTAAATAAATAGTGACATTCACATGGTTCTGTACCTTGCTTATTTCACTAGCCAACACATTTGGTTGAAACCTTGTTCATATCAGTGCATGTAGATCTCTGCCATTTGTCCAAACATATGCCTTTGGATTACATGTGTCATTTGTTTAATTGGCCCACTCTTCTTCTTCTTTCTTTTTTTTTTTTTTTTTTTCTTTCGAGACAGGATCTCTCTCTGTCGGCTAGGCTGGAGTGTAGTGGTGTGATCATCATGGCTCACTGTGGCATCAAACTCCTACTATGGACAGGAGACAGGGAAATACTGGGTAGAAGAGGACAGTTCCCCAGCAAAGGCCCCACCCTCAAGCCTGGATACCCATGGCCCTAAATGGGAACAGGCATTTCTGTTTTTGCACCCCAAAAGTTGACTTTTGGCCCACATGCTCCCTATCCTGTACCCATATAAACCCCAAATTCCAGGCTCCAGAGAGAGACAAGGAGATGAGGAGACAAGCAGACGAACAGCGGAACAATGCAGCAGAGAAAGAGAGAAGAGAAGGAACGTCTGAACGTCGAGAGGAGTTCGGCTGCTGGACGGCCAAACTCCAGGGGAAGATCATCTTCCCACTCCATTCCCCCTCCAGCTCCCCATCCATCCCACTGAGAGCCACTTCCACCACTCAATAAAAGCCCCACATTTATCCTTCAAGTCCATGTGTGATCCAATTCTTCTGGGATGCTAAACAAGAACCTGGAATACAGAAAGCTGTCACACTGGCCCTCTGCCCTTGCAGAAAGGCAGAGGGGCCCTGAGCTGGTTGATACTTAAGCTGTCTGTGGATGGCAGAACTAAAAGAGCATTGGGACACTGGGGTTGCAGGCACCCCCCCACCCCCAGACACTACTGCAGGGCTGGAGCCCAAAGTGCTCGCTGTGGCTCATGCCCCTGCCCATCTGCATGCTTCCCTCCTGCAAGAAGTTTGAGCTTGCAGTGGGCGGTCAAACAGAGAGCCGCACCCCTGTCACATCCCCTGTGAGGGGGGCCAGGGGACTCTCCCGTTTACCTCCCAGGCTCAGGTGATCCTCCTACCTCAGACTCTCAAGTGGCTGGGACCACTGGCACATGCCACAATGCCTGGCTAATTTTTTAAAAATTATTTGTAGAGACTGGGGTCTCCCTGTTGCCCAGGCTGGTCTCTAACTTCCGAGTTCAAGTGATCCTCCTGCCTCGGTCTCCGAAAGTGCTGGGATTACAGGTGTGAGCCACCAAGCCCAGCTTAACTGGCCCACTCTTGATGGAAATTTGGTTCTTTCCAATCCTTTCAGACTTCAGTGAATAATTTCCTTCATACATGATTTCACCCATACAGGAGGTTATCTGTAGGCTTAAATTCTTAGAAGTGGGATTGTGATTAAGGGGTATGTGCACTTGTAGTTTTGGTGGATATTTTCTAGTCTCCTTTCAGAGATATAGGCGTGGGTTTACACTCCCACCAGCAATGGATGAATGCTCCTGTCCCCAGATACTGTCAATATGTTGTTAACATTTTCACCCTGCCAAACTAAATGATGAATAAATGTGTCTCAGTTGGTGGGTTTTAACTTTGTCTTTTCTTTTCTTTTCTTTTTTTTGAGACAGAGTCTCACTCTGTCACTGAGGCTGGAGTACAGTGGTGCCATCTTGGCTCACTGCAACCTCCACCTCCTGGGTTCTAGCGATTCTCTGCCTCAGCCTCCCAAGTAGCTGGGACTACAGGTGCACACCACCACACCCAGCCAATTTTTGTATTTTTTGTAGAGACGAGGTTTCGCCATGTTGGCCAGGCTGGTCTAGAACTCCTGGGCTCAAGTCATCTGCCCACCTCGGCCTCCCAAAGTGCTGGGATTGCAGGCGTGAGCCACCTCACCTGGCCATTAACTTGGCATTTTATTGTTATGAGAGAAGTTGACAGATTTTCTGATGTGAAGAGCCTTTTCTATGAGCTACTTTGCCCATTATTTTATTGAGTTTGTCCAGTTTCTTATTAATTTTCAGGAGCCCTTATATGTCTTTGTCTGTGATAGGGATTTGGAAGATAAGTTTTCCAAGAATCTTTAAAAAAAAATTTTTTTTAAGAGGTTGGATTGATTGATTTTTTTCTTCTGTGGTTTCTAGGAATCTTACTTACAAATAATTTTGGTTGCACGCAGTGGCTCACACCTGTAAATGCAGCACTGTGGGAGGCTGCTGTGGGTGGATCACTTGAGCCCAGGAGTTCAAGACAAGCTTGGGCAACATAGTGAAACCCCATCTCTACAAAAAATTAGCTGGATGTGGTGGCACACACCTGTAATCCCAGCTACTCAAGAGGCTAAGGCATGAGAATTGCTTGAACCCAGGAGGTGGAGGCTGCAGTGAGCCATGAGCTGAGATTGCACCACTGCACTCCAGCCTGGGCAACAGAGCAAGACTCTGTCTCAAAAAAAAAAAAAATTCCTTGCCTTTTAGTTTTCAAATATTAACCAGTATTTAATAATTGTGTGTTTGTGATCCCCAGACGCTTGTTCTCTCTGTGTGTTCTTTGGAGCATTTCATTAAGTCTTTGATTTAATAGCTTTATCCTACAATACCTTCTGATATGTTCCCAATTTTTTCTATAAAGAAGACTACCATCCACTAATTTTTTTATGATTCCCTCCTGCTCTTGAAATCAAGCATCTAAGTATCTCACCAGACTTGGCCTAAGGCATAATTCCAGGGCTGGTGGTTTGGATATCAGCCTCACTGATGGCTCTGTTTGTCCCCCCACCTTCAGCACTGTCAGCGTTAGCACCTCCTCCTCCCCTGTTTTCCCTCCCTCTTCTCTCTTAGCATGAGAAAGAAACTGGTCCCTGTGGGGTCTGCATATTGTTTGATACTCTTTTCTTTAATAGGTGGAGCTTAATTCCCCTTGTGTTTGGCTTGGACTTGGTGACTGACTGCCAATGAGTAGAGTATGCAGAAGTGAGGATGTGTGGCTTCCCAGACCAGGTCACAAAGGCATTGGAGCTTCCTCGCTCTCTCAAACCACTTGTTCTGGGGTAAGTCAGCTGCCGTGTTGTGAGGACACTCAAGCAGCCTTATGAGGAGGTTCACATGTGAGGAACTGAGGCCTCCTGCCTATAGCCATACCACTGAGCCATCTCGGAAGTAGGTCCTCCAGCCCTAGCCAAGCTTTCAGATGACAGCAGCCCTGGTTGATTCTTGACTGCAACCTCATAAATGACCCTGAGCCAGAACTGCTTAGACAAGCCATTCCCAACTTCCTGATCCACAGGAATCGTGTGAGCTAAAAAGTGTTTATTGTTGTTTCAAGCTGTTCGGTTTTGGGGTAATTTGTTATACAGCAATAGAACAACACAGTATCTGTAGAAATTACAGCTGGGATGAATCTCAATCACTCAAAGCCCTTGTGCCTCTGGCATCGCCCATGGTTGGGTGCAAATGTGCCTGGAGTATAGCAGTACCCCAAATCTCTTCTTTCGGGCTGGGCGTGGTGGCTCATGCCTGTAATCCCAGCACCTTGGGAGGCCAAGGCAGGCGGATCACCTGAGGTCAGAAGTTGGAGGCTAGCCTGGCCAACATGGCAAAACCCCGTCTCTACTAAAAATACAAAAATTAGCTGGGCGTGGTGGCGGGTGCCTGTAATCCCAGCTGCGCAGCCGGCTGAGGCAGGAGAATCGCTTGAACAGGGAAGTGGAGGTTGCAGTGAGCCAGGATCGCGCCATTGCACTCCAGCCTGGGCGACAAGAGCAAAATTCTGTCTCAAAAAACACTTTTTTAAAAAATTATTTTCTTTTTTTTTTTTGCTGGCAGGGTCTCGCTCTGTCACCCAGGCTGGATGCCAGGCTCACTGTAGCCTCCCTTGACCTCCCAGGCTCAAGTAATCCTCCCACCTCAGCCTCCCGAGTAGCTGGCACTACAGGCATGCACAACCACACCTGGCTAATTTTTGTGTTTTTTGTAGAGACAAGGTTTTGCTATGTTCCCCAGGCTGGTCTCCAATTCCTGACCTCAAGGAGTCCGTCCTCCTTGACTTCCCAAAGTGCTGGGATTATAAGTATGAGCCACTGCATCCAACCACTCCTAATTTTGAGAGGTGACAGCGTGCTGGCAGTCCTCACAGCCCTCGCTCGCTCTCGGGGCCTCGGCCTTGGCGCCCATTCTGGCCGTGCTTGAGGAGCCCTTCGGCCCGCCGCTGCACTGTGGCAGCCCCTTTCTGGGCTGGCCAAGGCCGGAGCCAGCTCCCTCAGCTTGCGGGGAAGTGTGGAGGGAGAGGCGCGGGCGGGAACCGGGGCTGCGCGGCGCTTGCGGGCCAGCGCGAGTTCCGGGTGGGCGTGAGCTCGGCGGGCCCCTCACTCAGAGCGGCCGGCTGGCCCCGCCGGCCCGGGGCAGTGAGGGGCTTAGCACCTGGGCCAGCAGCTGCTGTGCTCAATTTCTCGCTGGGCCTTAGCTGCCTCCCCGCGAGGCAGGGCTCGGAACCTGCAGCCCGCCATGCCTGAGCCTCCCCCGACCCCGCCGTGGACTCCTGCGCCGCTAGAGCCTGCCTATGAGCGTCGCTCCCTGTTCCACAGCGCCCAGTTCCATCGACCGCCCAAAAGCTGACGAGTGCGGGCACACGGCGTGGGACTGGCAGGTAGCTCCCCCTGCGGCCCCGGTGCGGGTATGCGCCGGGTGAAGGCAGCTGGGCTCCTAAGTCTGGTAGGGACTTGGAAAATCTTTACGTCTAGCTAGGGGATTGTAAATACACCAATCAGCACCCTGTCTAGCTCAGGGTTTGTGGATGCACCAGTAGGCACTCTGTATCTAGCTAATCTGGTGGGGACCTGAAGAATCTTTATGTCTAGCTATGGGATTGTGACTACACCAATCGGCACTCTGTATCTAGCTCAAGGTTTGTAAATGCACCAATCAGCGCTCTGTGTCTAGCTGATCTGGTGGTGACTTGGAGAACCTTTATGTCTAGCTAAGGGATTGTGAATGCACCAATCGGCACTCTGTATCCAGCTCAAGATTTGTGAATACACCAATTGACATTCTGTACTAGCTAATCTAGTGGGGACATGGAGAACTTTTGTGTCTAGCTCAGGGATTGTAAACGCACCAATCAGCACCCTGTCAAAATGGACCAATCGGCTCTCTGTAAAACAGACCAATCGGCTCTCTGTAAAATAGACCAATCAGCAGGATGTGGGTGGGGCCAGATAAGAGAATAAAAGCAGGCTGCCCGAGCTGGTGGTTAGGACCCTTTTGAGTTATTTTGCAGATAACGGAAGGGGTGTGTTTTGTAATAAGTCTTGCTGCTGGTTGGTATATATGTTTGTGTTACTTTTGTGAGCTATAACAGTCACTGCAAAAGCCTGTAGCTTCACTTTTGAAGCTCAGCGGGAATATGTAAACCACCAGGAACGAACGAACAACTCGATACACTGTATCAACAGCTGTAGCTCTGGTAAGGTCTTTAGCTTTGTTCTTGCGTGTTTTGCTGGAAGGTGGAAGCTGAGTATATCCATCCATCAGAAGGAACAAATTCCAGACATACCACTTTTAAGAACTGTAAGAGTCACCGTGAGGGTCCATGGTCTTGTTCTTGAAGGCAGTGAGACCAAGAACCTGCTATATTCCAGACCCAATTTTAAAGGTCTAATAAGGCTACTTGAGTAGCAGTGATAAAAATGGGAGCCAAGTACTGGTTAGAAGAGGGAGGTTCACATGCTTAGTAAGGCCCCACCCTCAATCCTGAGTGGCTGTTTCCAAATTAGGACAGGCATTCCTGTTATGTCTGAAAGGTGTCTCTTGGCTTGCCACACCCCCTATTCTGTACCTATATAAATCCTAAATGACAGGCTTCTGAAGCAGACAAGGAGATAAGCAAATGGCAGCATGGCATGGCAGAGCGAAGAGAAAGTGCATGTAAATGCTGAGAGGAGTTAGGCTGGGGATGGTCAGTGGAGAGATTGGCTGTTGGGCGGCCAAATTCCACAGAAGATCATCTTTCCGTCCTGTCCTTCCACCTCTCAATCCATCCCACTGACAGCCACCTCCACCACTCAATGAGACCGTTGTATTCATTCAAGTCCATGTGTGACCTGATTCTTATGGTACACTGGACAAGAGCTTGGGATACGGAAAGCTGTCATACTAGCCGATTGCCTTTGCAAGAAGGCAGAGGATCCACTGAACTGGTTAACACCTATGCCATCCATCTACAGATGGCAATGCTAAAAGGGCACCGTAGGGCTCTGCATGGTGGCTCATGCCTGTAATCCCAGCACCTTGGGAGGCCAAGGCAGGTGGATAACCTGAGGTCAGGAGTTTGAAACCAGCCTGACCAACATGGTGAAGCCATATCTCTACTAAAAATACAAAATTGGCTGGGTGTGGTGGCAGGCGTCTGTAATCCCAGCTACTTGGGAGGCCGAGGCAGGAGAATTGCTTGAATCTGGGAGGCAGAGGTTGCAGTGAGCTGAGATGACGCCATTGCACTCCAACCTGGGCAACGAAAGTGAAACCCTGTCTCAAAAAAAAATTTACAATCTTTCTAAGAAAGGGAGGTCAGGGGTCTATCATCAGGTGCCTGGAACAGATCAGTTGTCAACCTTGGGTTTTTCCAGACGAACTCAAGGGGGGCTGGATTTTCCCAGAGCTCAGGCTGTAGGCTGCTAGAAGCCATGTCAGAGTTTGGTCAAAGCTCTCAAGAGAGAGATTTAGATGTTTTTCAGGCCGAGAGTTTTTGCGGTTCTCAGAAGACAGTGGCATTGAGTACATTCACACTGCCGTACAACCATCAAAACCCTCCATTGCCAGAACTTTTTCATCTTCCAAAAATGAAAATGTGTACCCATTAAACAATAGCTCCCCATTCTTCCTCCCCTTAGCCTCTGACAACACCAATTCTTTCTGTCTCTATGAATCTATTCTAGGAACCTCATATAAGTAGAATCATACAGTACTTGTCCTTTTGTGATTGATTTATTTCACTGAGCATAATGTCCTCCAAGATTCATCCATGTTGTAGACTATAAGAATTTCCTGCTGGGGGCAGTGGCTCACGCCTGTAATCCCAGCACTTTGGGAGGCCGAGGCGGGCAGATTATGAAGTCAGGAGATGGAGACCATCTTGGCCAACATGGTGAAACCCCTTTTCTACTAAAAATACAAAAATTAGCTGGGCATGGTGGTGTGTGCCTGTAATCCCAGCTATGCAGGAGGTGAGGCCGGAGAATCGCTTGAACCAGGGAGTCGGAGGTTGCAGTGAGCCAAGATTGTGCCACTGTACTCCAGCCTGGGTGACAGAGCGAGACTCTGTCTCAAAAAAAAAAAAAAAAATTCCTTCCTTTTATAGTCTGAAACATCTCAATGTTACATTTTGAATACGGTACTGTCTATGTGTAACATTTGGCTTGTTTTCATCTTTTGGCTACTGTGAAGAATGCTGCTGTGAACATCAGTGGACAAATATCTCTTCAAGACTCTGCTTTTAATTTTTTTTTTTTTTTTTTTGAGACAGGGTCTTGCTCTGTTGCCCAGGCTGGAGTGCAGTCGTGTGATCATGGGCTCAAGTGATCCTCCCACCTCAGCCTCCTGAGTAGCTAGGACCACAGGGGCACACTGCCATGCTCAGCTAATTTTTCTTATTTTGTAGGGATGGGGTCTCACTATGTTGCCGAGGCCGGTTTCCAACTCTTGGCTTCAAGCGATCCTCCTGCCTTGGCCTCCCAGAGTGCTAGGGTTAAGGCATGAGCCACTGCCTTGGGCCTGCTTTCAGTTCTTTTGCTTATTTACATTTGCATCGTTAAGCCTGATCATCTATTAGCTCCTAAAATCTTGTCGAATTAGTTTCTTGGAAACAGCAATGGTCACGGCCGCTTGGCTGAGGCCCACCTTGGAGATGAGATCTTGGGAGGGCCAGGTGAAGATGAGGGGCCTTCAAACAAGGAGGCAGTGCCATGGAGATCGCAAAGCTGGCTGCACTGCTGGTGAACTGGGGCTCCTTGGCATAGGCTTGGGAGCTGTGGTTCGGCCCAGGCAGCAGCACGTTGACTCTCCTGCTGGCTTTGAAAGCCTTTGCAGTTGCTGTCAACCTCTGCCTAGCATGCTCCTCCTCCAGCTCCTTCCCCACCTTTAGCTCTCAGATCTCATATCTTCTCCTCAAAGAGGCATTCCCCAAACACCTTAGACTCAGCATCTCCGTGGCCAGGTGATTCTCTAGCCTAACACCTGTTGAGAACCATTACAGCCTTAGCCTATATTGCAACAACTTCCTTTGTTTACTTATTTATTTTCTGATCTTCAATGTTAGGTAAACTGAAGCACACTAAAATATTAAAAAGTTTATTTGGGCCAGGTGTGGTGGCTCACGCCTATAATCCCAGCACTTTGGGAGGCCGAGGCAAGTGGATCATGAGGTCAACAGATCAAGACCATCCTGGCCAACATGGTGAAACCCCGTCTCTACTAAAAATACAAAAATTAGCTGGGCGCGGTGGCGGGTGCCCATAATCCCAGCTACTCGGGAGGCTGAGGCAGGAGAATTGCTTGAACCCAGGAGGCAAAGGCTGTAGTGAGCCAAGATTGTGCCACTGCACTTCTGCCTGGTGACAGAGCGAGACTCCGTCTCAAAAAAAAAAAAAAGTTTATTTGGCAAACAGTAATTCATGAATCTGGCAGTTCAGAGACCACAAGTAATTTGGGGCTTCCCCCAAAGAGGTACTAGGGGAAGGCTTTTACAGGGTGAACACGGAAGCAAAACAAATAAATTCATTTCTGTGTAAAATCTTGTTAGAGGTTAGTTGGCAGTTTATGATGCCTAGAATATGACCATTTACAGGGAGTTGGGTTTGTTTGCTAGGTAGGAACCCAAGGTGCTGGAGTCTTCTCAGCCTAATGACCTCCCAATGAATTATTTTAGCATCAACCATGCTGTAAGCACCGTGAGGGTGTGTGTCTTATCTGTCTGCATCCAAGCAGTCCTTGGCACATAGTACATTGTATACAAATTGTGGAATGACTACGATGATTTTGTGCACATAAGGAATGTCGGCACCTCTAGTTATAGTCTAAACAGCACTGGGGAGGAGGCTGTGACCCCAGGACCCTGGTCACCTAAACCTCCCTGACCCAGGAAGTAGGCTTAGGAAAGATCTCTGGCACAAGCAGTTGGAGGAAGTCCTGACAGGTGAGTAGAATGCAGATAATCATGATCTGAAGAGGGCTTATGGAGGTCCAGGCACAGGAAACAACCACACTCAATCCTGGGATTGAGTTCAGGTACAAGACTCCATTCATTAGAAGAACCCCTGAGAACAGACAGGCTCAGCTAAGAGCAACCGGGCCTGACGTCAGAGTTACTTGACTAGGGCTGGACCCAAGGAATGCTGTCAGGAGAGGCTGATTAGTGGACCCAGGACATGAGGCTTGAGTGTGACTAGCCACTCTGTGGCTAATGAGCTCTGTGTTTGCCAGTGGGCTCATGGCTGTGAGGGCAGTGCTGTGATTCAGCCAGCATTGGTCTAGATCCTGAGTTGGGGGTAAATAGTCTCAGCATTATGACTATGGGGCAATGGGAACCAGAAACCAGGTAGGCCATCCGAGCAAGCGTGGTACATTTAAAAATGATGTTTTACGGGACGTAATAAAGCACAGACCATCAAGGAAAGGGTAGAAAAAGTAAATGTGTTAATATTATTTTATTTTATTTTTGTTAAAAGACAGCATAAACAAGGCTGAGGAGGATCACTTGAGCCCAGGAAGCAGAGGTTGCAGTAAGCTGTGATCACACCACTGCACCCCAGCCTGGGCGACAGAGTGAGACCCTATTTCAGAAGAAAGAAAAAAAAAAAGACAGCAGAAACTCAAACAGATACTGTATGCCAATTTTTATAGCAGCATTATTCCCAATAGTCAAAGGGTGGAAGCTGCCCACAAGTCTGTCTATTAATAGATAAATGGATAAACAAAATGTTCTATACGTGTACAATAGATTTAATATTCAGCTTTGGGGCTGGGCATGGTGGCCCACACCTGTAATCCCAGCACTTTGGGAGGACGAGCCGGAGGAATGCTTGAGCCCAGGAGTTTAAGACCAGCCTGGGCAATATAGGGAGGCCCCTCTCTACAAAAAAATTAATTAGGCCGGGTGCAGTGGCTCACGCCTGTAATCTCAGCACTTTGGGAGGCCAAGGCAGGTGGATCACTTGAGGTCAGAAGTTCGAGACCAGCCTGGCTAACATAGTGAAATCCCGTCTCTACTAAAAATACAAAAACTAGCCAGGAGTGGTGGCACGCACCTGCAATCCCAGCTACTCGGGAGGCTGAGACAAGAGAATCGCTTGAACCTGGGAGGCAGAGGTTGTAGTGAGCTGAGATCATGCCACTGCACTCCAGCCCAGGTGATAGAGTGGGATTCCATCTCAAAAAAAAATTATCCAGGTGTGTTGGTGCATGCCTGTATTCCCAGCTACTTGGGAGATGGAGGCAGGAAGACTGCTTGGAGCGGGGCAGATCAAGGCTGCAGTAAGCTATGATTGCACCACTGCACTCCAGCTTGGGCAACAGAGAGACTCTGTTTCTAAAAAAATAAAATAAAAATAAAATTATTCAGCCTTAAAAAGAAATGAGCTGGGGGGGGAAGGGAGAATGGGGAGTTATTGTTTAATGTTACAGTTTCAGTTTTGCAACATGAAAAAGAGTTCTGTGGATAGCTAGTGGTGATGGTACAATGCGAGTACTTAATGCCCCTGAAATGTACATTTCAAAATTATTGAGACATAAATTTTATGTGATGTATATTTTACCACAATTTTTTTAAAAAGCAAGGAAATTCTGACACATGCTACGACATGGATGAACCTTGAGGAAATTATGCTTAGTGAAAAAAGCCAGACACAAAAGGACAAATATTGTCATTCCACTTAGATCAGGTCCTTACAGTAGTCAAACTCATAGAGACAGAAAGTAGAATGATGGTTGCCAGGGGACTGTGGGGAGGAGAGAAAGGGGAGTTAGTGTTTAATGGGGACAGTTTCCGCTTGTGAAGAAGAAAAAATTCGGGAGATGGGTGGTAGTGTTGGTTGCACAAAATTGTGAATGTACATAATGCCGCTGGACTGTGCAGTTAAAAATAGTCAAGGCCGGGTGCGGTGGCTCACGCCTGTAACCCCAGCACTTTGGGAGGCTGAGGCGGGTGGAAAATCAGGAGTTCAAGACCAGCTTGGCCAACATGGTGAAACTCCACCTCTACTAATAAAACAAAAATTAGCCAGGTGTGCTGGTGTGGGCCTGTAGTCCCAGCTACTCAGGAGGTTGAGGCACGAGAATCGCTTGAACGCAGGAGGCAGAGGTTGCAGTGAGCCAAGATGGTGCCACTGCAGTCCAGCCTGGGCGACAGAGTGAGTTTCAAAAAAAGTTTAGATGGTAAATTTTACGTATATATATTTTACCACAATATTTTAAAAAAGACAACACAAACAATGGGAAAAGACAAGCTATGGACTAGGAGAAGACATCTGCTTGGTTTTTATATCTGTATTCATTGATTTATCCTGTCTGGAAACAAAGTTTCTGGATCAGAAAACAGACCAATTATTTGCTCGAATAGCAGTCTGATTGCCAACTCCCCATCCCTCAGTTTCCCACAGAGCAGCACAGTGTGACCCAGATGTACCCTGCAGATACAGGCCTCTGTGCCACAGGCAAGAGCTTGGAAATGATGCATCTCAGAGCACAGCCAGATGCTGCTGGCATGTCTGGGCCTCTCACTCACTCTGGAGGCAGAGGGAAAGACCTTTGATCTCCAAGGCAAACACAAATCCATTCCGGAGAAAGAGGAAGGTCTCTGGGGTTTTACAATCCTTTGGAATGCAAGCAAATGGTTCTGGGGAAAAGGAGGCATTTGTTACCGTTTTAGCATGTCACTCTCTGTTTCTCAGAAAGGTCCAGAAGTTTCAGGAACACTGAGAACTCCAGGGAGGATGGCGTTCCAACAAGAACTACAACATATATAACCAAAAAGGATTAATATATGATTAATTAGCTAATTCCTACAAATAAGGAGAAGGTAAGCAATCCTATCAAAAATTGGATAAAAGAATGTAAGTTGGCAGTTTATAGAAGAGGAGGCTGGGTGCGGTGGCTCATGCCTGCAATCCCAGCACTTTGGGAGGCTGAGGCAGGTGGATCACCTGAGGTAAGGAGTTCGAGACCAGCTTGGCCAACATGGCGAAATCCTGCTTCTACTAAAAATACAAAAACTAGCCCAGTGTGGTGGTGTGGGCCTGTAGTCCCAGCTACTCGGGAGGCTGAGTTGGGAGGCTCACTTTAGCCTGGGAGGCAAAGGTTGCAGTTAACTGAGATTGTGCCTCCAGCCTGGGTGACAGAGTAAGACCCTGTCTCCACAAAAAAAAAAATTCCAAATGGCCAATAAACATTTGAAAACATTGCTAGACTTAGCTAGCAATTAGGGAAATGGAAATTTAAATTAAAATAGGTACCAATAAAATGCTGAAATATTTCCCAATATTTACAAAAAGATGTGTGATGTGTTAACATTTCAGGTTATAGGAATTTGTGAAGAAAATGAAAATATAATTCTACTTATATAAAAAGTCCAGAATAGGCAAATCTATAGCCATAGGAAGTGGATCAGTGGTTGCCTAAGGCAGGGAGACTTCAGGAGAGGAGAGAGGAATTGCAGGTGGCAGCTAAGAGGAATGAAATTTCTTTTGGGGATAATGAAAATATTCTACAATTAATTGTGATGGACGCATAATTCTGTGAATATACTAAAAGTCACTGAATTATACACCTTCAATGGGTAAATTGTATGGTATATAAATTATATGTCAATAAAGCTGTTTTTAAAAAGTGGAGGATGGAAACCATATATACAGCATGCTGACATAGTTAATAATAATGTATTATATACTTGAAATTTGTGAGAATAGATCTCAAGTGTTCTCACCACACACACAAGGATAACCATTTGAGTTGATGGATATATTAATTAGCTTGATAGTGGTAATCATTTCACCATATATATCATTGTATACCTTATAGACAATTTTTATTTGTCAAGTATGCCTTGACAAAGTATAAAGCTGAAAAAATTAAAAATACGCTGGGCACAGTGGGTCACGCTTACAGTCCCAACACACTGGGGAGGCTGAGGAAAGCAGATTGCTTGAGCTCAGGAGTTCTAGACCAGTCTGGGCAACATGGCGAAACCCTGTCTCTATAAACACAAAAATTAGCTGGACGTGGTGGTGCGCATCTGTAGTCCCAGCTACTTTGAGACGATTGCTTGGGACTGGGAGGCTGAGGCTGCAGTGAGCCATGTTCATTCCACTGCACTCCAGTCTGGGCAACAGAGTGAGACCCTGCCTCAAAAAAAAAAAGATAAAATACATAATAAAAGGGGTAGGGATGGAATTTGCTTTCCACTAGACTACCAGAAAATAAAAAGTCTGACTATTCTAAGCGTTGGTAAAGATGTGGAGAGATAGGAGATAGTTACTCTCCCTACTGCTGGTGGAAGTGTGAGTTGGTAGATGTTGGAAGAGCAAATTAATTGGACCTTAAAAGGTCCAGAATTTTCAGGAACAGAACCCCAGGGAGGATGGCATCTAGTTCAGCTGAAGATATACCTACTTTGTGTCCCAACAATTCCACTCCTAGGTAAGAAACCTGGGGACATGGGCACAGGGAGACATTTACAAGTATGTATGTGAACACCTTATTTGAAAGAGTGAAAAATTTAAGCAATAACTAACTTATCCATTAGAGCATGGCTATTATGTGGAGTGCAATCAGAGATAATACTGTCTCCGTAGTTTGTATAGGCTTTTAAACAAGTATGACTTTCTTACCTCTATACAGTGCTGTGATGTGCTAACATTAGCATGGTTTGCAAATTAGACTCCAAAGAATAAGAAATTTAAATGCCCTTGAATGGGAGAATGAACAAGTAAATCATTTTTCTTCATACAATGGATTACTATTCAGCAAATAAAAATGAATGAACTTGGCGGGGCACGGTGGCTCACACCTGTAACCACAGCACTTTGGGGAGCCGAGGCAGGTGGATCACTTGAGGTCAGGAGTTCGAGATCAGCCTGGCAAACATGGTGAAACCCCATCTCTACTAAAAACACAAAAATTAGCCGTGCCTGGTAGCGGGTGCCTATAATCCCAGCTACTTGGGAGGCTGGGGCAGGAGAATCGCTTGAACCTGGGAGGCAGAGGTTGCAGTGAGCAGAGATTGCGCCACTGCCCTCCAGCCTGGGTGACAGAGCCAGACTCCCTCTCAAAAAAAAAAAAAGAACTAGAGTTACATGTATCAACATGGATACATCTCACTAACATAACGTTGAGTGAAAAACAAGTTTGCAAGTGGATGCATACAGTATGGTACTGTTTCTACAAAGTCATGCAAAACAATAACACATTATTATATAACATGAAGCGATAGCATAAAATATGCATGGGAATGATAAATAGCAAAGTCAAGATAGTAGTTAGCTCTGCAAAGAGGAAGAGAAAGAGGATTGGGAGGGACACCCAGAGAATATTAACAATACCCATACAGGTTTGTTTCTTTTAAACAAAATCAATGTTTGATAAAGCTGGCACAGACATATTTGTAATATTAGCTGCACTTTTCAGTACAGGTGAAATATTTCCCAATACTAAAGAACGAAGTGAAGTTTTATGTAGTGGGGCTGTAGGAGTTTGTGCAGAGAATGAAAATGTGCGGTACAGATGAAACCAGAGCCCCCTCAGCCGCCGCCGCCTCTTCCACCCACTTTGGGGTGGAACATGATGGATGAGTTCACAGTCCTGTCTCCGTGGTCCTCACCGTGCAGACTCATCTCAGGAGGTGCTGGTGGGCAGTAAGATGCTGCTGGATGCAAACGTTGTCCTTATCCTAGGGGCTGCACAGTTGGTATCTGTGCCAGAGGGGCACAACCGAGGCTCATCCTTTGGTAATGGTCTCCTGTTCTGGGCCTTTAGGTCTTCAGTCAGGGGAGGCTCCTGTTTTACCATCTACCCTCTTATTTAGAAAGTGTGCCTCCGAGCCTCAACTGCCTTTTAGTTTATCGGGTGACAGGCTGGAAGACTTAAAAAAATGAGAGTGCTTTGATGACTGGCATTCCTTGGGCATTGAGAAGCTGGTTATCAGTGTTGCCATGACAACTGCGGGGCCCATAAATAAAACGGTGGAGGCGAAAGGTCATGTTGGACACTAACAATATTGTAAAACCTCTTAGATGCCTGGACTATGTACTTGAGACACATTGGATGGTTGTTTTGAAAGGTAATTTTTCTTTTTGCTCCCAAATGACCTATTAATTTTGTTCTTTTTTCAGTCTATTGCATTGGAATGTTGCTTAGCAAACAATTATACCTGGTACTGCTCTTCAAAGGAGCATGTCTATTAATTGTGTGGAGTGCAATCAGAGATACTGTCTCCCAAGCTAGTACAGGCTTTTAAACAAACATGATTTTCTTACCTCTACACAGTGCTGTGATATGCTAACATTAGCATGGTTTGCAAGACTCAAAAGAGTCAGAAGGATTAAACTTGGAATAATTTAAGGTGCAGAATAATCTCCCAGAAAGCTGAAAGTGAGGGAAGGAACTGTGAGGCTCCAGATGTCATTTATTAAGAGGAGTATGGTCTACAGGTGGTTTCCTAGGTCCAGCTCCTTGCCACTCAAAGTATGGTCCGTGGACTAGCAGCAGTCTCAGATTCTTCAACATCCGGAACCTCAGGCCCCACCCAGACCTATTGGATGAAGTGCTGCAGCTTAATAAGATCCCAGGTGACTTTTATGCACATTTAAGTCTGGGAAACAGAGTCTTACAACGTGAGTCAATGGCCTTCCAAAAGGGTGTTGGCACTGTAAGAAATAAAACCTGAGAGATCAGATACTCCTGGGAGAGTTAGGGAGGAAAAGCTTTGCTAAAAGCTGCTGGAAGTAGTGGGTGTCTATTTGTGGATCATATTTTGTACTGAATTGTTATTGTTTCCCCTACTTACTGAAAACATGAGCTGAATTCCAGAAAGTAACAGGAAGAAGGATGAGGATGGAAGAGTTAAAAAATAACACAGAAGTCCTGAGTTCTTGCAGGAGCATCCCCTTGCAAGATACTCGTCATGACCTTGGGCCCCATTGCGCCACAGTTTTCTCCACTTTGACAAGCCCAGATCACTTCCTAGGGCCTGCAGGATTCCTACATTAGTGCTTCTCAAGGGCTCCGAAAGCCTGGGATGAACGTCATGGCGCATGCGTGAAGCTTATCAGGGTCGCGCTATGAGTTCCAGGCTGGCTCCTAATTCCGCAGCCTCCTCGCAGCTGGGGAGCAGTGTGCCCACTTTTATCTCAGCTCCTGGCTTCTACAGAGGACGAGATGGGGAGGGCGTAGGGCGAGGAAGGAGGAGATAAAGCAATTTGGTGCATGGATGAGTCAGAGCCCGGGCACTCCCACCCATGGCTGAAAAGAGCATGAGTTTCCCACGTCCCTGTTCTGCTGTGAGAGGGGACCGCGTATCCACGTCCCCCAGCTGCACTGTGGGAGGGTTAATTGCAGAAAGACATTAAACAGCAGATTGGCTGTCACACGTGTCAACACGTAGCGATGGAGGTGAGTAAATGACTATGACTTAAAGTAATTTTTAGAAACAAGCACAAAATAAAATGTCTGTGAATGGGACTATTACAGAATCTCCTTGAGGAAGTGGTTGCAAATGTGCAGCTCCCAGAGCAAAACCTATCACAGGCTCACTATAACCTCAAATTCCTGTGCTCAAGTGATCTTCCCACCTCAGCCTCCAGAGTAGCTGGGACCACAGGTGCATGCCACCATGCCCAGATAATTTTTTCTTTTTTCTTTTTTTTTCTTTTTCTTTTTTTTTTTTTTTTTTGAGAGGAAATCTCACTCTTGTCCCCCAGGCTGGAGTGCAGTGGTGTGATCTCGGCTCACTGCAACCTCTGCCTCCCGGGTTCAAGCAATTCCCCTGCCTCAGCCTCCCGAGTAGCTGGGATTACAGGTGTGTACTACCACACCTGGCTAATTGTTTGTATTTTAAGTAGAGACGGGGTTTCACCATGTTGGCCAGGCTGGTCTCGAACTCCTGACCTCAGGTAGTCAGCCCGCCTCGGCCTCCCAAAGTGCTAGGGTTACAGGCGTGAGCCACCGCGCCAAGCTAATTTTTTTGATATTTTGTAGAGACAAGGTCTTGCTGTGTTGTCCAGGCTGGTCTGTAACTCCTGGGCTCAAGCAATCCTCCTGCCTTGTCCTCCCAAAGTGCTGGGATTACAGGCATGAGCCACCACTCCTGGTATCCTGCCTCTTTTTGATTTTTTTTTTCTCACATTCTAAAAATAGCATCTTTTCTAAGATTATAGAATTAGTATTCTACATCACAAATATTTAAAATATGAAAAGTTATGAAGAAAATCAAATCACTCCTAATCCTTCCACCAAGAGGTAATCACTGTTAACACTTGTAGTTTATTTCCCTTTAGTATTCTTAGTCGAATCACTTTTTTCTCCAAAAACTATATAGCAAATAAACCAAAAGCAGTTTTCCCATTTGTAATCCATATCCATCTGGCATAAGGCCATGTAAGCTTGGTTTGGAGCGTGTCCCAATAGCCCTACCAGCCTAAGTTTCCCATCCCTGCCTTGTGGTCTATTTCTCCGTCCACCCTGACCCAAATGCCACTCTCACAGAACTCCAGATTTGAGTTTGCCTTCATTTCTGTTTGACACCTCAGATCTTGGGAATGTAAATTGTAAAGGCAAAACTTCATGAGACTTTTTTTTTCTCTGAACCCGATATATCAAAAAACAAGTGAGACTTTGTTAAAATCTGCATTCCTTACTGTTTCTGATGCTTTGGAAATTAATCCAGGTTTACTCTGCCTTTATTTTGAGATGGAGTTTCACTCTTGTTGCCCAGGCTGTAGTGCAATGGCGCGATCTTGGCTCACCGTAACCTCCGCCTCCTGGGTTCAAGTGGTTCTCCTGCCTCAGCCTCCTGAGTAGCTGGGATTACAGGCATGCACCACCATGCCCAGCTAATTCTGTATTTTTAGCAGAGACAGGGTTTCTCCATGCGGATCAGACTGGTCTTGAACTCCTGACCTCAGGTGATCTGCCTGCCTCGGCTTCCCAAAGTACTGGGATTACAGGTGTGAGCCACCGTGCCTGGCCTACTCTGCCTTTTTCAATGCAGGTATTTTAAAGGATATGAGATACTCAAGGGAAGGCATCTATATTTGTAACTCCAGTACATGGCCCATAGTAAGTGCTCAATAATTCATATTCACTGGTCACTTAAATAACACAGAACTCTTGCTTCCTGTCTGGGTGAATATAATCAATGCTTAAGATTAATAAGGACAACAGTAATGAATGCGCTCGGTGGTTCAGGATCCTTTACTAGCCAGAATCACTGGTCTTTAACCCCTACACATTTCTGTTCCCCTAGTTGGGTCTCACCTTTTTAACTGCTAGCATTCTCCTCCTGCAGCCATGGACTCAATCTGTCTTTCCAGCGACCCACCCCTGGCTGGCTTGGACACTGCTCTACCATCAAGGATGGCATTTGCCTCCTCACTTCACTGACTTGAAGTCTTCCCCACCTCCCACGGCTCCTCCACCTACTGCGGGCTGCCCACTCCCACCCTCATCTCTCTACTGAAACAATTCTTGCCAAACTCTATGGCCACTTCTCAATCCTTATCTCGCCTAAGCTCTCCAAGGCATTTGACACACTTGACCTTGCCCTCTTTGGAGATCTTTAGAGTGCATGATTTCTTGCTCTGAGTCTTCCATGTACCTCTAACTGCCCCTTCCCAGCCTCTTTTGCAGAGTCCTCTTCCTCTGCCTCAACCTTAAATGTTGGAATCCCCTGAGTTTCCATCCATCACTTGCTTCACAAGGGGAACCAGTTCTGGGTTCTTGTTCTTTTGCAAAATATACATATAACATAAAATTTACCATCTTAACCATTTTTAAGTGTACAGTCCGGTAATGTAAAGTACATGTACCTTGTTGTGCAACTGTCACCACCATCCATCTCCAGAACTTCATCTTCCCAAACTGAAACCACATTCCCCTCCCCATAGCCCTTGGTAACCACCATTTTACTTTCTGTTTCTATGAATTTGCCTACTCTGGGTACCTCCCATAAGTGGAATCCTATGGTACTTTGCAGTTGGCTTGTTTCACTCATCATATATCCTCAAGGTTCATACATGTTATGTGTCAGAATTACCTTCCTTTGTAAGGCCAATGACTTTATGTTCCATGATGCATATGTACCACACTTTGTTTATCCATTTATCTGTTGGTAGACCCTTGGGTTGCTTCCACATTTTAGCTACCAGGAATAATGCTGCATGAACATGGTGTATAGCAAGTGTGTTCCAGTCCCTGCTTTCGATTATGTGGGGTTTATATCCAGAAATGAAATTGCTAAATCAAAAGGTAATTTTTTTTTAAGATAGGGTCTCACACTTTCATACACAGGCTTGAGTGTGCCATGGCATGATCCTGGCTCCTTGCAGCCTTGACCTGTGTTCAAGTGATCCTTCCATCTCAGCCTCCCAAGTGGCTACAGGTGCATGCCACCATACCCAGCTATTTTTTTTTTTTTTTTAGGAATAGGATCTTGCTATGTTGTCCAGGCTGATCTTGAACTCCTGGCCTCAAGTGATCCTCCTCCCTTGACCTCCAAGTGGCAGGGTTACAGGTATGAGCCACCATGCCTGGCCTGATAATTCTTTTTTTTTTTTTTTTGAAACGGAGTCTTGCTGTGTTGCCAGGCTGGAGTACAGTAGTGTGATCTCAGCTCACTGCAACCTCCACCTCCTGGGTTCAAGTGATTCTCCTGGCTCAGCTTCCCAAGTAGCTGGGACTACAGGCATGCACCACCACGCCTGGCTAGTTTTTTGTATTTTAGTAGAAATGGGGTTTCACCATATTGGCCAGGATGGTCTCGATCTCCTGACCTCGTGCTAATTCTATCTTTAATTTTTTGAGGAATCATTATACTGTTTTAGTTCCAATTTTTTCATATCCTCACCAACACTTGTTATTTTCTGTTTGCTTTGTTTTGGGTTTTGCTAGTAGCCATCCTAATGAATGTTATTGAGAAGTATCAGGGTTTTGTTTTGTTTTTTTTTTTTTCAGACAGAGTCTTGCTCTGTTGCCCAGGCTAAGGTACAGTGGCACAATCTTGACTGATTGCAACCTCTGCCTCCTGGGTTCAAGCAATTCTCATGCCTCAGCCTCTTGAGTAGCTGGGCCCACAGTTGCATTCCACCACAGCCAGCTTATTTTTGTATTTTTGGTAGAGATAGGGTTTTGCCATGTTACCCGGGCTGGTCTCAAACTCCTGGCCTCAAGTGATCCACCCGTCCCAGCCTCCCAAAGTCCTGGGATTATAAGTGTGAGCCACCGCACCTGGCCATGTCTGGGTTCTTTTAAATACTAATGTTTAAAAATAGAATTATTCTATGAAAAACAATCTAGTCTCAAAATGTTGACTGCTAGAATAAACAATATAGTAAAATGTGTATAATTTCCTAGTTATACTTTAAAGGTAGGATGAAGCTTAAGGTGCAGAAAGTGAAGTTAATTATTATTCTTCATTCATGGTTAGCCTCATCTTGAGTCTAGCAGGGCGCCACCCTTCCTCCCTGTTCCCAGTGCCTGTCCCACTCTCTCTCACCACAGACACTCAAAGTCACTGTTCTGTTACTCTTCTCACTCAAGCCACTGTGCTGGGATTGAAAGACTTTGCTCTTCATGGCTTACAGGAAAGTTAAGGTAGTTTTTGCTCTAGAAGCCATGTGAAAATGGGACTGCATTGGAATAAGCATCTATAGGAGCTGATACCTGCCCTGGCAGTATCTGGTAACCAAGAATTTCCAGAATTGCA
Source organism: Pan paniscus (assembly GCF_029289425.2). Lineage (NCBI taxonomy): Eukaryota > Metazoa > Chordata > Mammalia > Primates > Hominidae > Pan > Pan paniscus. The sequence continues at coordinate 22,114,817 of NC_073254.2, forward strand.
ATGGGGGAGTGGGGTGGGAGGAACAACCCCAGTTCAAAAGAGGAAAAGCAATCAAAAGGCCACGTGCCGTGGCTCACGCCTGTAATCCCAGCACTTTTGGAGACCAAGGCGGCTGGATCACCTGAGGTCGGGAAGGGAGACCAGCCTGGCCAACATAGTGAAACCCTGTCTCTACTAAAAGTACAAAAATTAGACGGGTGTGGTGGCATGTGCCTGTAGTCCCAGCTATTCAGGAGGCTGAGACAGGAGAATCGCTTGAACCTGGGAGGTGGAGGTTGCAGTGAGCCGAGATCGTGCCACTGCATTCCAGGGTGGGCAACAGAGGGAGACTCTGTCTCAAAAAAAAAAAAAAAAAAAAAAAAATCAAAGGAGGGGCAAAATAAAATGGTAGAAATGAATACGGATATGTCCATAAATGGACTAAATTCACCAGTAAAATAAACGATTATTAGTAAGAGATAACCAGATAATGCTGCAATTCCTGCGTGCCTGAAGGCCTGAGAAACTTTCACAGTAGGGTTAGGGGAAGTGAGAGAGAGACTGAAGGTGTTGTGAGGGCTACCCAGCTCTCCACTTTTTCGAATGTGAAAAGAAATAAAGCAAAAGAAAATTAAAAAAAAAAAAAAAAAAAAGAAGAAAGACTTTGCCCCTGAACTCTCAAGAGCAATGGAACTGAATCTCAGGGAGGGCATCCACAGGCCGATGAGTGCTATGACTGAAGGCCCATTGAAGGCATGTGGGGCAATAGGAGCCATAGAGAGGGACCTACTTCTGTTCACCAGGGAACTGAGAGCTCAAAGGTGGCTCCTAGTGAGAAGTGACTCCTAAGCTGAGTCCTGAAGATCGATGTGAGTGGGCCAGGCAGAGGAGAAAGGGAGGAGGAGCATGTGCAAAGGCCCACTGCCGAGAGAGCCGATTTGTGGGAAGAACCAAGAATCACTCAGTAGCGCTGGAGTTGAGTGTTGGTATGGGGTGGGAGGGTAAGAGAAGAGGTGGACAGGAGCTCATTCATGGAGGGCCTTGAACCTGTGCCAAGTCTGTAATTTATCTTGTTAGAAATGCACAGACATTGGTTTTAAACCAGGGCATGTCATGATTACATTTTTTTTTTTTCAGAATGATCATTCTAACCCAAATATGGAAAATAAATTGGACAGGGGAATGGGGAGGTCTGTCAGGAATCTGTTTTATCCTGGCAAGAGACAAAAAGGGCATTGGCAAAAGGGAGAACATTCGTTTGCTCATTCCTCTATTCATTCACTTATTTGACATTTACTTTATGTTTTCCGCTGAGCATCTGCTATGTGCCAGCATTGTGCTGTGCTGGGTGCTGGGAATACAAAGGTGAAAAAGAGAAACAAGGTCCCTGCCTTTCTAGGGCAGACACTTACTTGGCAGTTCTGGTTTTCTTAGTCTGTTCTGTGCCAATATAACAAAATACCACAGTCTGGGTAATTTATACGGAACAGAAATTTCTTTCCTCAGAGTTCTGGAGGTTTGGAAGTCCAAGATTGAGGGGCTGGCATCTTTCAATTCTTCTTCTTTTTTTAAAAAAAACTATCTCTTGGGCCAGGCATGGTGGCTTATGCCTGTAATCCTAGCACTTTGGGAGGCCGAGGTGGGTGGATCACCTGAGGTCAGGAGTTCGATACCAGCCTGGCCAACATGGCGAAACCCTATCTGTACTAAAAAAAAAAAAAAAAAAAAAAAAATACAAAAATTAGCCAGGCGTGGTGGCACATGCTTCTAATCCCAGCTACTCGGGAGGCTGAGGCAGAAAAATCGCTTGAATCCAGGAGGCAGAAGTTGCAGTGAGCTGAGATCATGCCACTGCACTCCAGCCTGCGCAACAGAGGGAGACTCCATCTCAAAAAAAAAAAATCTATCAATCGCTCTGTCCGTCTATCTATCTATCTATCTGCTTATTTAGAGACAGAGTTATGAGACTGGCTAATTTTTGTATTTTTGGCAGAGATGAAGTTTCACCATGTTACTAAAGCTGGTCTTAAACTCCTGGGCTCAAGTGATCCATCCCCCTCCACCTCCCAAAGTGCTGGGATTACAGGCGAGAACCAACGCGCCCGACCAGGGATCTCCTTGCTTTGTCATCCCATAGTGAACAGTGGCAGGGCAAAGAGAAAGAAAGAGAACAGGAATAAGTGAACCCACTCTCTCAATAATGGCATTAATCCATTCATGAGAGCAGATCCCTCGTAACATAGACAAGGTCTCACTCTGTTGTCCAGGCTGCAGTTCAGTAATACAAATATAGCTCAGTGCAGCCTCAGCCTTCTGGGGTCAAGTGACCCTCCTATCTCAGCCTCCTGAGTAGCAGGGACCACAGGTGCATGCCACCACACCTGTCTAATTTTTTTTATTTTTTGTAGAGATGGGGTCTCCCTGTGTTACCCAGGCCGGTCTGTAACTCCTGGGCTAAAGTGATCTTCCTGCTTTGGCCTCCCAAAGTGCTGGGATTAGATTACAGGTGTGAGCCACTTCATCCAGCCCTAAACATCTCTTAAAGGTTTCACCTCTTAATATTGTTGTAATGGCAATTAAATTTCAACGTAAGGTTTGCTGGGGACAAACATTAAAACCAGAGCACCGGGCAAGTGTGAAGGCAATGACAGTATGTATGAGCTAACATGATACAGAGCCTCAGAAAGACTTTCTTAAAAATTTCCCTAAAATGATGTCTCAGCTAAGACCTGAAGGAGGAGCAGGAGACAGCCAGGTGAAGGAGAGATATTGGGGGTTCCAGGTAGTTGGAATAGTAGAGGCAGCTTTCCAGAGATGAGAGATATCAGAGCCTCTGAGTGAATGAAAAGAAGTTCAGTATGACTGGACCACAGGGACTATTAAGGTGTGAGGCTAATGAGGGAAGCAGGGACCTGATCCCAAACGGGCCTCTAAATCACATGAAGGAGACTGGACCTTATAAGAGGCATGGGATCATATAAGAGAAAGGATCAGATGGACATCCTGAGAAGATCACAGTCTGGATAAATAGTAACAAGATAGACTAGAAAGGACTTGGTGAACTATTAGCTAGATTTGGGGTTACAGAAGAGCAGGAAGACTCGCAGGTGTCTGACTTAGGTACCATAAAACAGGAGGAAGGGAGGTTGGGAAGGAAGATCTAAAGTTTATTTTGGACCTGTTGCTTTTGAGGGACATTCAAGTGGAGCTATTCAGTAGGTGCTTGCATATACATTCCACCTGGAGATGGAATAGAGTTATTGGCATGTAGGACCTACACAGTGCAGAAATCATAGGAGTGGATGAGACCAGGTAGGCGAGTCTGCAGGGTGAGAAGAGAGCTGTGGATGGAAACACGGGATTCCAACATTTAAGTTTCAGGCAGAGGAAGAGGGCTCTGCAAAAGAGGCTGGGAAGGGGCAGTTAGAGGTACGAGGAAGACTCAGAGCAAGCAATCATGCTCTCTAAAGATCTCCAAAGAAGAGGGCAAGGTCAAGTGTGTCAAATGCCTTGGAGAGCTTAGGCGAGATAAGGATTGAGAAGTGGCCATAGAGTTTGGCAAGAATTGTTTCAGTAGAGAGATGAGGGTGGGAGTGGGCAGACTGCAGTAGGTGGAGCCATGGGAGGTGGGGAAGAGACTTCAAGTCAGTGAAGTGAGGAGGCAAATACCATCCTTGATGGTAGAGCAGTGTCCAAGCCAGCCAGGGGTGGGTCGCTGGAAAGACAGATTGAGTCCATGGCTGCAGGAGGAGAATGCTAGCAGTTAAAAAGGTGAGACCCAACTAGGGGAACGGAAATGTGTAGGGGTTAAAGACCAGTGATTCTGGCTAGTAAAGGATCCTGAACCACCGAGCGCATTCATTACTGTTGCCCTTATTGATCTTAAGCATTGATTATATTCACCCAGACAGGAAGCAAGAGTTCTGTAAGTTCTGTTTAAGTGACCAGTGAACATGAATTATTGAGCACTTGCCATGGGCCATGTACTGGAGTTACAAATATAAATAGGTGCCTGCTCTTGAGTATCTCATATCCTTTGAAATACCTGCATTGAAAAAGGCAGAGTAAAACTGGATTGATTTCCAAAGCATCAAAAACAGTAAGAAATGTAGATTTTAATAAAATCTCACTTGTTTTTTTGTTATATTGGGTTCAGAGAAAAACGAATCTCATGAAGTTTTGCCTTTACAATTCACATTCCCAAGGTCTGAGGGGTCAAACAGTAAAGAAGGCAAACTCAAATCTAGAGTTCTGTGTGAGGGGCATTTGGGTCAGGGTGGATGGAGAAATAGACCACAAGGCAGGGATAGGAAAACTCGGGCTGGTAGGGCTGTTGGGACAAGCTCGAGACCAAGTTTACATAGCTTTATGCCAGATAGATATGGATTACAAATGGGAAAATTGCTTTTGGTTTATTTGTTGTATACCTTTTGGAGAAAAAAAGTGATTCTACATAAAAATACAAAAGGGGCCGGGCATAGTGGCTCACGCCTGTAATCCCAGCACTTTGGGAGGCTGAAGCGGGCAGATAACGAAGTCAAGAGATCGAGACCATTCTGGCCAACATGGTGAAAGCCAGTCTCTACTTAAAATACAAAAATTAGCTGGGCATGGTGGCGCACGCCTGTAGTCCCAGCTACTCTGGTTGCTGAGGGAGGAGAATCACTTGAACCCAGGAGGCGGAGGTTGTAGTGCGCCGAGATCATGCCACTGCACCATCAGCGTGGTGACAGAGCAAGACTCTGTCTCAAAAAAAAAAAAAAAAAAATACTAGAGGGAAATAAACTACAAGTGTTAACAGTGATTTTTTTGGTGGAGGGATTAGGAGTGATTTGATTTTCTTCATAACTTTTCATATTTTAAATATTTGTGATGAATAATACTAATTCTATAATCTGAGAAAAAATGCTATTTTTAGAATGCAAAAAATATATATATATCAAAAAGAGGCAGGATGCTGGGAGTGGTGGCTCATGCCTGTAATCCCAGCACTTTGGGAGGACAAGGCAGGAGGAGTGCCTCAGCCCAGGAGTTACAGACCAGCCTGGACAACACAGCAAGACCTTGTCTCTACGAAATACAAAAAAATTAGCTGGGCATGGTGGCGTGCACCTGTGGTCCCAGCTACTCGGGAGGCTGAGGTGGGAAGATCACTTGAGCCCAGGAGTTTGAGGTTATAGAGAGCTGTGTTTGAGCCACAGCACTCCAGTCTGGGCAAGAGACGACTGAAAGAGAGAGACAGAAAGAGGGGCAGGTTTGTGTTCCAGTGCAGTGACCAAAATGACCAAAATGAAAACAAACAAACAAAAAAAGATACTGGGTGATAACATCGCTTCATCAAAAACAAAAAATGTAGAAGATTATATTGGTAGGAGCAATATTCAGAAATAACACTGAAGACCTAAAAATCACATGCCATGCTTAACCTTGTCACAAATTAGGGGTGGTCCTAGGCATTTTCTTTAATGTATTTATTAATATATAAAATCTAGAAATAATCGATCTGAAAGAAATGGTGTGATTGTGAGTCAGCCCTGCACACATTGCCCCTAGAAGAGGAAAATGACTTGCCCAGGTTTGTACAGTTATTATCTGCATTTTTCTGATCATGTGATATTAATTTTATCTTGAAACTTGAAATTATGAGGTAGAAAGTGCACTATGAGAACAAATGTTGAGTTATGGCTGCTGGAGCTCCAAAAAATTGAGTTATAATTCTTTTTTTTTGAGACAAAGTTTCACTCTTTTTGCCCAGGCTGGCTGAAGTGCAATGACATGACCTCGGCTCACTGGAACCTCCGCCTCCCGGGTTCAAGTGATTCTCCTGCCTCAGCCTCCCAAGTTGCTGGGACTATAGGCGCCCACCACTATGCCCAGCTAATTTTGTATTTTTAATAGAGACAGTGTTTCACCATGTTGGCCAGGCTGGTCTCGAACTCCCGACCTCAGGTGATTCGCTGGCCTCGGCCTCCCAAAGTGCTGGGATTACAGGCCTGAGCCACCGCACCTGGCTGAGTTATAATTCTTAATTGTGACATTTTTATTGATGAAAAGAAAATGATTTGATGCCTCTGATAAGAGACTGATATATTCTAAAATAAAGGCTCATTACTAACTGAAATAGAGTTTTTAAAGTTTAATTTGTTTGGTAGGAGGGAAGTAATCTCTTAAAAGATATGGCTGGCTATTCTTAAATTCAATTTTAATGAGTATTTGTGGGTAGGGAGATAGATGGAAATGTGTTTGGGGAATGTATTCTCATTTTCAATACGATTCCCTTTTATTGATCTCATGGGAAGAGGGCCTGCTTTCCCTTGTATGAAATTTCTAGACAAAAGAGACCGTGTGCTGTGGCTCACACCTGTAATCCCAGCACTTTGGGAGGCCAAGACAGGTGGATCACCAGGTCAGGAGATCGAGACCATCCTGGCTAACACTGTGAAACTCCGTCTCTTATACAAAAAAATTAGCCGGGCGTGGTGGCGGGCGCCTGTAGTCCCAGCTACTCGGGAGGCTGAGGCAGGAGAATGGCGTGAACCCGGGAGGCAGAGCCTGCAGTGAGCTGAGATCGCGCCACTGCACTCCAGCCTGGCAAGAGATCTAGACTCTGTATCAAAAAAAAAAAAAAAAAAAAAAAGAGTAAAGTGTCCGTCCTGCAAGTTGCTGCCAGTGCAGGCAGGTCAGGGAGTCTGCTGCCGCTGGTAGGGAAGACAAGCTTGCAGCTTTCCACACCCATTCCTGAATTGCGAGAAAGGAAACTTACCCAGAAGCTGGAAGGAATCCAGAAAACATGAGCAAACCCACAGCTTCTCCCTTGATAGAAAGGCGTGTCCACTCATTTCTTACGTCTACTGAAGCCTTGAGAAGATTAATTGAGGGTTTGCCTGCCTCGGAGGCATTTCACCTGGGCAGGCTGTGTCCTGATCAGCAATGTTCTAGGCTGTCAGGACAGACACACACTTAGGCACTACGTGTGTGAAATCTCAAAACCGCAGTTGCTGACCTAGGATTTTGTAGACCCTCTCCGCTCTTTAGGGCCAGAGGGCCCCAGCAGTGAAAAGCCCAAGGAAGGTCTTGTTTTCCTTGTCATGTCTTTCAAATAAATTAGGGAGAATGAGCACAGCTAAATTTGAGAAATTATTGGCACAGCCGTCAAATCCTTCAGATACAAAACACATTTTTCTTTTCTTTCTTTTTTTTTTTGCTGTGTTTATTTTCCAAACAATTTTATTGAAATGTGCGAAGAGTACATGGGCAGCACAAATGTATGAACAGGAAAAAAAAAAAATCACATATACAATAATTTTTTTTTTTTTTTTTTGAAATGGAGTCTCGCTCTTGTCACTCAGGCTGGGATGCAGTGGCACGATCTTGGCTCACTGCAACCTCCGTCTCCCGGGTTCAAGCGATTCTCCTGCCTCAGCCTTCTGAGTAGCTGGGACTATAGGCGCCCGCCACCACGCCTGGCTAATTTTTGTACTTTTAGTAGAGACGGGGTTTCGCCATGGCTGGTCTCCAACTCCTGGCCTCAGGTGATCCGCCCGCCTCGGCCTTGCAAAGTGTTGGGATTACAGGCATGAGCCACCGCGCCTTGTACAATAATTTTTTGTTTTGTTTTGAGACAGAGTCTTGCTCTGTCGCCTAGGTTGGGGTGCAGTGGCGCAATCTCGGCTCACTGCAAGCTCCGCCTCCCAGGTTCACGCCATTCTCCTGCCTCAGCCTCCCGAGTAGCTAGGACTACAGGTGCCCACCACCACACGCGGCTAATTTTTTGTATTTTTAGTAGAGACGGGGTTTCACCGTGTTAGCCAGGATGGTCTCCATCTCCTGACCTTGTGATCCGCCCACCTCGGCCTCCCAAAGTGCTGGGATTACAGGCGTGAGCCACCGCGCCCGGCCCACAATAATTTTTTAAAAGTGAAGAAGTGAAGGTTAATCTTGGGACAGATCAGGTCCCCTCTCGCTCCCCCTGCAGACTTCCAGCGTTTCCATTAAGGTTAAGCCTCTACAAACCTAGCTTTCAAATAAAAAAAGGAATACAAGATCTTTTGCAAAAAAACAAAAAAACAAAAAATGGCATAAAGGAAAGAGAAATGACTTCCTGCTCTGATGGGACTCTTCCTAGCCACCTAATTAGGAGGCATGATGAGCGGTGGAGAAACACAGCTTCAGAGTGTAAGGTATGGACCATTTGGGTTTTTCATCTGGTAATGGTTCAGGAAGCCCCGAGCCTCCAGGGCATCGCTCTTGGATTCCCACTCCAGCAGTCCAGAAGAGCTGCGCTCACTTTGGCCTGAGAATACTTTCACAGAAGATGGCCGCTTCACGCCCAGCTCATCTCAGATCTCAAAGAAGTTGTCAGTCACCTCCAGCGGGGCGTTGAAGAGGTGCAGCACGTTGCTGGGGTGCTGGATGCGGTTCTTCCCTGCCCGCTCCAGGGTGGGGAACCGATTGTTCGGGATTCACTGAAGTCTCTGTAACTGCAAGACGTGACTTCCAACCCGCATGACTGACAGGGCATGATGGCTGGCTGCTTGGAGACAGACATTCAGCTTCTGCCCAAACATGAAGTTGTTGCTGAGGTGGGTAGGTCCGGTCCACAGTCCACAGTGTAGCCGTCAGCCATCTCCACCATGGCGGTCCCCGGCTTGCTTTTCATGACTTTCACCTTCTCCACATTGCTATACAAGCAGAAGACATTGAAGACTTGGTCACAGTTCATCTTAGACTGATCCAAACCATAGACCATGAGGACAGGGCTGTCGGGGTGAGGGCCATGCTCGGGTGGTGGGGAGGGGGTGGGGGGTGCCCATACTAGGGGCCGTTGTGACTTGGGCCCCAAGGGTGACTCCCCCTCACTGGTGGACCCATCCTTTTCCCTTCGTAGTGAGGTCGCGGGCTGGGGGGCCATAGCCCTCATCATGGCAATGGCTGTGATACCCACGGTGGGGCCCTCCATATTCTGTGGGGTGATCTCCCAGGAGAGGGGGCTGCCTCTGGCGTTTGTTGGGGTTGCTGCCAGGGTCACCTTGTCCACTGAGATTGGGGTTTGTCTAGTCCCAAGTATCCTGATCATTCTTGAACACATTCAAGCGTGTAGGCTTCGCGTATTTGATCTTCAGAGTGCAACAGCCGGAATAGATTTCAGCCCCATTGAGTGAGGCCTTGGCCCACTGGGCACTTTGAACACAGTCAAATTTCACCATGGCCTGAACTCCATTCTTCCGGAAAATAGCAATTCTCTGGACAGGGCCACAAGGATTACCGATAGTGTAAAGAACATCCGTGGTGATCGAATAGATGGGGTTCAGGATGGTAAAGAGAAGCACACTGTTCACGCTCCGGATCATCCGAGTTCCCGGGGCGGGAGATCTTCTGGCTGGTAGAGTAGTTGACAAAAGCTGGGTGACCGGCAATATGTATTTGGTTGTCGGCTGTGTAGTTCACTGCGTTGCAAGCCTCTAGCACATCTTCAAACTCCACCAGTGCTTGTCTCTTTTTAGACATTACCATCATATAGCTGATGGGTCCAAACTCCTGCAAGGCCTCCACAAGGTCAGCTTCCACCACACCATCAATTAGGCCCCTGATGTGGACAACTGGGGAGGCAGAGGTTTTGTGTGGGTCATCACAGTTCTCCTTAGAGATTAGGCTTCCATCAGATGGAATTCCCCACTCTAGAGGACAAGGCCGCTGCCCACCCGTTTCTGCTCTCTCAACCGCCCACGAGGCAGGGCAGGAGACACATTTTTCTTTTATAAAATCTGAGTTGAGAGCCCATCTAAGATTTTTCAGTACCTTTTGGAGTCAATTTAAAAATCCCACTGCAAGCCGGGTGCGGTGGCTTATACCTGTAATCCCAGCACTTTGGGAGGCCAAGGCGGGCAGATCACCTGAGGTCAGGAGTTCAAGAGCAGCCTGGCCAACATGGACTTGGCCAGCCACAGCCAACCCCGTCTCTGCTAAAAATACAAAAAATTAGCCAGGCAAAGTGGCACGCGCTTGTAATCCCAGTTTCTAGGGAGGCTGAGGCGGGAGAATCGCTCGAACCCGGGAAATGGAGGTTGCAGTGAGCTGAGATCGTGCCATTACACTCCAACGTGGGCAACAGAGCGCAACTTCAACTCAAAAAAAAAAAAAAAAAAAAAAATCCCATTGCAGGTATCTATCAGGGTAATGTGGTTGAGTTTCTTCCAAGGGACTCAGAGCTTGACAAATCTGGTCATAGTGAGAAAAACATTGGTAAAGTTGTCCAAAAGAGCAGACAAGGTCATTCAAGGTATTTGATCCACTTTTAGGAGTTAAAGCAAAGAGCTAATTATTCAGGATTAAAAAAAGATTTTTAGCATTACTGTAGATACTCTTTTGTGTAAAGCGTAAGATAAGGACCACACTTTTTTTTTTTTTTGGCGTGGCATCTTTCTTGAATATCGATTGATCTTCAATGGAAGGGCTTATTTTGGGATGTTTTATTCTATTCCACTGGCCCAAAACATAAGTCTATGCTTAGGCCAATACAAAATTGTCTTGATTACAGTAGCTTTACTCATATAGTAAGTTTTGAAATCGGGTAGTTTAAGTTCAACTTTATTTTTCAAAATTGTTTGGCTTAAGGTTTTTTTGCATTTCTATATAACTTTTAGGGTCACCTTATCAAATTCTATTTTTAAAGCCTGATGATATTTGATAGGGATGCATAGAATCTATAGATCAATTCAGGAAAAACTGTCCTCTACAATATTGAGTTTTTTGATCAATGTTCATGGTATGTCTCTCCATTTACTCAGCTCTTCAGATAAATATCTCAGTAATGTTTTGTGGTTTTTAGTGTATAGTTATTGCACTTTCTTTGTTAAATTTATTCTCAAGTATTTTATTCTCTTTGATACTATTGTGAATAAAATTATTTTTTAATTTCATCTTACTATATTGAAATACAATTAATTTTCATGTACTGAACTTGAGTCCTGTGACCTTGCTGATCTGGTTGATTAATGCCAGTAATTTTTTTGTAGATTCTTTGGGATTGTCTACATACAGACTCATGTTGTCTTTGAATAAATACACAACCTTTATACCTCCTTCCTAATCTATATATGTTTTATTTGTTTTTCTTGCATTATTTCGTTGGCCAGAGCCCCAAGTACAGTAAGTCCTCCCTTAAGACCATTGATAGGTTCTTAGAAACTGTGACTTTAAGCAAAAAGACATTTTGTTCAATCAAAGTATTTTTTTCTTTTTTTTGGCTGGGATTATAGGTGCATGCCACCATGCCTGGCTATTTTTATTTTTTGTGGAGACAGGGTCTTGCATTGTTGCCCAGTCTGGTCTTGAACTTCTGGGCTCAAGCGATCCTCCCGCCCCTACCTCTCAAAGTGCCTGGGTTACAGGCATGAGCCACTGTGCCCGGCCTCAATGTAATAACATTGATGAGAAAAAAAAAATGGATTGTGTTATAAGTCATTTTGCTTAAAGTCACAGTTTTCAAGAGCCTATTGACATTACATGAGGATTTACTGTACAATGCTGAATAAAAATGCTGAGAGCAGATATCCTTGCCTTGTTCCCAATCTTAGAGGAAAACTATTTGATCTTTCACTATCTTATTATTTAAAAAATAGTAGTAAAATATACATAACAAAATGTACACTTTTAACTATTTTGAAGTGTGCAGTTCTCGGCATTAAGTCCATTTACACTGTGTAATCATCATCACCATCCATCTCTAGAACTTTTTCATCTCCCCAAACTGAAACTCTGTACCTATTAAACACAGACTCCCCATTCCCCCAGCCCCTGGCAAACACCCTTCTACTTTCTGTCTCTATGGATTCCATTATCCTAGGTACTTCATATTAGTGGAATGACAATATTTATCCTTTTGTGTTTATCTGGTTTCACTTAGCACAGTGTCCTCAAGGTTTGTTCATGTTGTAGCATGTCTTGGAATTTTCTTTCTTCTTAAGGCCGAATAATATTTCACTATATATTTATTCTTTCGCTTTTAAGTATAATGTTAGCAGTGGGGTTTTCATAAATGTCTTTCATCAAATTGAGGAACTTTTCTTTTACTCCTAGTTTATTGAGAGATTATATCCTGAATGTAAATTGGATTTGGATAAATGATTTTTCAGCAGCTATTGAGATGACCATGTGGTCTTTGTATTTTATTCTAATTATAGAGTGTAATTATATTAATCAAATATTGACTGTTAAACCAATCTTGCATTCCTGGGGTAAGTCCCACTCAGTCATGGTGTATAATCCTATGCTTTTTTCTAAGAGTTATATAGCTTTATAATAGCTCTTACATTTAGGTCTATGATTGATTTTGAGTTACTTTTTGTATATTATGTAAAGAAGGGTCCAAAATCATTCCTTTGCATATGGATACCCAGTTGTCCCAGCACCATTTGTTGAAAAGCCTATTCTTTCCCCACTGAATGATCTTGGCACTCTTGTTGAAAATCAATTGACTATAAATGTAAGGGCTTATTTCTGGAACTTCAATTCTGCTCCATTGATCTTTATATCTTCCTTATGCTGTACCACACTGTCTTGCTTACTGTAATAACTTGTAGTAAATTTTGAAATCAGGAAGTATGAGTCCTTCAACTTTGTTCTTTTTTGAGACTGTTTTGGTGAATTTGGGTCTCATATTTCTTAGAGTCCTTTTTAACTTTACCTTATCTGGGAAGAATTGCTTTCACTGATTTGTGGCTTAAGATTATACACCACAGCAGTGCTTCTTAACTTGGCAGTACATAAGAATTACCTGGGGGGCTTTCTATTTTTTATTTTTATTTTTGGAGACCAAGTCTCGCTCTGTCGCCCAGGCTGAAGTGCAATAGCATGAGCTCGGCTCACTGCAACCTCTGCCTCCCAGATTCAAGCGATTCTCCTGCCTCAGCCTCCCGAGAAGCCGGGACTACAGGTACGCACCACCATGCCTGACTAATTTTTGTATTTTTAGTAGAGACGGGGTTTTACCCTGTTGGCCAGGCTGGTCTTGAACTCCTGACCTCAAGTGATCTGCCCGCCTCAGCCTCCCAAAGTGCTGAGATTACAGGGATAAGCCACTGTGCCTGGCCTATATAAATTCTTATAGCCTGCACATTTATAGTATTTTCCCCTCTTTTATTATTAGCTTTTATTTTACTTTAACTGCTTATGTTTATGGTATCCATGGTTCTATTATTTTATTCTCTCTTTTTTTTTTGAGACAGAGTCTCGCTCTGTTGCCCAGGCTGGAGTGCAGAGGTTTGATCTTGACTCACTGCAACCTCTGCCTCCTGTATTCAAGCGATTCTTCTGCCTTGGAATTACAGGCACACGCCACCACACCTGGCTAATTTTGTATTTTTAATAGAGATGGGGTTTCACTATGTTGGACCAGGCTGGTCTCGAACTCCTGACCTCAGGCGATCCACCCGCCTTGGCCTCCCAAAGTGCTGGGATTACAGGCGTGAGCCACCGCACCTGGCTTGTTTTATTCTTCTTTATATTTAATCTTTTTTCTTTTTTTCTTTCTTTTTTTTTTTTAAATGGAGTCTCACTTTGTTGCCCAGGCTGGAGTGCAGTGGTGTGACTGTTGCTCACTGCAGCCTCCACCTCCCGAGTTCAATCATTTCTTTTGCCTCAGCCTCCTGAATAGCTGGGACTACAGGCACACACCACCATGCCCAGCTGATTTTTGTATGTGTATTTATTTTTAGTAGAGACAGGGTTTCACCATGTTGGCCAGGCTGGTGTTGGATTCCTGACCTCAAGTTATCCGCCCGTGTCAGCCTCCCAAAGTGCAGGGATTACAGGCGTGAGCCACCACGCGGGGCTTAGTCATGTTATTATAGGTGTCTTTGTGGTAAATCACTTTAAATCCCTTGTGGGAGAAAGTGGGATGTAAATAAAAACATTTAAAGCTTGACTTTTCCTTTCAAGAGCCTAGTATAGTGCATGGAACTTCCTGTTCTCCATAAAATATGTTTTGAGTTCTAAAAGGAATAACTGGCTGAGGGCAGGAGGTCAGAAAAAACTAGGTAAACCGTTATCAAATTGATTAGGACAAGGATCCAGCCAACCCCATTCATCATTTATCAAATACCTACAGTGCTACATGTTTGCCTTGCCATTTGACCATTGTGCTCAAATCCGGCAGAGTAAGGATGTCTGCTGGAGATCTCAGTACCATGGACTTGGTGATGATATCCACACCTGTAAAATGGGTTAACAGTACCTACCTCACAGGCATGTTGAGGGAATGAGGTGAGATGATATATTCAGAGCACTCACCCCAGAGTCTTGCACTTGGTGAGTTTGTCAATGTTATCTTCCCTCCTCATCTCCTTCCTCAATTAGATGCTGTGACTCCCTCCTAAGATTGTATTTACTTTACAAAAGGATATAATTTGTTGTATGTGCAAATGAACTTTGTCATGCTTTGATCCAAGGGAGTTTCTAATCTTTTTGGGGGAGGTGGGAAAGGAGAGTAAGAAATGAGAGGTCGAGCTCTCCACGCGGCCCATGATAAACACCAGGCAGCTTTGTGTGGAATCATCACTTGAGGGTTTGAGTAGCAGAAACATGATGCTGGAAGACATTAGAAGAGAAAGGTCCATGGGCCACAGAAGGAGACAGGTGTGGAATGAGAATTGCTGGCAGCAGCCATCCTTAGAGAGAAAGGTAAACGCTCCCCTCTGCAGGGGCCTTGACTCTATGGCCTCAAAAACTGTGAGCTCTCCAGACAGCTTCTTCCTTGTGCATCACATCCAACTGCTGTAGCCCTTCCTCTGCCTCTGCGCTTTTCAGTCTGGACCCAGGACAACACCAACAGCAGGGCCCTGGTGCCAACCAAAGCCCATCAGGGAACTGCCCCCACAGTATCTACTTTTTTTTCTTTGAGGTGGAGTCTTGCTCTGTCATCCAGGCTGGAGTGCAGTGGCACAATCTTGGCTCACTGCAACCTCCGCCTCCTGGGTTCGAGCTATTCTCCTGCCTCAGCCTCCAGAGTAGCTGGGACTACAGGTGCCCACCACCACGCCTGGCTAATTTTTGTATTTTTAGTAGAGACAGGGTTTTCAGGCTGGTTTCAAACTCCTGACCTCGGGTGATCCGCCCGCCTTGGCCTCCCAAAGTGCTGCGATTACAGGCATGAGCCACTGCGCCCGGCCAAATGACAATTTTTAAAAATTGAGGATGGCTGGTGGCAAAGGAGACTCTTATGCTACTGGTTTTCTGGAGTCTATAGTTGAGCTTTAAGAGTCTTGGTTCAGGGACAGGCCTGGTGGCTCATGCCTGTAATCCCAGCACTTTGGGAGGCCGAGGCGGGGAGGATCGCTTGAGGTCAGGAGTTCAAGACCAGCCTGGGCAACATGGTGAAACCCCATCTCTACCAAAATTACCAAAAAATTAATGGCATGGTGGTGCACACCTGTAGTCCCAGCTACTTGGGAGGCTGAGGAGGGAGAATCATCTGAGCTCAGAAGGTTGAGGTTGCAGTGAACTGAGATGGCACCACTACACTCCAGCCTGGGTGACATAGTGAGACTCTGTCTCAAACAAACAAAAAAGATATTGGTTTGGTGTTTCCTAGGACCACTCCTTCTCCTTCTATCTCAGTCCTATTTTATAATCTGATAATGCAATTTAGGTTGTGCGTTTTAAGGTGAAGATTAATGAACTGTGCAGTGGCTTCCTTTATTAACATTAAAATTTTTTTTTAGAGAGACAGGGTCTTGCTCTGTCACCCAGGCTGAAATGCAGTGTCATGATCATAGCTCACTACAGCTGTGACATCCTAGGCTCAAGTAATCCTCCTGTCTCAGGCTTCTGAGTAGCTGGGACTACACGTGTGTGCCACCACGTCTGGCTAAGACGTGCTATGTTGTCCAGGCTGGTCTCCAACTCCTGGCCTCGAGCCATCCGCCCATATCAGCCTCCCAAAGCACTGGGATTACACGTGTGAGCCACTGTTCCTGGTCCCTTTGTTACTTACTGAGGAAGATAAATATAGAGATTTCATGCCTTATTCCACATTCAGCTCCTACATTTGCAGTGTCACCTCCCACTAACTTACTCTCCAGTCACAGTGATATAGATATATAAGGAGTTGTCCCAAACCCACCATGCTGTACCTTTGCACATGCTGTTCACTCTTCTTTGAATGTCTTCCCAACTTTTGCATGCCTTGAAAATGTTTATTCATTCTTCAATATCTACCTTCGACTTTAGCTTTCTCCATGAAGTCTTCCTGGGGGGAAGTCTTCCATCCTCAAACCCCTACTCATTTTTTTGTGTGCCTTTTTCAGACTCTATTTTCATTCTTGCGTATCAGTCTCCCTTACTACACTGTGAGTTCCTTCAATACAAAATCTCCATATTCTTTATGTTTGCATTTCCAACACTATGACTATCCCTTTTATGTGTGGGTGTGATGAATGTTTCTGCAATTTTATATTAAAAGAAAAAAATTCATGAAGGGAATTTCCGAACTTATTGTACGCCAACAGGTTGGCAATCTACTTGTAGAATTATCCCCATCTTAGTTATTTGTTAGAATGAAAATTACACCCTTATGGGGACACTCCCAGAAAAGCTTGTAAATTTTCTCAATTCTTTGTTTATCTATAAGATGGCATGAAGCCATAAAATAAATTATACATGTGAAGTATATAATATGCTGTGTAATTACAGATGTGATGCTAGTTGAACCCACTTCTCTGCAAGGGCTGTCTCTAAACAATTAGTATTTGGGGCCAGCTCTGTGGTATGTTTGATTAATACAATTTAAACAGAATAAAGCAACCAGAGTAAAACCAACCAAACTAGCTGTCATATCAAATCCATCCAGTACATATCTATTTTAAGGTCTTTTTTTACATTTTAACCAGTATGATGTATTAGTTATGCCTTTTCATTTGTGCTTCTCAGGAGGCCCATTTCATGTAGGACACTAAAGTATTTGAGGACACATTTGATTCGGAGGCAGCTTACCCTTCAGTTTAATAGTGGATATCCCTGAAAATCAATTCCTGATCAAACTGAAGGTTTAAAATCATCCAAATGAAATTGCAGGCTGGGCACAGTGGCTCTTGCCTCTAATCCCAACACTTTGGGAGGCCAAGGTGGGAGGATCACTTGAGCCCAGGAGTTCGAGACCAGCCTGGCCAACATAGCGAGACCTCATCTCTACTAAAAATACAATGGAACGGCTGGGTGTGATGGTGCGTGCCTGTAGTCCCAGCCATTCAGGAAGCTCACGGGGGGAGGATCGCTTGAGCCTAGGAGATTGAGACTGCAGTGAGCCATGATCATGCCATTGCACTCCAGCCAGGACAACAGAGTGAGACCCTCTCTAAATAAATAGAACAAAAAGAACAAAGAAGTTGCAGAGGTACTTGAAGAGGCTGGTAATAAATAAGGACCATATGCTCTCTCTTTTAAACATGTACCTGTCTGAAGCTTGAACTTAAGCTTCATTAGTATTCCATGGATGTAATTTTTTTCCTCCTTAAATTACCTGCTTATGCTCCTTTCTCCATCTCACAGAGAAGTGAGATTTTCTATAGTTCAACAAGCATAGTTTGAATATCTACTATGTGCCAAGCACTAAGAGGCACAGGATCTCAATGCTCATGCCACTCTGGGTCCTAAATCCTGTAGCACTCTGGAGCCAGTGCCCTGGGGGTGCAAAGGCTGCGGGATTCTGGTACAGCTATAAATGCCTGAACATCCCCAGGAGGAGAGTTTTAAGTTGAATCTTTGTGTGCAGATAACATGACTGTATGGAGCTTTCTCTTAAGATAACATAATTCATAATGCCACAAAATAGGAAACGGACATATTTTATCCAAAAAAGTAAATTAAAAGGGCTATCTATGCAAGATATAATGTCTTCCCCGCATCCGCCTTTTTTTCTGCAGAAGAGAGGCTGGAAGATCAACAATTTTCTAGCCAAGCCAGCTTCAGACATTTGTCAGCTGAGGTCATTCTTTATATTCCCATATTTGATATAAGACTTCAACATGGCAAAGTAAGTGCCACCAGAATTATAAAACTTTGGCATAGAAAGTGACATTGGAGAGCATTATCTTGGCATCTTGGGGTGGCCCAGAGGGCCTCGGGGTTAGCTTCCTAATTCCAAGGGTGAATCTTGCAACTCCTGTATTCACTGGAGCGAATCTCTCCTACCTATGATTTTTGTGGATTTAGATATATTTTGGTGTCTAACACAAAACATCCTCTGAATAAAAGGCTCATCATTACCATTCACTCTTTGAAAAAATATCCCATTCCAAAGAGTACCATAACCATGTTGCACCTTGCAACCATCTCTTCCTCGTATCTGCCAATGCTCCTTTTATTTTATTTTTTGGAAATTTTTTTTATTGTAGTAAAATACATATATACAATAGAATTTTCCATTTTAACCAAAGTGTACAATTAAGTGCTGCTAAGTACGTTCACAATGTTGTACAACTATCAACACTATCTATTTCTCAAACTTTTTCACTACCCAAAACAGAAACTCTGGAAGCATTAAGCAATAACTCCCTATTCTCCCCTTTCTTCAGCCCCTGGTAATCTATATTACACTTTCTGTGTCTATAAACTTTCCTATTATAGATATTTCATATAAATGGAACCACACTATATTTGTCTTTTTGTGTCGAGCTTATTTTAGTTGGTATAATGTTTTTAAGTTTCATCCATATTGTAGCATGGATCAGAACTTCATTCCTTTGTATGGCTGAATAATATTTCATTGTATGGATATACCACATATTGTTAATTGATTCATGTGCTGATAGACATGGGTTGTTCCCAGCTTTTGGCTATTGTGATTAATGCCATAACAAACATTGACATATACGTATCTGTTTCAGTCCCTGTTTTCAATTCTTTAGGAGTGGAATTGCTGGGTCATGTGGTAATTCAATGTTAGATGTTTGGAAAAATGTCAAACTGTTTTCCACAGTGGCTGCACCATTTTCCATTCCCACTAGCAATGTACCACATTCCAATTTCTCCATATCATCACCAACACTTGTAATTCTCTGCATGCTTACTTATGTATATGAGATAAACATCCCAATGGGTGTGAAGTGGTATCTCATTGTGGTTTTGGTTTGCATTTGCTTAATGGCTAATGATGTTGAACATCTTTTTATGTGCTTGGTGCCATTTGTCTCTCTTCTCTGGGGAAATGTCTCCTCCATCCTTTTGCCCATTTCTTAAATTGGGTTGTTTGTCTTATTGTTGTTAGGAGTTCTTTATATATTCTGGATATTAAACCCTTATGAGATATATGGTTTGCAAATGTTTTCTATTCCATTGGTTGTCTTTTCACTTTCTTGATAATGTCCTTTGGTGCACAAAAGTTTTTAATTTTTAAGTGCAATTTATGTTTTCTTTTGTTGCTTGTGGTTTGGTGTCATATCTAAGAATTCGTTGCTAATAAATCCAAGGTAATGATTGATTAGTGTTTTCTTCTAAGAGTTTTATGGATTTAGCTCTTATATTTAGGTCATTGATCCATTTGAGTTAATTTTTGCTTATGGTGTAAGATAGGGATTCAACTTCATTCTTTTGCATATGAAAGTCCAGTTTTCCCAGCACTATTTGTTGAAAAGACTTTTCTTTCCCCCATTGAATGGACTTGGCAACCTCATTGAAAATCATTTGAGCATAGACACACAGGTTTATTTCTATACTCTCAATTCTATTCCATTAGTCCATATGTTTATCCTTAGGCCAGTGCCACACTGTTTTGATTATTATATCTTTGTAGCAAGTTTGAAATTGGGATTTGTGAGTCTTCCAACTTTGTTTTTCTGTCTTGAGATTCTTTTGGCCCTTTGGGTACTCTTGCAATTCCATATGAATTTGAGGACCACCATTTACATTTCTGCAAAAAATACCTCCAACTGTTCTTTGTCCTCTTCCCATAAAGAGCATTCGAACAACTGCCTCCTTCCCCAAAGGCCACCCCGGCTCCAGCTCTCTCAGGCTCTCTGTGTGATTCTTATCACTGGTTTTGGTCCTATCTGCCTCCCAGGACAGGGTAATCATCTCCTTAGGTGCAGACTTCCAAAAGCCTGGTCTGCTCAACTCCTTTATCAACAAGCTCCTTTTGGAGGCCTAAGAACCCTTTCTGATATGGGGCTAATGGTTTTTTGAGCTGCATTAAGAGAATAAGGGGAGAGATAGTGGGGTTGGGACTTAAGGGCTATTTCTATGGAGTGGAATAAATATGATTGCATTCTATCTCTGACCTTTTTGCCAACCTACCCCATTCCCTGGGCCAAGGGAAGAATCCTACATGGACCTATGGGGTGTTAGCTATCATCTTAGCATGAATTTGCTGAGCCCCTAATATGTACTGGGTTGGGCAGTGTAGCCATCAGTACACAAGAAGCCCTAAATTCATAACCTCAAGGAGTTTACCATCTCCTGGGGGAGTTTGCATGACATATGAAAGTTCCAAATATCTAAAGCATGTGCATGATACATTATTCAATATCATGATGCGTTTTCTGATACAGACAATACATGTGATTGAGGTTCAGCTGAGGGAGAGTGTCATGTGAGCTGCAGTCATCAGAGAGCTGCATGGAGAAGGCAGCATACAAACCGGGATGGATTTCCAGAGGTAAGGAAGAGAGGACATCCTAGTAGGTGCAAGAAGTGTGATGAGAGGAGATGAAAACAAAATCCAAGACATAATGGGGATTTAATGCCTCTGTGAACCAGTAAGAATCTCAGTTTGAGTGTAAACTACTCATATGAGAGAAGAGAAAGGACCCACTTGCAGAGCCAGGGTGGAGCCAAATTGAGAAGGTCTTGAGTCAAGAGGAGTTGTCTGGAACTGTGGTGTTCTGGGACTTAGGAGCTCATCCTATCCAGCTCTGGCAGCCACTGCCTTTCCAGTTTCTACAGGACTCATTGTTCTCAAGGTGAAGGTGAAATGTGGCTCTCACGGACACATCAGCAGGTGCAGGAGTTTGGAAAAACTGCCAGGCACACCCGTCTGTATCCAGCTTTTATCCAGGCCACCACCCTGGTCAAGGCCCTTGTCACCTCATACCTGGAATGACTGACTAGTCTCTCATCTGATCTCCCTGCCCTCAGGCTCAACTGTGCTCCAAACCCCGGGACAAATGAACACCAGTTAAATGTGCCTGCAACAATGTCAATGGCATGTTGTTCCTTTGCTCAAGAGCATCCTACAGCTAGGCTGTGGACTTCTGTCTCTGGATCTCAAGGCTCTCCTTGATCTTGTCTACTTTTAGTGTCCCACCAACCTCCCACTGCACCTGCAAACAAAGCAATCCCATTTGCTTCATTCGTTCAGCTTTTCAACTATTTTCTGACCATCTACTACACCTCAGGCATAGGTACTGTTGTGAGCTGAACATGTCTCCCTTAAATGTGTATGTTGAAGTCCTAACCCCTAGTATCTCAGAATGTGACTATATTTGCAGACAGAGTTTTTAAAGAGGTTATTAAGTTAAAAATAAGGTTACGTGGATGGTCCCTAATCCAATATGACTGGTGTCCTTCTAAGAGGAGGAGATGAGGACACAGACACATACACACAGAGAAGACCACGTGAAGACAGAGGGAGAAAAATGACATCTACAAGCCAAGGAGAGAGGCCTCAAGAGAAACCAACCTTTCTGACACCTTGATCTTGGACTTCCAGCCTCCAGAACTCTGAGGAAATAAATCTTTGTTGTTTAAGCCCCCCAGGCTGTGGTACTTTGTTATGGCAGCTCTAGCTGATGAAGACAGACTACTTTGCCAGGCCACCCTCAATAGCAGCATTTATGTGCACTGCACACGCCATTTTCTTACGGAAATAATGAGATGATTATGCACATATTCTGCAACTAAATTTTTTAATGTAGCAATATTCATAAGCATCTTCCATGTCAGTACTTACAAATCTGCATTCTTTTTAGTATGTGCACAGTATTCCATGTTCTTCCCTCAGTCTTTTTTTTTTTTTTTTTTTTTTTTTTTTTTTGAGGCAGAGTCTCACTCTGTCACCTAGGCTGGAGTGTAATGGCACGATCCCGGCTCACCACAGCCTCCACCTCCCGGGTTCAAGCAATTCTCCTGCTTCAGCCTCCTGAGTAGCTGGGATTACAGGTGCACACCACCATGCTTGGCTAATTTTTGTATTTTTAGTAGAGACAGGGTTTCTCCATGTTGGCCAGGCTGGTCTCGAACTCCTGACCTCAAGTGATCCACCTGCCTCAGCCTCCCCAAGTGCTCGGATTATAGGCATGAGCCACCGTGCCCAGCCCCATCAGTCTTTTTAATAGCAAAATTCCCATGACATCAATTTTATTAAAACTTCTGGAACCTATAGCATGACTGAATCTTTTTTATTCAAAGCTCTATGTTGCCTTCAGAATGTGAAGCTGGATTAGAATGCCAACTTTCTATGAAAAGGACCATAGACACCCCCTTCTAGAACTCCCGTATTTTAGAGATGCAAAGACAAAGGGCCAAAGAATTTCATTACTTTCTCAAGGTAATTTCAATGGTAAATACTGAATCCAGGGGAAGAGGCCACACCTTCAGGGTTATTCGCACTGTATCACAGTGCCACTGAGATGGAGAGACCATGAGTACCTTTCCTGGGATTGCTATGCCAGGTTCTATTCCTTAGCCCATTTAAGCATTGCTTTTTATTAACGTGGAACAAAAAAAACCCATAGAATTAAGTGTGACCCTAGAGTCAGCTGGTCTACCCTCATCTTATAAATAAGAACACAGAGGACCGGAGTTCCCTAGGGAGGGTTTTGAGGTTGATCGATGTTTCCTATAACTGAAATCATACAATACATGTCTGGCTTTTAAAAAAATTTAAATCTGATTTTGTTCATTTTAGACTTCAGTCCCTCCAAGAGCTTCCTATTACACTTGCAATGAAGCACACACTCCTCAGGCTCCAGGACTGATGGGGGTCCTGCGGCTCAGCCTGTTGTCTCCTCTGCCCACCACGCTTTTTCATACATCCTCCTTGCTGTTCTTTAAACCACAAAATATTTATTGAGAAGCTATTTCATGTAAGACCCACTGGCAGATATTACAGGAAATATGAGTCAGATTTAACCATGGTCTTTTTAAAATGTTCTATTAAAAAATTTTTAATTAAAAAAAATTGTTGTAGAGACGGGGTGTCACTTTGTTGTCCAGGCTGGTCTCAAACTCCTGGGCTCAAGTGAACCTCCTTCCTTGGCCTCCCAAAGTGCTGGGATTACAGGTGTGAGCGCCACTGTGCCCAGCAAACCCTGGTCTTAAATGAGCTTTATATGTATTTCTCTAGATAGATAGACAGATAGAAAGACAGAATGGGCTGGGGTTCATTCTTTCCTTCAATTACTTAGTAAAAAATTATTATCTGTCTATACATTTTAAGTCCAGAGCTAAGCACGGTGGACACAAGGCAAGGGCCCAGAGTCCAGCAGGGAGGACAGCCTGGCACATCACTCATAAGAATGGCATGCACTGAGGCCTGAGAACAATCAGAACAGTGAAGAGGGCTCTCTCATCAGCCTAGGAGGGTGGGGGGGCCTCTCAGAGGAGGTGACAGTTGAGTTGTGTCTTGGAGTGACACGGAGTTAGTAAATGTGGGAAGTAGAGAGTAAGGTGGAGGTGGGCCAGGGAGGAGGGGAGGGAGTGAGAACTGCCTGTGTGAGGCTCGAGTACGTGGAAGGACGTGTGGAAGGGCGTGCCGCACGGGAGAACTGTGCACACTTCTGTCCTGGTAAAGGGGGCATGTCAGAGCAGTGGGCGGAGCAACCAGGGGCAGCTGGGCTGCCGCGTAAACAGAGCTAAAAAACCATCCCCCACTGCAATTTTATTCTGAGCACGTTCTATTTTATTTGATTAGCATTAAAAGAAAAATTATTTGTAGAATTTTATGTCTTTTATAGAGCTCATTGGTGGTGTAGTGGGCACTGGATTTTATTTGTGTGTTGTGGCAGCCAGGAGCTAGTTAGGAATTTATTTTATTAACTCACGCAAAAAGAGTTTTAAATTTATAATTTTATTAGTACTTGTTATACATGGTAATTTCTCTCTCTCTCTCTCTCTGGATCAGGGATATATATATATATATCCTGATCCAAAAATCTGAAACCTAAAATGCTCCAAAATTCAAAACGTATTGAGCACCCAAGACATCACAGGTAGAAAATTCCACAACAAACCTTATGAGACAGGTCACAGTCAAAACTTTGTTTCATGCACAAAATTAAAAATATTGTACAAAGTTACCTTCAGACTATGTATATAAGGTGTATATGAAACATAAATGAATTTCCTTTTTTGACTTGGGTCTGATTCCCAACATATCTTGTTCTATACAGGCATACCTCGAGGATATTGTGGGTTTAGTTCCAGACAACCACAATAAAGCAAATGTAGCAATTAAAGTGAGGTACAAATATTTTGGTTTCACAGTTCATATAAAAGTTATGTCTATACTATATTGTTGTCTATTAAGTATGCAATAGCATTATGTCTAAAAAAGGTATATGCCTTAATTTTAAAATGGTTTACTGCTAAAAATGCTAAAAATCATCTGAGCCTTCAGTGAGTCATAATCTTTTTGCTGGTGCAGGGTCTTTTGTCAATGTTGGTGGCTGCTGACTGATCAGGGCGGTGGCTACTGGAGGTTGGGGTGGCTGTGGCAATTTCTTAAAATGAGACACAGTGAAATTTGCCACACAAATGGACTCTTCTTTTCACAAAAGATTTCTCTAGCAGGTGTTGCTGTTTGATAGCATTTTACCTACAGTAGAACTTCTTTCAAAATTGGAGTCAAGCCTCTTAAACCTGCCACTGCTTTATCAACTAAGTTTATGTAATGGTCTAAATCCTGTGTTCTCATCCCTACAGTGTTCATGGTACCTTCACCAGAAGCAGATTCCATCTCCAGAAACCACTTTCTTTGCTCATCCATAAAAAGCAGCTCCTTATCCGTTCAAGTTTTCTCATGAGATTGCAACAATTCAATCACATCTTCAGGTTCCACTTCTAATTCTAGTTCTCTTGCTATTTCCACCACATCTGCAGTGACTTCCTCCACTGAAGTCTTGAATCCCTCAAAGTAATCCATGAGGGTTGGAATCAACTTCTTCCAAAGTGCTGTTAATGTTATATTTTGGCCTCTTCCCATGAACTACGAATGTTCTTAATGGCATCTAGAATGGTGAATCCTTTCCAGAAGGTTTTCAATTTGCTATGCCCTCATCTATCCAAGGAATCATTGTCTGTGGGAACTATAGCTTTATGAAATGTATTTCTTAAATATTAAGACTTGAAAGTTGAAATTATTAAGTCTTAAATATTAAGACTTGAAAGTTGAAAATTGCAGCTCCTTGATCCATGAGCTGCAGAATGAATGTTGTGTTAGCAGGCATGAAAACTACATTCATCTCCTTGTACATCTCCATCAGGGTTATTGAGTGACTAGGTGCATTGTCACTGAGCAGTCATATTTTGAAAAGAATCTTTTGTTCTGAACAATGGGTCTCAACAGTGGGCTTAATATATTTAGTAAACCATGCTATGCTGTAAGCAGATGTGCTGTCACCTAGGCTTTGTCGTTCCATGTATAGAGCACAGGCAGAGTAGATTTAGCGTCATTCTTAACAGCCCTAGGATTATTGAAATGGTAAATCAGCATTGGCTTCAACTTAAAGTCACCAGGTGCATTAGTCCCTAACAAGAGAGGCAGCCTGCCCTTTGAAGCTTTGAAGCCAGGCATTGACTTCCGCTATTCTAGCTATGAAAGTCCTAGATGGCATC
The DNA here is from genome assembly GCF_029289425.2 of Pan paniscus. Taxonomy (NCBI): domain Eukaryota; kingdom Metazoa; phylum Chordata; class Mammalia; order Primates; family Hominidae; genus Pan; species Pan paniscus. The sequence continues at coordinate 22,140,620 of NC_073254.2, forward strand.
TTCTTCCACAGAAGGCTGTTTTGTCTAAATTGAAAATCCATTTAAATCATCAATGCTATCAGCTAGATCTTCTGGATAACTTGCTGCAGCTTCTCCATCAGCACTTGTTGCTTCACCTTGCATTTCTATGTTATGAAAATGACTGTGCTTCTTAAGCCTCATGAACCAACCTCTCCTAACTTCAGACTTTTCTTCTGCAGCTTCCTCATCTTTCTCAGCCTTCACAGAATTGAAGAGAGTTAGGGCCTTGCTCCGGATTAGTTTTGGCTTAAGGGAATGTTGTGGCTGGTTTGATCTTCTATCCACACCACTCAAACTTTCTCCATATCAGCAAAAGGCTGTTTGCTTTCTTATCATTCATGGCTCTCTGGAGTAGCACTTTTAATTTTCTTCAAGAACTTTCCTTTGCATTCACAACTTGACTAACTCTCTGGTGCAAGAGCCCACCTTAGCTTTCGACATGCCTTCCTCACCAAGCTTCACCATTACCAGCCTCTGCTTTAAGGTGAGAGACTTGCACACTTCCTTTCACTTGAACACTTGAGGCCATTGTCAGGTTATTAACTGGCCTAATTTCAATATTGTTGTGTCTCAGGGAATAGGGAGGCCTGAGGAGAGGGAGAAAGATGTGGGAAAGGCCGGGTGGTGGAGCACAGAACCCGCAAAACATTTATCAGTGAAGTTCACTGTCTTATATGGGCGTGGCTTGTGGTGCCCCAAAACAATCACAATAGTGACATCAAAGGTCACCGGTCACAGATCACCAGAGCAGATATAATAATAATGAAAAACTTTGAAATATTGCAAAAATTACCAAAATGTGACAGAGGAATGAAGTGAGCATATGCTGTTGGAAAAATGGCGCTGATAGACTTGCTTGACACAGGGTTGGCCACAAACCTTCAATCTGCAAAACATTCAATATCTGCGAAGCATAAAAAAGCAAATTGCAATAAAATGAGGTATGCCTGTATATACAAATGTTCCAGAATCTGAAAAAATCCAAAGTTCAAAACATATCTAGTCCCAGGCATTTCAGATAAGGGATACTGTGTGTGTGTGTGTGTGTGTGTGTGTGTGTGTGTGTGTGTGTGTGTGTGTATGTGTGTATGAATTTTGAGAGTGTTGTTTATTTTTATTTTGTAAATACAAGGTCTTGCTCTGTCACCCAGGCTGGAGATCAGTAGCATGATCACATTTCACTGCTGCTTTGAACTCTGACTCAAGGAATTCTCCCTCCTACCTCAGCCTCCCAAGTAGGTAGGACTCCCAAGTAGGTGGCGTACACCACCATGCCTGGCTAATTTATTTTATTTTTTCTAAAGACAAGGTCTCTCTATGTTGCCGAGGTTGATCTCGAACTTCTGGCTTCAAGTGATCCTCCCTCCTCAGCTCCCCAAGTGTGTGTGGTTTTTTAAATCCCCTTTTGCGGGTGAGGCAATTGAGGAAAGGCTGAGGACACACAGGTAGTGGGTGAGCAGGAAGGGGCTGCCTACCTCAGGGACACATGGGAAGTCCTGCCCCAGCTCCCTGGATGAGTGTGGCCTGAGCCAAGGGAGGGAAAGGAAGGCTGAACAGAAGGGGGTAAAAAGGGGGGAGGTTTAAGGGGCAGACTTGGGAGCACTGGAGTGCAGGGGGAGGGAGAGGAAGGAACCTAGAACAATTTCTAAGTTTGTGTCATGGACAACTGAGAGATCATGGCATTCCCAGAGGTGGGGGGAAAGGAAGAAGGCGCAGGCGAAAGAAAACAAGCCCAGGCATTGCTGTGGAACATGGCAGAAGAGGACACGTGCCCCAGACCAGGAGCATGGTGCCGTGAGCGGGTACCAGGAAAGGCCCCGAGGGTGCTATGTCTTTTAAAATGGGCCTTGCAGCCAGGTGCAGTGGCTCATGCCTCTCATCCCAGCACTTTGGGAGGCTGAGGCAGGTGGATCACCTGAGGTCAGGAGTTCGAGACCAGCCTGGCCAACATGGTGAAACCCTGTGTCTACTAAAATACAAAAATTAGCCGGGCATGGTGGTGGGCACCTGTAATGCCAGCTATTCGGGGGGTGGGGGGGTAGGGATGGTGGCAGCAGGGGTCTCAGGCAGGAGAATCGCTTGAACCCAGGAGGCAGAGTTTGCAGTGAGCCGAGATGGCACCACTACACTCCAGCCTAGGCAACAGGGCCAGACTCCTTCTACAAAGAAAAAGAAAAGAAACAAAGGGCCTTGGATTAGGTTCAAAGGGCTTTCAGCAGGTGAGGTTGCAATGGAGAGTGTTCTACAGAGAAGAAACAGGTAGGGAAACATGAGATTGTGTGTAGGGAGCAGTGACCGTATATTTTGGTCAAGGCGCTCCATCTGTGGCCGGAAAGGTGTTTGAGCTGGCGGCATAGAAATCCTGGGCTGGGCTTGCTGACGGAAGGCTGTCAGGACAGATCTAGGTTGGCTTAGAATGGGGAGATACTGGAAGTGGGGAGACCAGTTTGCAGGGTTTTGCAATGATGCAGGGAAGAGGTAAGGTGCCCTTGGATTGGGTGGGGATGCTGGTATTGGAAAGAGGAGGGTGTAAAGGGACCAGGGACATAGAGTCAACAGGCTTTGATAACTAGAGGTAGGGCTAAGCAGGTAGGGAAGTAGTCCAAGGCCATCCTGAAATTTTTGGGCTTGGGGTGAAAGAAATAAATTCATTTTGGGGAATACTGTGGTAAGACAACCATTGCCTATCCAGGCAGTGCAGCCCAGAAGGTTGACAATGTGTCTGGAGAAAGTCAGTGCTAGATTTGGGATCATCCTCCCAAGGTTACAGCTGAAGTCTTGAACAACAGATGATACTGTGGAGGACAGAGTGAAGAGACAGGAAGGCAGCAGAGGACGTAACCTTGCCAAACAGCCCGTTTTTGGGGCAGGAGAAGAAGGAGGCATCAAAGGTGACTGAGGCGATGTAGGAGGAGAATGAGGGCAGTGCCAAGGTTCAGAAGTCTGGAGAGGGATTTCAAAGAGGAGGTGGCATAAATCAAAAATCACCTCAAAACCCAGGACCCGGCAGGGCGTGGTGGCTCACGCCTGTAATCCCAGCACTTTGGAAGTCCTAGGTGGGTGGATTGCCTGAGGTCAGGAGTTCAAGACCAGCCTGGCCAACATGGTGAAACCCCGTCTCTATTAAAAATACAAAAATTAGCTGGGCGTGGTGGCGTGTGCCTGTAATTCCAGCTACTCAGGAGGCTGAGGCAGGAGAATTGCTTGAACCTGGGAGGCGGAGTTTGCAGTGAGCTGAGATCGTGCCGCTGCACTCCAACCTGGGTGACGGAGTGAGACTCCGACTCAAAAAGACAAAACAGCTGGGCACGGTTGCTCACACCTGTAATCCTAGCACTTTGAGAGGCTGAGGCGGGCGGATCACCTGAAGTCAGGAGTTCAAGACCAACCTGACCAACATGGAGAAACCCCATTTCTACTAAAAATAGAAAATTAGTTAGGCGTGGTGGCACATGCCTGTAATCCCAGCTACTCAGGAGGCTGAGTCAGGAGAATCACTTGAACCCGGGAGGCGGAGGTTGCGGTGAGCCGAGATCATGCCACTGCACTCCAGCCTGGGCAAAAAGAGTGAAACTCCATCCCAAGAACAAAACAAAACAAACAAAAAACAAAAAAACAAAAACCAGGACCTTAACTATTTAGCAAGCTGCTGCTGCTTTAGTATTTTGGCCAAGAGTAGATACAACCCTTTCCCTCTTTTTCCCCTCTTACTGTTAGATGCTGGAACTTTCAAAGACTTTTCTAAGTATTGCCAACAGAGAGCAAAAGAATACAGTAAACATCAGATCTGCAGGGTATACAGTTCTCATTGCCAGCACAGCCATGGTGCTCTATGGGGCTCGTGGGTTTCCCTCCAAAAGGGAGCAGAGTTCCTCACACCCCAGCCCGAAGTTGGTATGGCCCCTTGGAGTTCTTGGCTGGGCTCCCTGCTTCAGGGGGTGGCTTCCACTCGCTGGCCTCTTTCTGCTCCCATCACATAGGGGCCCCTGCTCTGACAACTGGCATTTGCATCTGGGCAAGACGGCAGCCTGTCCAGGCCTGGCCTCCCTCTTCCTTTGCCCAGCATGAATGACCCCTTGTCCTGGTCAGGGACACCAGGAATCCTGTCACTCTTCCCAGGAGACAGTGACTACAAGCAGGGCCAAGAGCCCAGTGATAGGCTAAAGAGCTACCAGCACTGCAGTGTGTAACGGACCGAGTCATGCGGTGCAGCTGGGGCATGCGGGAAAGGAGGCAGTGCTCTCCCTTGGAGCCAGGTGTAGCAAACACTGCCGCGGTGGAGGAGGCTGGGACTGAGATGAGCCTCTAGGAAAGGACGAGAAGGACGCTGGTGGCTTTTGGCAGAGCTCACTCATCGTAGGGCAGGTTGGACCAGACAAACTGCAGACGGTTATAGCGTGAGCGTGGAGGCTGTGGCGTGGACAGCCCCGCTGGAGAGATCTGGCCCATTCCTCCCTTCTCCTGCATCCCATGCAACCTGGCCGCTCCAGCTCCTGTTCAGGTCTCACTAGTCCAGGTGATTCAACCACATGGAAGCAGAGGCCCCATCATTCCCCGCAGGCTCGCTGCCCTCTGTGGGGTGGGGCTGTCCCTTTACCTTTCCGAGAGTCAGCTCTTGTGGCTGCACCCTCTGACTTAGGTTTGGGGTGTATCCTGGCAATTTAAAGATCACCCAGTGTTGCAATCATAGAATTGTGGCATTTTAGGGCTGAAACGGATTTCACATATACAATGTCATAGAACTTCAGAATTTAAATAACATGTGGTATTGATCCTATCTGGTGTTGTCCTGGAACTGGTTCATACTGGCTCCCCAGAGCCACCCTAAGAAGGTGGAATGCACCCTCTAACTAGAGTTTCCATCTCTTCCATCCATCCTTTCTTTGCCTTGCCTGTCTAACACTTTAATTTTTTTTTTCTTTTGGTGACAGTCTCGCTCTGTTGTCCAGGCTGGAGTGCTATGGCTCAATCGGGGCTCCAGTGATCCTTCTGCCTCAGCCTCCCCAGTAGCTGAGACTACAGGCTTGAGCCACCACACCTGGCTAGGCTTCAAGTTTTTTGTAGAGATGGGGTCTTACTATGGTGCCCAGGCTGGCCCTCAAACTCCTGGCCTTAAGTGATTCTCCTGCCTTGGCCTCCCAAAGTGCTGGGATTCCAGGCGTGAGCCGCCATGCATGCTGCTCTGATTTATAAGTGTCCATGCTTTCTTGACTTTTATCCTCCTGTAAAAGTCCTAACCAGAACTTTGAGCTCAGCTGTGCAAGTACAGAAAAATCACACTGTGGGGGAAAATGCAAGCATCAAAGTTAATTTGCTTTCGTGTTGAATTCACATTTATCACAAAGACAATAGAGCGAGTCCAATAACCCATTCTAAATGACATATTTCCAGTCTAGTTTGTTTCTTCTTACTTGTGGTCACGCTGTTGACCCCAGCCTACAGGGCATGCCACTTTTCCCCTCAAGGGCAAAGAAGCCTCTAATTGTTGAGGATATTACAAATACACGATTGTGTCTGCATCTCCCTGTTGCATTCCACCTAAGTATAGTAAGAACATTGCCCCATATTCAGCTTAAACTATGAGAGGGAATTTCAGGAGGGGTTTAATAGCAGTCAGTCTCTTTCCCCTGAGAACCTATTTTCAGAGGAATTATTTGTCCCTCACTCCCTATTAATAGTGCAATAACATCCTCCTGCTTCTGTTTTTTGACAGGATTCTAGGCTGGTGTGACCAGACTATGCTTTCAGCATCCACTCATTGAAATAGAATGCAAAAGGCCAGGCGCAGTGGTTCATGTCTAGGACTTTGGGAGGCTGAGGCAGGTGGATCACTTGAGGTCAGGAGTTCAAGACCAGCCTGGCCAACATGGTGAAACCTTGTCTTTACTAAAAATACAAAAATTAGCTGGGTGTGGTGGCGGGTGCCTGTAATCCCAGCTACACGGGAAGCTGAGGCAGGAGAATCGCTTGAACCCAGGAGGCAGTGGTTGCAGTGAGCTGAGATTGCGCCACTGCACTCCAGCCTGGGTGACAGAGTGAGACTCTGTATCACAAAAAAAAAAAAAAAAAAAAAAAAAGAACGCAAAAGATTTGGATTCTAAATTCTGCGGCTAATTAATAGCATGACCCTGGGTAAGTCGTTTCCTGTCTCTAGGCTGAGGTTTTCTCATCTATAAATGAAGGATTTGGACAAGGTCAATGATGGGCTGGTACATTTTTTAACAATCAGCTCTTAGTGAAGTGGGAGGGGAGAGAAGCCTGATTTGTAGTGTTTGTCAGTTTCTGTGGTGTAAATAATCCCGCTAAAGGCCCATTTCAAACTACCAATTTGAAGTAAACCGGCTTGAAAATATCCTGAAAATGAAGGCATTGGCTCTGGTGAGCCAGTTATTTAAATTCTGAAGTTCTATGACATTGTATATGTGAAATCCGTTTCAGCCCTAAAATGCCACAGTTCTATGATTGCAACACTGGGTGATTCTTTAAATTGCCAGGATACACCCCAAACCTAATTAACAGCATTCGCTTGCTGCCTCCCTGCACTGGCATCCTGATGAAAGCTGGCTTTGGTCCAGATTCGGAGCCAGACGCCGTGGAAGCAGAAGCTGTTCTGACGCTGTCGTGGCTGTGAGTTGGGGAACTCGGGCCTTGAAACTCACTCAATCAAGAGCTGCTCTTGCCTTCCCTTCTTTTGGTCAGGTGGGGATGATTCATTCCTGTGTTATTTCAGCCACTGTTTCCCAGGGTGCCTGGAAGCAGGGAAGGCCTGAGAGCTTGAAGCAGACAGAGGAAAAACAGGGAGAAGGAGGAGAAAGGGACCCGCCTTGGGTAGGGCCCCTGCTGAGTCGTGGGCAGGTGTGAGTCATTCCTCTCTGCTTCAGCAGCCACACCTTTTGTCAAGTTCTGAATGCCAGGTGGAGAATCTGCCTAGACCAAGCGCCCTTGATCAAGTCAGAACAGGTTTCCTGCAAGATCATTCCCATTAAAATTAATGGAATCAGAATAGGCTGATCTTTTCTGTAATGCGACGTGTTTCTTTTCAACATGTTTCCTAAATGCTTGGAGAGAACCCCTAAAAGTATAGAAGAGGGAGAAAAGAGGAAGAAGTGTGCTTTCACATCCCCAGGGCTCGGGACTAGAGAGAGAAGGTAGTTTTATATTATCCATTCCTGCCTTCCCAACCAACCACCTTACCAGCTTACCAAAGAACTGACCAGCAAGGACAGTGAAGAGTGTAATGAGCATGAATCCTCATGAGCTGCCATATTATGATCAAGATCTTTCCATTGAGTGTGTGTGTTGCTATTGAATTAAGAAGAAAAGATCTAGAAGGGAAAGACTTGGCATATAACTAATTTCAAAGTCTTAGGGACACACTTTACAGCCATAAGGATGGCAACTATTGAAAACAGAAACAACTCCTGTCTCTGGTCCGTGTCTTCAAGATGATGAAGAAAAGAAGGAACAATAGTTGTGCCAAAAAGAGCCGCGGCCACGTACAGCCTATTCGCTGCACAAACTGTGCCCTATGTGTGCCCAAGGACAAACCCATTAAGAAATTCGTCTCTCGAAACATAGTGGAGACCGCAGCAGTCAGGGACATTTCTGAAGCGAGCGTCTTCGATGTCTATGTGCTTCCTGAGCTGTATGTAAAGCTACGTTACTGTGTGAGTTGTACAATTCACAGCAAAGTAGTCAGGAATCGATCTCATGAAGCCCGCAAGGACCGAACACCCCCACCCCGTTTAGACCTGCGGGTGCTGCCCCACAACTGCCAGCAAAGTCCATGTAAAGAGCTGAGTCCTTAAAGACTGAAGACAAACTATTCTCTGGAAAAAAACTAAATGGAAATTGTACTTAAAAAAAAAAGAAAACAAACAAAATAATAATGGTGGGTGAGGGTGTGGAGAAATTAGAACCCTTGTGCATTGTTGGTGGAATGTAAAATGGTGTAGCCGGTGTGGAAAACAGTATGGGAGTCCCTCAAAAAAACTACACAGACGATTACCATATGATCCAGCAATCTCACCACTGGGGTTACATCCAGGAGAACTGAAAACAGAGTTCTTGGCTAGGCACAGTGGCTCACGCTTATAATCCCAGCACTTTGGGAGGCCGAGGCAGGCAGATCACTTGAGGTCATGAGTTCAAGACCAGCCTGGCCAACACGGTGAAACCCTGTCTCTACTAAAAAATACAAAAATTAGCTAGGCGGCCAGGCGAAGTGGCTCATGCCTGTAATCCCAGCACTTTGGGAGGCTGAGGTGAGTGAATCATTTGAGGTCAGGAGTTTGAGACTAGCCTGGCCAACATGGTGAAATCCCGTCTCTACTAAAAATACAAAATTAGCTGGATATGGTGGCACATGCCTGTAATCCCAGCTACTAGGGAGGCTGAGGCAGAAGAATTGCTTGAACCCGGGAGGCTGAGGTTGCGGTGAGCTGAGGTTGCGGCGTGCCATTGCACTCCAGCCTGGGCAACAAGAGTGAAACTCTGTCTCAAAAATAAATTAGCCAGCCGTGGTGGCACGTGCCTGTAATCCCAGCTACTCGGGAGGCTGAGGCAGGACAATCACTTGAACCCAGGCATGGGAGGTTGCAGTGAGCTGAGATCACGCCACTGCACTCCAGCCTGGGCAACAGAGCAAGACTCTGTCTTGAAAAACAAAAAAGAAAAGAAAAGAAAACAGGGTCTTGAAGGTATATTTGTACACCAGTGTTCATGGAAATATTATTTGTGATAGCCAAAAGGCAGAAGCAACTGAGTAACCCATGATGATGGATGAATGGACAAACACAATGTGGCCTGTCCATACAATGGAATATTTATTATTCAGCCTTAAATAGGAAGGAAATTCTGGCACATGCAGCAACAAGGATGAACCTCAAGGACATTACGCTTAGTAAAAATAAGCCAGACACAGAAAAACAAATACTGGATGATTCCATTTATTTGAGATACCTAGAGGAGTCAGATTCATAGAGAGAGAAAGTAGAATGTGGGTTACCAAAGGCTAGAGTGGGGGAGGGGAATGGAAGTTATTGTTTAACAGGTACAGAGCTTCAGTTTGGAAAGATGAAAACGTTCTGGAGATGGATGGTGGTGACGGCTGCACAACAGTGTGAATGTGCTTAATGTCAGTGAACTGTACACTTAAAAACAGTTAAGATTTCTGTGAATGTGTATTTTACCACAATTTGGAAAATATTCTACACATACACATAAGAACGACAATAACCAAAAACGTTGGAGACAAACTCCCTGGAAAAAAAAAACTCTCTTTTTTTTTTTTTTTTTTGAGACAATGTCTCACTCTGTCACCCAGGCTGTTGTGCACTGGCACGATCATGGCTCACTGTAGCCTCAACCTCCTGGGCTCAAGGGATCCTCCCACCTCAGCCTCCCAAGTAGCTACGAGTACAGGCACATGCCACCGCACCCAGCTAATTTAAAAAATTTTTTTAATAGAGACAGAGTTTCATTATGTTGCCCAGGCTGGTCTCCAACTCCTGGCCTCGAGCAATTCTCCTGCCTCAGCCTCCGAAAGTGCTGGAATTACAGGCACCAGCCACTGCGCTGGGCCTTCAATCTCTATTTTGTGTCTTTACAAGAAATACGAGCTCAGGCCGGGCTCGTGTGGTTATAGATAGATGTGATTATAGAAGTGGTGGCTCACATCTATAACCGCAGCACTTTGGAAGGCTAAGGCAGGTGGATTGCTTGAGGCCAGGAGTTCAAGACCAGCCTGGCCAACATGGTGAAAACCCCTCTCTACTAAAAATACAAAAATTAGTTGGGTGTGGTGGTACATGCCTGTGATCCGAGCTACTCGGGAGGCTGAGACACAAGAATTGTTTGAACCTGGGAAGCAGAGGTTGCAGTGAGCCAAGATCGTGCCATTGCACTCCAGCCTGAGCAATAGAGCGAGACTCTGTCTCACAAAAAAAAAAAAAAAAAAAGGAAAAAGAAAGAGAAAGAAAGAAACAAAGAAAAAAGAAAAAGAAAAAAAAGAAATATAAGCTCAGAAAAGTAACTTGATCAATATGAGTCTGTTTGGTTATCTGTAAAATGGAGATGATAATGACATGTACTTCTTAAACCTGCTGTAAGGTTAAAATGAGACAGTCAAGTAAAGCCCTTGGTACAGTTTTGGCACACAGTATGTGCCCAATAAGTGTTAGTGGCTGGGTGCGGTGGCTTACACCTATAATCCCAGTACTTTGGGAGGCTGAGGAGGGAGGATCGCTTGAGCCCAGGAGTTCAAAACCAGCCTGGCAAATACAGCAAGATCTCATCTCTTAAAAAAAAAAAAGTGTTAGCCATTACTATTATTGAATCATCGGACATCATGGTTGAAAGTCAACTAGAAGCTCTCCATGGGCAGTCTTATCTAATTTATCTTTTTAAACTGGATCCAAAAAATGGAAACAATTTTCTGCCACATATTCACATCCATCAATACATGCATCATTGAGACCTACATATAAGTGGAGCAAAAACAAGCTACTATCTCTAGTCAGCATTCTTAACCTGTCTTCGTTGCTTATTCTGTATATCAGAGTCCTGCCTTTGTCCTCAGACAAACTGCACTTGGAGCACAGGTGTTTTATGTTTATCAACACCATCAAAGATGAGACATTTGTTTTCTACGAGGAACTACCAGAATAATGTCAGCGGTGCTATGGCGTCCACATAAACTTAAGAGGAAGGCCCGCAGGAGCAAGCCAGCTCTGCAGATGAGGCAGTGGTGATGGTAGAGTATGCCTGCATCCCCCAGGGTCCCACCCTAGGATACATGGATCCTCCAAAGCCATTTCCGTGCTCGCGGCTGCAGCATCCAGCATGTCACCTTCAGGATATTTCCTGGGGAGTTCATCCAATGAGGGCACAAAAGGCAAGGACAGGGAGAAAAACAGAGAAACAATACTGGGAACACCTAATACGTGGCCTTGAAATCTTTGAAACAATAGTTAAGGATGCAATATGGCAAAATGTGAACGTGTGGGGTTGCAATGCCAGTGAATATTTCCAGAACAGTGGTTCTCAAACCGGGGTGATTTTGCCCCTCCCTCTCTACTCCCCAGGGGACATGAGGCAAGACATTTTTGGTTGTCACACTGAAATGAGGTGCTGCTATGTCTACTGGGTAGAGGCCAGGGATCCTGCAGAAAATCCTACAATCTACAGGACAGCCCTCCATAACAAAGAATTATCCCATCCAAAATGTCAATAGCACTCAGGTAGAGAAGTCCTGCTCTAGAACAACCAGAAGGGATGAAAGGAAATCATTTCCTCCTCAGTGAGGGAAGGATGGAAGAAAATAGCTATTACTATGGATGGTTACAGACGAGGCCCAAAGAAAAAGAATCTAAAGAAAAAGACTGCCCTGCCGGGCACGGTGGTTCACACCTGTAATCCCAGCACTTTGGGAGGCCAAGGTGTGTGGATCACCTGAGGTCAGGGGTTCGAGACCAGCCTGGCCAACATGGTGAAAACCTGTCTCTACTAAAAATACAAAAATCAGTCGGGTGTGGTGGCACATGCCTGTAATCTCAGCTACTTGGGAGGCTGAGGCAGGAGAATCACGTGAACTTGGGAGGCAGAGGTTGCAGTGAGCCAAGATCGCACTACTGCACTCCAGCCTGGGGAACAGAGCAAGGCTCCGTCTCAAAAAAAAAAAAAAAATAGCAATAATTTTTTAAAATGCCCTTTACCTTTTTAATTTTTCTTTTCTTTCTTTCTTTTTTTCTTTTTTTAGAGATAGGGTCTTGCTATTTTGCCCAGGGCTGGCCTTGAACTCCCAGGGCTGGCCTTGAACTCCTGAGCCCAAGGAATCCTTCCACCTCAGCCCCTCAAAGGGCTGGGATTACGCCCAGCCCAAGAATGCCCTTTGTATACTACTGGACATTTCTTAACTTTCTTACCCTTATATTCACACCCATACACCCACTACTGAGCAAAGGATACATTTATTTATCATCTTTTTGCAACAGAGATATCAACATTTAAAACTGGATTTGGTGAGGAGGGGAAAATTCCTTTATAAAAGTAAGACTTCTTCATTCAGACCTTCATCTGTGTTAGTCAGAACTTGTTTCCTATCTAGCTTAACATTCAGTAGGAATTTGTCCAAACATGAAATCATTTTAAACTTCACAGTGGGTTATACGTGTGGAAACACTTTTATGGACCACATATTAAAGTGGGGAAAAGATTTAGAAAAACTGCACTCAGTGGTCTGTCGAGAACTAAGAAAGAAGCAGCAGCTGCCCCAGGTTCTGGAATCCTAAACAGCATTGCTGTGTTCCTGGAGCACCGTCCCCCATAGAACAAGCGGCCCAATAGTGACCAGCATGTTCTATGACTGCCTGGGTTTGGGTCCAATCTTCAGGAAGACAAGCTGTGTGGCCTTAGGCCAGTTACTGAACCTCTTTGTGCTGCTGTTTTTTTCATCCAAAAAATAGAGATAACAATAGAATGTACCTCATAGCATTGTTGGGTAGATCAAGTGAGATAATACAGGTAAAACACTTAGCACCTGTCAAGGCATTGCAAGCCCTCTAGAAGTCTTAGCTGTTACAGTTTGGATGAGAAAGTGAAACATGGTATATTGATCAAGGTTAAAGAACTGGGTCTGTTTGCTTTTAAATATAATCAACTTTTGTATCTCTGTGGCCTAAAATAATCTGTAGTTTGTTTTAAAACTAGACAAAATAGAATTAATTTTCTTTTCCTCTACTCTGGAAATGACAAGCCAAAATTATACCGGTACCAAAGAATGCTTATACAATTAGAAAACAGCATTGGTGGAGAAAGAGCCCAAGAAAGATAATTTAGATAATTTACTGTGAAAGGAAGTTTAAGAATGGGTTTTGTGTTTGGGCAAATCCTAGGTGCTCAATAAATGTCTACTGAGAAATAAAACTGAGTGATATTTTTATGGAAGATGAGAAGTAATGCAATCTTAAGGGAAAGTTGCATGGGAAAAAAAGGGAAATCACTATAGAGATGATACACTGGGCTCACAAAATATTGTAGGAGTTTTGGAGAGTTCCCGTGAAGGCACTCACAGTGTTTCTCTTCCCTGGCAGCTCACTGGGGCACCTTTAAAAATCCTATTTTTGGCCAGGGTGTGGTGGCTCACACCTGTAATCTCAGTAGTTTGGGAGACTGAGGTGGGCGGATCGCTTGAGTCCAGGAGTTCAAGACCAGCCTGGGCGACCAAAAAATACAAAAACTAGCTGGGCTTGGTGGTGTGTATCTGTAGTCCCAGCTACTTGGGAGGATGAGGTGGGAGGATGAGGTGGGAAGATGGCCTGAGCCTGGGGAGGCTGAGGCTGCAGCGCCACTGCATGCCAGCCTGGGCAACGGAGCGAGACCCTGTCTCAGAAGAATCCTATTGCTCAGGGAGGATTGATTAAATCAGGATGGGCAGAAGAGGGCTGCAGCTCAGGCTCCAGAGTTTTTTATATGATTGCAATGCACAGCCAAGGTTGAGAGCCAAGGCTCTAGTCTAGACCAGTGGTTCTCAACCTTGAATGCCAAAGGAATTGCCTGGGATTTTATTAAAACTCAGATTCCAGTTCAGTCGGTGTGTATAAGGGAAGCGGGGAGCAGAAGGGAGCAGGAGGCAAAGATACCTTTTTCCTAAATAACTCCCAGAAGATGTCAGTTTTGCAGTTCTGCAGATCCCATTTGCAGCTGCAAGGCTCATATGCTTTGAAAATGGCTCTATATAAACAAATGTATGATGTCATTATAAAATGCTACTGTTGTTCTTTCAGAGGAAACTCATTTGTTCTACAAATGTTTAGTAGCCTACGTGCTTTTGGAGGGATACAAAGATGGATAAATAGATGGCTTCCCTCAAGTTATTTACAATTCAATTTATAATAGATGACATTTAAGTTAAGCAGAAAATAAAACTTCCTGATTGTAAGGCTTTCTGCTGGTGGTGAGATGGGATGGGTGTTCGAGGACACTAGGAGGGTGTTGATGGGTATTGGGGTTGAGGATATTAAGGGGAAGTTTTGCTTCAGGAAAGTAATGAAGGAAGAATATCTGTGTCACGCAACAGAAGATAAGTGGAAAATTCAGGAAAGAGGTAGAAGAAGTTCATAGCAAAAAGAGATTGAGCATCAGGGTTTGTTTTTGTTTTTTTGAGACAGGGTCTCACTCTGTTGCCCAGGCTGAGTGTAGTGGTGCAATCATAGCTCACTGCATACTTGACCTCCCAGGCTCAAGCAATCCTCCCATCTCAGCCTCCTGAGTAGCTGGGACTACAGGCATTCACCATCACACCCAGCTAATTTTTTTATTTTTTGTAGAGACAGGGTTTGGCTAATGCCGCCCGGGCTAGTCTTGAACTCCTGGATGCAAGCAATCCTCCCACCTTGGCCTCCCAAAATGCTGGGATTACAGGCATGAGCCACTGCACTGGACCATGAAAGTTTGAAAGAAGTCGTCTTATAGATGGTTATGAAGAGTTGGAAGTTTCTGAGGAAAGAGAGCCTTGTTGCTGAAGGTAAGAGGACATTGCTACTGGATTTGAGGTTGTACCTGGGAGGTCCTACTGGTCAATGATACTCACTGGGCTTCTCGGGTAAGCCAAGCACATAAGTTCAGCTAAATTTTCTCTAAGAGATTCATCCATATGCCATTTGCACCTGACTTCCAAACCAAATAGATTTATAGACATTGAGAGCAGCTTCGGTCAAGTGTTGGAACCTAGGGGTTTGTACCATGAATCTTTCTGAATAGTTTCTCCTCGTGTCTTCTCCGTGCATTTAACATTATCAGTCAACAGCATCAAGAGTGTTCAGATGCGTTCGTATGTGTCAGGCACCAAGTGGACAGACAAAAGTTAAACTGGAACCTCATCTTTATTGGTCACCTGGCTGATACCAACTTTGCTGATGCTGGCAAGCTCCACACCAGGCTTGCAAAATCTCCACCTGCTTATGAAAGCACTAATGGACCTTCTGAGTTTTCAAACTGTTGGGCAAACCTGCTCCTCCTTGTCTAAGTGCCAGCAGATTTACAAATGCCTCTGATAGTCATTCCCCAAGCTTGAGCACCTTAAATTTTTTTAACCCACCTCCTGCACACACACACACACACACAATTTTTAAAGAATAGTGTGTTTTTTTCTTATTAAAAGTAATATCTGTACTAGGCAGAACATTCAGAAAATAGAAAAGTATAAAGGAAAACATAAAAATCACCATAATCTCTCTATCCAAAGATAACTATGAGCCCTGTTCATATTTTGGTAAATTTCTTCCAAGTCATGTTTATTACAAATGTGGGATTATGCAGCAGAGACAATTTTGCTATTCTACTTTGTCGGTTAACATTCTTGTTAAATAAGTTAAAAGGGGAAATCATTTTTCTTTTCCTAGTCTGTTCATATCCGTGAAGGCAAATAGCTCTTCCATAGTGTAAATTCCTACTGGTGGGTCGTGGTCTTCATTATATACTGGAAACAGCATTTGGTAAGAGAATTATCCAGTGTTCCAGATGCCTTGTGCTGAGACTGCTGTTGGATTCAGTAAAGAATGGTTCTGTCTGAGGTAGGGATCAGTTAAGGTAGGTAGAATTTGCTGATTCTCACTATCACAATATTCTTGGGGATAAGGTGTCGTGCCAAACTCCTATTAATCTCAATAGGGAAGGTACCAGGTTCAAGAGGCCAAAGAAGAGACCAAGAGCCAGCAAATGAGACACAGGGTTTTATTAGGGAATTACATACAGGGGAGAGAGTCCAGCGGTGGCAGGCTGGACAACATAACCACATAGCCCAGTGGCAGTGGGTTGGGCAGGAAAACTGCAGCCACCTGCAAACAGCATGCAGTTTCCATAGCATTTCCACTTAACACCCTCCCCGTGACAACCTCCACCTGGCAACCTTCATTTAACCCAAAACTCAGGGCCTTGATGTACAGCCTGTGTTCCATGGAACATGCAAGGGGCTCAGATGTTTATCATAGATAAGGAACGAACTTCCAGGTTAGCTACTTGGGTTCCCCAGCTTGGAATACACATTTAGATGCATCTGCCATCCAGGGGCATTCTCAGAGTATGCTTAAAGAATTGCTACCAGGTGTGTTTACCCTACGTAAGACTATCCCAGGTTTAGGATAGCAGCCTCTACGACTTAAGAAGGCCACCTTTGTGTTCATAAAATCATCTGCATATTGTCATAATATTTGCTTAACTAACTATATAATCCACCCTCAGGACATTTTCATATTAAATGCTCATTATTTCTTAAACTTGCCCTTTTCTTCTCACCTGTCAATAGACATTGATTCTCGTGAGGCAATTCTTTCAACAAGCACTTATTGAACACTGACAGTGCTAGAGTTTTCAGAACGCTGATGATCAGGCCCTTCCCTGAGAGATGATTTTAGACTAAGGATGCATGGTTTGGGAAGCCTATGAGCAATGGTTCTCATATCTGCTATACATTAGCATCACCTGGAAAGCTTTTGCAAAGGCCAGGGCTCAGGATGCACCCAGACCAGGTGATTGACTGTTTCTGAGGATGGGACTTAGGCATGTAGCTTTCAAAGCTCCCCAAGTGATTTTAATGTGCAGCCAGGGTTGAGAACCAGTGCCAGAAAACAATGATTCTCATCAAATTGGCTGCATATGAGAATCAGCCAGGGAGATTTTTTTAATAAATAAAACTACCTGGGCCCCACCCCAGAACAAATGAGTCAGAATCTTTGGAAGAGGGATCTGGGCAACTGTATGTTTTCCAAAGCTCCTTCATATAATCTGATACATGGCAAGTACTGAGAATCATTGCTACAGGCAATCTAGTGAATGAGAAAATCTAGAGTTGAACCCATTTCTGGCTCTTTGGCTTTGCAAGCCACGCATAACTGTAGGATGAAGAGTCACCTCTGAGCGGCCATGTTGGGTAATGAACAGCAGGGCTGAGAACCTGAAGGCATGGGTCAAGTCTTGGCTTTGCCATATAACATTTGCTCTGCAATGTCACACAAATCACGTAACTTCTCTGGGTTGGTAGTCCTGTCCACCTGCCTAAAAATCCAGTGCTCTTTCTACCATACCTCTGTTTTTAGACTTTTTATCTACCTTAATTGATATTTTACTGTTTTGTTTTTGTTTTTGTTTGATGATCAGTACATAGACCTAATGATTCATTTCTATATAGTTCTTTTATTTTTTTTCCCAAACCTCCAGGTGGTATTAATCCCAGATTCCAAACTCTCCTGTGGCCTAAAAGCTATTTAGTCTATTGGAAACATTCAGCAAGCTCTTTACAAAAATGACTGCAGTGTCTTCAACACGTTTGAGTTGCACTCATAGTTTGCTCCAGTCATGTGCAAGTTTAACGTACAACTCTACATCACATAATGGGACATCTTTAACAACAAAACCTTCCCGTGCCCAAGGTCATGGACAGGAGAAGAAGGGAGTGAATTTCTACTTTATGCATATTTTAGGGAACAATACTGTGGCTATCACTTACCCTTTGAGCACTCTTGATTTTGGTGATTTATATTAGAACATGAGAAACAGTGACAGTGAATACAAATGAGTACTAACCGAATTCCTAGGCTGCTACCAGAAAATAAAATTTAAAGTCCCTTCCCATATTCACAAAGGTGGCAATAACAAAGGTGGCAATATAGACTTTTATATATATATTAAAGTCTATAAACTTACACAAAAGATAAACTCTAGCTTCTAAACAAACTACACAATCGATTTTGCCTTTATCCTTGAGTGTGACACAGAAAAATGAAAACCTGTAGACCTAGTTATCAAAAGGCACTTATCCTCCTCAGCCCAGGTATGAACTTAAAGTTTGGCCTGAGCCAGTTTGATCTTCAAGTTTTCTCCAAGTTTGTCCATGAACTCAAAAGTATTCAAGTAGTCAGAACATTGCGCACTGGGTAAACCTTTAATGCAAGCAGCCAAGTCCTTGGTCATGAAACCAGCCTCAATTGTCTCAATACAGACTTCTTCCAAAGCATTTGCAAAAAAGGCAAGCTCTTTATTGTTATCAGTCTTTGCTTGGAGGGCCAACCCTCTGGTCCAGGCAAAAATGGAAGCGATGGGATTGGTGGATATCTCCTGGCCTTTCTGGTACATGCAGTAGTGACGGGTTACAGTCCAGTGGGCAGCCTCTGCTTCTACTGTCTTGCCATGTGGACACACCAGCATGCTGGTCATCATGCCAAGAGAGCCATACCCTTGGGCCACAGAGTCTGACTGCATGTCACCATCATAGTTTTTACAGGCCCAGATGAAGCCTCCTTCTGATTTCATAGCTTGGGCCACCATGTCATCAGCGAGCCTATGCTCATACCAGATCTTTTGGGCTTCAAACTGGGACTTGTACTGCTTATCATATATCTCCTGAAAGATGTCTTTAAAACGTCCATCATATTTCTTCAGAATAGTGTTTTTGGTGCTCAGCTACAAAGGCCAATCCTTAGAGCCATTTGGAAGGAACTGTGTGCAAAATCTTCGATTGACTTATCTTGATTATACATCCCTATGGCAACACCACCACCTTCTTCCAAGTTATGTACCAGGTATATCACCTTTTGGGTTCTGTCACTTAGTGTGTAGGTTATCTCTACTTTTCCAGGCCCAGGAACAACAAAATCAGCTGCTCTGTATTGATCCCCATAAGCAATGCGACCTACGATGATGGATTTTACCCATCCACTCACAAGCCAGGGGATATTTTTGCAGATAATGGCTTCTCTGAGGACCGTGCCAACCAGAATATTTTGGATGGTGCCATTTGGTGATTTCCACATTTGTTTCAACTTGAACTCCTCAACCCTTTTCTCATCAGCAGTGATAGTGGCACACTTGACACCAACGTTATACTTCTTTATAGCTTCTGCAGCATCCTTGGTGACCTGGTCGTTGGTGGCATCACAGTTCTCTATGCCTAAATCATAGCTATGTAGATCCAGTTCCCCATAGGGAAAAATGAGTTTCTCTTTAATCAATTCCCAAGTGATTTGTGTCATTTCATCTCTTTGCATCTCTACCACAGAACCGCCATTGAATTTTTTAGACATTTTGAGTTTAATAAACCTTGAAAGTGAATCAATTTTTTTTTTTTCTGAGGCGGAGTTTTGCTCTTGTTGCCCAGGCTGGAGTGCAATGGCATGATCTCGGCTCACTGCAACCTCCATCTCCAGGGGTTCAAGTGATTCTCCTGCCTCAGCCTCCCTAGTAGCTGGGATTACAGGCATGCACCACCACGCCCGGCTAATTTTGTATTTTTAGTAGAGATGGAGTTTCACCATGTTGGTCAGGCTGGTCTCGAACTCCTGACCTCAGGTGATCTGCCCACCTCAGCCTCCCAAAGTGCGGGGATTACAGGCGTGAGCCACCGTGCCCCACCAACAGTGCATCAATTTCTTATCACCCCAATTCCTTCCAGTCTTGCAGACTTAACTGAACGTAGTTTATCTCCTGCCGGGATGATATGCTGATGGGGAGCTGGGGCGCTACAGCTGCTCACATGCTCAGACTCACACACACAGGCTGGCAATCCCAAATCGGACTCCCGCTGCCTTGGCTTCTGACACAGCCTCTGCAGAAACCCTGTATATAGTTCTTAACTGTGAGTACTGAAAATATAAAAAGCTATGCAACTGTAATTCTTTTCCAAACAGTTATTCTATTGACTTTTTAGCTTATGATTTGGAGACAAATTATTTTTTTTAGAAACAGGTTTTCAAATGCCATCCTCTTAAAACATTGAAAATTTGTTTGGTCTAAAATTTGACTAATTCACGATTTAATATAGATACTACATGCTCAAACCTGTCCAATCTTTCACAACACATTGATAAAATTATTAGGAAAAATTGGATTACCAGGAACGAAGGTGTCATGGAGGACACCCCGTTCCATCGGGGAACCCAGATCAAGGAGTAGTTTTATAAATAATTTTAGTAAAAGACAAGGGAATAAAGCTAAGCAGTATAAAATGTTTATAAGTTAAATGCATGATTACGACTTTAAATTGCCATTGGATTGTGTTTTTTGTTGTTGTTGTTTTTTTGGGGTTTTTTTTGAGACAGGGTTTCCTTCCGTGGCCCAGGCTGGAATTCAGTGACCTGGTGCGATCTCAGCTCACCGCAACCTCTGTGTCCCGGGCTGGGGTGATTCTCTTGAGTAGCTGGGACTACAGACGCGCACTACCACGCCCGGCTAATTTTTCTGTTTTTAGTAGAGACAGGGTTTTTCTATGTTGCCCAGGCTGGTCTCAAACCCCTGGGCTCAAGTGATCCACCCACCTTGGCCTCCCAAGGGGCTGGGATTAGAGACACACACCACCACACCCAGCCTGATTGTGCTTCTTGTAATGGGATGTTGGAAACTGCCAGCACGGTTTCCACCACCTCCCCTCCCCCACCCTCAGACTATAGTCAATGTCTCCGTTAATTCGATTTCCACTTATTCTATGAATAGCTAAATTGAAAAATGTATGATGTATATGGAAAAATATACAACCAGGGTGGGGAAGGGGCACTAAATAAAAGGAAAAGAAATCTAACCCCAGGCCATGAGCTTACTTCTTTAAAAAAGTATTTACCCTTATCAAAAACAATTTTTTTTTTAAGGGAAGGGGTAGGTTTCCTGCTTCTTACAAGTGTGTTTCTAGAACTATTAAAAACTTGCCTTTACAAAATAGTTGGTAAAATGGCTCTTCTGGCTTCTGCAAGAAGGCAATGCTGAGATAATCGAGGGTACTCGGTTGAGGATACTCACCAGATTTGGCTGCTTTCTCTCCTGCTTCCCCAGAGTCTGGCCTCTTCTGGTTTTAGCATCTTCATTTTCTGCAGGTGAGTCTGATTTCATAGTTTTGCTCCCCCTTTCCCTTTTGTTTACACTTTCTTACTTTTATTGTTTGTATATTTTAAAATCAGTTTCAGCATCTGCAGGAACAGGTTTGGATACCATCTTGCCAGTCTCTCCATGACTGTCTCTTGAGCTGAACTGCTCCTTTTCCCCGGCTTCCTGGCAGTGTTCCAGGCCGGCACTGCGAGGGCCTTTGCAGAGCTGTCCTGGCTGCAATTCTTACCACCCCTAAGCTGCTGGGACCCTTAAAACTTCTTAAAAGCATCAAAACTCCTTTTTTACTTGCGAAATCTTGCACAGAATCCTGATATTTCATAGGGATAGAGATGTAATTGTCCCTGCTGAAGTGGGAGTAAGTACACTTTTGTGGAATGCTCATACCCTTGATCTGGAAATTCCACCAGTCATCACATGATGCTGACAGATTTTTACCTTTGAATATGAAAAATGATTAAGAATACTTTGGGGGATTTTCTTTTCATAAAGAGAAATTACCAGTCACTTCTCCCAATTCTTTTTATTTTTTATTTGTATTAATCTAATTTTACAGAGATGGAGTCTCACCGTGTTGCCCAGGCTGGCCTCAAACTCCTGAGCTCAAGGAATCCTCCCACCTTGACCTCCCAAAGTGCTGGGATTATAGAAATGAGCCACCATGCCTGGGCTCCCAATCCTCGAAGTTGGAGAAAACGGAAAAAAGGTGATATTGATGGTGAGGAGTTTGGGAACAAATAGCCCTCATGGTCCTGTCTGCTCATGTCAATGAGGGAGGGGATCCCTGGTGGAATACCTCACGGGAGAGGCAGGAGTCAAAATCTGACTGGGTAAGAATACACGACCCCGGCAGGCCCACGTTGTATTGGCCTCCTTTATCCATAAAGGGTGAGGTGGAAAGTGAGAGGAAGGAGCATTTCCTCCTGAGAGAATAGAGTTGTGACCCAGCCATATTTGACCTGGTCATCTCTGATGGTCTATCAGGTGCTACGTAAGACCAACAGAAACTACTCACTGAGCCATCCCTATTAGGTGACCCATGACCTTAATTAATGACCACTAATCTGTGTTCATTGTTTACCAGCAGGTTAATAAGCCCTTTAGTAATACCAGAGAAGAAAACAATTAGGAAAGTACAGGCTAGATGACTGTATGACCTGCAGAGAGCCTAGACTTTTATCTGGCCCATCAGTTTGGGCTCCATGGTAAGTGTAGCACAATATTTCCTTTAATAATTATGTAGGACTAACGTCTCATCTCCCTGGGAAGCTCCAAACACTTGACTTATGAATAGGCTCTCTTTCTCTTCATTGCTAGAATTCCATCCATCACCACCCTCATTAAAGAAAATATATATAAGTTTTGAAATTGCTTGTGTTTTTATAGAGATTCAATTGCCAATGAAATAATCTTGAAATTTCTAGATAGCACTGGGCATGGTGGCTCACGTCTATAATCCATGCACTTTGGAAGGCCGAGGTGGGAGGATTGCTCGAGCCCAGGAGTTAGAGACCAGCCTGGGCAATATGGCAAAACCTATCTCTACAAAAAATACAAAAATTAGCCAGATGTGGTGGCAGGCACCTGTAGTCCCAGCTCCTTGGGAGGCTGAGATAGGAGGGATCACCTGAGCCCAGAGAGGTTGAGGCTGCAGTGAGCTCTGATAGTGCCACTGCACTCCATTGGGCGACAGAGTGAGACCCTATCTCAAAACAAAACAAAACAAATGTCTATGTAGGCATTTTGAGTAAGCTTTTTACTAAAGTGTAATATTCATATAGAAATACATACAAATCGTAAGTAGAGAGTGGGATGAATTTCCTCACTCATCAACACACCATGTCCCCAGGTCAAGAAACAAAACATTACTGTCATCCCAGAAGTCCCCTCTTTGGACCCTTTTGGTCACTCCCTACCCAAGGTAACTATTACCCTAATTCTTTTTTTTTGAGACAGAGTCTCACTCTGTCACCAGATTGGAGTGCAATGGTTCAATCTTGGGTCACTGCAACCTCCGCCTCCCAGGTTCAAGTGATTCTTGTGCTTCAGTCTCTTGAGTAGCTGGAATTACAGGTGCATACCACCACACCTGGCTAATTTTTGTATTTTTTGTAGAGACAGGGTTTCACCATGTTGGGCAGGCTGGTCTCAAACTCCTGGCCTCAAGTAATCCGCCTGCCTCAGCCTCCCAAAGTGCTAGTATTACAGGCGTGAGCCATTGTGCCTGGCCACCACTACCCTAATTCTAACGCCATGTATTCATATCATCTGTTTTTGAATGTTTCCTTTTCAAGTTAACCAGTTTAAGTTTGTTCCTGTGGACAGAAAGCTGTCTTGTCAGTATTTTTATCTCATCAGTTATAATGATAAAGAATGCTATTTTTTTTTTCATCTTTTTCCTTAGTGCCCTAGAGTGATTGGACGAGCTTGATATAAAGCTGTAGAGCTCAAAGGCTAAAACATCTTTCCCACAGATGCCATCAGTCTTTTCGTTTAATCGTTTGACCTAGAGGGGCTGTGAACATCTCTGTTCTGGTGTATTTTACAGAGAACATCTCTGTAGCTGGTGTATTTTAGTGCTTATTTGTGGATCCAATTCAAGTCATATATATTTGCATATTTTACTTTTATGCACGTGTGAAATGTGCACATACACACACAGAGCTTCCTGTTCTTCCTGCATTGATTTCTCCTTTCCTATTTCTATCCTCAGTAGACATCCTTCTCTACCCCACGCTATCCTTGCCTTGGGCTCCTCGTACAAACCTTCCTCAACAAATCCCACTCTCCAGAATCAGCCACCCCTGTACACACTGCCTTAAAATGATTGACTATTTATCATTCAAAAGGTGCACACAACCATGGAGAATCCGCTTTCACTTCTACTTTTGACGTAAAGACCATAAGAAATCCAAGTTTGGAAGGGGAAACAGTGCAGTTAAAGCAACTGGGAGAATGTGTGGTTTTCACCATCTGCCTGAAGTTCCATTCTGAGTTTTTCCTGAATGAGGATGGGATGTCTGTGTTCATACATTTTTTTCTTTTTAAAATATGTCTCAGGCTGGAGTGCAGTGGCTATTCACAAGTGCAATCATAGTGCACTATAGCCTCAAACTCCTGGGCTCAGGCAATCCTCCCACTTCAGCCTCCCGAGTAGCTGGGCCTACAGGCAGACACCACTGCTTGTGGTTTTGTGTTGAGACATTTGTTTGCTGAAGTGACAGGCACCCCATTCATGAGCTCATTCATTCACTCACTCATTCATTCATTCAACACATCTTTCCTGAGTCCTATTATGTGCCTGACATTGTTTGAGAAGCTGAACTTCTCAAGGGAGAGATCTGTTCTTCAGACCAGAGGGAAATTTGGAAGCCCAAATAGAGAACAGTATTTCTAGATCTGACCTTTAGACTGTAAGAGGCACCTAATTCCTTAAAATAGAATATTGTTGCTTTTCATTATGCCATGCACATGATAAGGGCTCTGTATGTATTTTGGGATGAGGGCAATAGTATTGTCCATGTTTCTCTAAAATAAACTGGTAAAACTCTGAATTGTTTAGATTGAAATGAATAAGATCATTATTACTTTTTAAATTAAGTCTAATCTCTTAGTTAAGTCACCACAACGTATTTGCAGTTGTTTGTGTATGGGCCTGTTTCTTTCTTGGAATAATACTCCTTTTTAGGCTGCCACCTTTCCTGTTAGTTCTACAATGATGGTGAGCATCATATTCTACCTTTGTGTATTGCCTTTCATTTTAAAGGCTTATGGCAGAAGGATCTGAGGCATCCTTAAGGAAGAATTAGGTAGATGTATGAACAAAATACTACATATCCTTTTTGTGTTATGCAATAAATCATATAGTTCTTGCTTCAGATGATTTCTTCCAGACTCACTCAGCAACACTCTTTACCCAGACTATATAGCCTTGACTTTCAATAAAAAACAAAGATGAGGCCAGGTGTGGTGGCTCACGTCTGTAATCCCAGCACTTTGAGAGGCCGAAGTGGGAGAATCACCTGAGGACAGGAGTTCGAGCCCTGCCTGGCCATCGTGGTGAAACCCCCTCTCTACTAAAAATACAAAAATGAGCTGGGTGTGGTGACACATGCCTGTAATCCTAGCTACTTGGGTGGTTGAGGCACAAGAATCACTTGGACCCAGGAGGCAGAGGTTGCAGTGAGCCAAGACCACTCAAGGGTGGTGCCTGGGTGACAAAGTGAGACCCTGCCTCAAAAAAAAAAACAAAAACGAAAACCAAAGATGAGTTACCAAAAAAGTTTTAACAAAGGGCACAGGGGAGAAACTCCTCGTCTTCCCGTGGCCAGCATTCTGTTACCAGTTGATAGTTTGCACACAGCCAGCTTTGACTGAACTCACCCCTGTTAGTTCAAATTTCTCTGAGATCTGAACTGGAAAGAGGAAAGAGACATTAAAAATGAGCTCACTGAGTTGTTTTTAAATTTGTCGCACTGAACCCACGACTGTTAATCCCAATCCCGGCTGTGGTAATTATATCGCATAATCAGTGAGGGGAGACCCTCCCCCTTTTGTACTCTTATTGAATAGAGAAGACAGAAAAATGTCAGAGCTCCGCCGTAAACTAAGATTCCTTCCCACAAAAGAATTCTGGACTCAGAAGGGAAGCATGATCCTTTACAAGGTGAGCTCACCCTGTCCACTCTCAGCTCAGGGGTAGCGAACTCATAAATCAGTGATTCCTAGTCTATAGGACATGGATGCCTGATGAGGCATTTAAAATTGTGGGGCTGCAAGCATTATCTATAGACTGCATGCATAATATTTTACACCTACTCATACTATTCTAAAACATGGGGAAGTGTAATTGCAATTAATAAAATACAAGTTTGCTCGAAGGCATCACTAAATTCATGACAGTTTTAAAAATAATACTAATACATAATATTTATTCCATTAGTTATTGTCAGAAGCTTTTCTTTGCTTAGAAGCAAATTAGGAGTTTCTAATAACAAGATGGCCCTTGTAATTTAAAAGTTTGGGGGTCACTGTTTGAGACTGTTGCTGATCTATGTTTAACTCACGGATGACCTCCTCCTAGTTCTATAAAATATTGAGGTGTTGACATCCCAAACCTGTTTTAACTGGAACATACATATGAATCCCACTCTGCACAAGGCATGATATTCTTGATTTCATCCTTTCCTAACTCCCTTTGTCTCATGGCATTTACAAATCTTTTTATTTGAGACGGAGTCTCGCTCTGTCGCCAGGCTGGAGTGCAATGGCATGACCTCGGCTCACTGCAACCTCCGCCTCCCGTGTTCCAGCGATTCTCCTCCCTCAGCCTCCCAAGTAGCTGGGACTACAGGTGCACACCACCACGCCCAGCTAATTTTTTTGTATTTTTAGTAGAGATGGGGTTTCACCATGTTGGCCAGGATGGTCTTGATCTCTTGACCTTGTGATCCGCCTGCCTTGGCCTCCCAAAGTGCTGGGATTACAGGCGTGAGCCACCGCGCCTGGCTCAGCATTTACAAATCTAATTGAAGAAATACGAAATAAGTGCACACAGAAGTTACCTAATGAGTTAAGAAAATGCAAGGAGAAAACATATAGTACATGATCAATTGCGAAATGCTGTGAACTCAAAGAGACAGCAGGAGGGAAAGGTAGAGAGAGAGGGAGAGGAAGCGTGTTCCCAGGGCGGACATCAGAGCAGGTTTTTATAGACTCGCATTCCTGGCTCTGCTGATTGCCACCCGAGTGACCATGGATAGATAACCTGACCCCGCTAAGCCTCTGTTTTATCGTCAATAAAATCAAGATTATAATTATAATACCTCTCATATTGTGTTATTGTGAAGATAATTTATGACAAAATATATTAAATGCTTTGTACTATAGCTAGTGTATAATATGTGCAAACTAAATGGTAGCTAGTGTTTATTCTATTAGACTGTGAATCCCTCCGGGATGGGAAGTATGACTTACTTATTTTTGCTTCCACAGAATCTAGCACAATGCTTGACTCATAAGTACTCAGTAAAAGGAAAACATTTGTTGAATGAAGGGAAGGATAAATGGATAGATGGCGGGATGAATTTTTTTTAAATGAACTATGGGCTTTGGTGACATGGAAGGGTGTCATGGAGAGCAAGAGGTGAATCTAACCGTGCATGGAGAAGAGAGGAGGGCACTGCAGTGGGAGAGGGCAGGAACCAAAGCACAGAGGCAGGAAGGCACCTGGGATTGAGTATTGGGATTCGGCTGTGGAGGGAGTGGCCTGCCAGGCTGCGGAGTGTGTATCTTACCTGTGGATAGTGGGAGCCAATGAAGATTCGTGAGGAGGAGAATGGCATGAGGAGGGAACTTTTCAGAGGGTTAGCCTGGTGCTGGTGTGGAAAGGAAGGGGGCAATCCATACTAAGCCAGAAGTGGTCAAGTTCCTGACCAGAGTGACAACTATGGAAATAGAGACAAAGGACTGACTGTGGAGAGGTCAGAGGTCTCACATCTCAATTCATTTGGAATTGGTAAGGTGGTCACTTAAACCATCTACCAACACGCCTGCTGACTCTTGAAAGGCCACATTTTTGGCTGGGCACAGTGGCTCATGCTTGTAACCCCAGCACTTTGGAAGGTCAAGGTGGGCGGATCACCTGAGGTCAGGAGTTCGAGACCAGCCTGGCCAACATGGTGAAAGCTTGTCTGTACTAAAAACACAAAAATTAGCTGGGCGTAGTGGCACACTCCTGTAATCCCAGGAGGATGTACTCGGGAGGCTGAGGCAGGAGAATCGCTTGAACCTGGGAGTCGGAGGTTGCCGCGAGCCAAGATCATGTCATTGCACTCTGGCCTGGGCAACAAGAGCAAAACTCCGTTTCAAAAAAACAAAAAGAGAAAGAAAGACCACACTTTTGAAAATCACTGTGGGTGAGTACTGAGTTAGAGAAGAGACATTGGAGGGATGGATTGATGAGAAGTGTGGAGCCTGCTGCATGAACTGAGTCAAGGAAAGGTGATTTGAGGGGTAGGCTTTCTTTTGTTTTTGTTTTTTTTTTTTTAGAGACTTGGGAAGATCAACAGCGGTGAGTATTAGAATGGGCAATGGAGAGGGAATAATCTATAAACATGGAACTGAACTCAGGGCTAAACTGCCAATGACGGAGACTCACTTGCCTGAACAAAAGTGAACTGGAAGTCCAGCAACGGGGGCAGAGCCTGACGGCTCTGCCTGTGGTGGGGCCGAGGGCACAGGTGAAGCCTGGTGGTTGGAGCCACACTGGGCCACTCCCCTTCCCTGAGGAGGAAGCAGAGCTGTGGTCACCTCCCTTCCCCCTCCAGCCTCCATGGAGATCTCCCCTCCCTCCTCCACATCCCGCGGATACTTCCCTTCCCCTCCACGATGCACGGAGACCTCCTCTGCCCCCTTCAATTTCACTTGACTAGGAAGACACAGTGGAGCTAGCGCAGGTGGCCTGCTTCTTTTATGTTTTTGGAAAAGCGGTCTGTCTTTCTGGAGGAAGTTATTTTTTCTTAGATAAAGGGACTATCTCTGGGGGGAAAATGATTCCAAAAAAAAAAAAGAAATAAAGAACAAAGAAAAATAAGGACTCTCCTTTCTCCTACCCTTGGGGGGAATTCACTCATTCATTACCACATTTAACTAAATTGAAAAAATAGCCACTTTCTTCTTCCAATAACTACTATTGTCGGTGACTACTTGATGTTGTCTTCTGTTAACCACATGACATCCTCTGTGAGTCTGTGGAGCACCAGGGAAGAGGTAAGAACACCCAACTCAGTACTGCTTTTCCGTAACACAGGAAGATGCTGTTAGGGCTAGGTATTCTCTGGGGTTCTTAAAAATTAGATCAATCCAAGAAGACTGAGAAAAATCACATGTATTTCCCCAAAGAACTTTACAAAGGGTAAGACGCTCTAGCCCGGAACTAGAACTTTAGCATAAATCTGGTCTGAAACCTTGGTTAAGGATGTAACAGTTTATATTGGGGAATCTGTATGTGGATCTGAAAAGCAGGCAGCTTTCTAGGTTTCTTATTCACAACTGGTGCAGATATAAAGTGGTGCCACCATCTGAGATGACACTTTGGCCTTTTTGTGTGTGAAAATTGACATACTCTATGTGAAAATTCATATATTCTATGGTCTAACCTTCCATCCTTGGGTATATACCAACAAGAAAACCCAGGAGACATATCTAAAGATGTTCAGAGTAGACCTTTTTGTAATAGCAAAAATGTATAAATCAACCAGTTGTCCATCAACAGCAGAAAAGATAAATCCAATGTAATACGTTCATACAATGGAAAGTTATTAAATCATTAAATGGCAGATGGTCTTATAGTGACACGCAACAAAGTGGATAAATCTGAATAATATAATAGTGAGAAAGTTAAAGCCGGGTGCAGTGGCTCATGCCTGTAATCCACTTTGGGAGGCCGAGGCAGGCAGATCACTTGAGGTCAGGAGTTTGAGACCAGCCTGGCCAACCTAATTAAACCTAACTCTACTAAAAATACAGAAATTAGCTGAATGTGGTGGCGGGCATCTAATCCCAGCTACTCAGGAGGTTGAGGCACGAGAATCACTTGAACCCACGAGGTGGAGGTTGCAGTGAGCTGAGATCACACCATTACACTCCAGCCTGGGTGACAGAACAAGACCCCATCTCAAAAACAAACAAACAAAAAAACAAAAATAAAAAAAGCAAGTTAAGTCCAAGAATTACACACGACATTAAGCTCCCTTCACAATGTTAAAAACAACTAAAATGAAACAACAAAGTTTTCCAGAATAGGTATATTTATGATAAAACTATAAAACACACATATACTTAATAGGAAGTGAATAGTAAACCAAAAACTCAATA
This sequence comes from Pan paniscus, assembly GCF_029289425.2. Lineage (NCBI taxonomy): Eukaryota > Metazoa > Chordata > Mammalia > Primates > Hominidae > Pan > Pan paniscus. Next base: position 22,170,383 of record NC_073254.2, read on the forward strand.
TCCAGGAGAGTTCGCTCAGGTGAGCAGATGGATATAAATTACACTCGTTTTGGGTGGTGAGCTGGTGGATGTTCTTTATCTTGTTTTACAAATAGGGTGATGGGGAATGCAGGGACCGGTGATGAGTGTGTCATGAGCCATGACGTATGATTAATCCAGTTCTGCACATCTGAGTGGGGTAGGGGTTGTGGGAAACCATCGCAGGTCTTGTGGGACACAGACAGACCTGATGACTTTTCAGATAGAATTGCAGGCTGAGTAGGCGGAGGAATGGAGTAGATACATTATTAGAGTTTGTCATCCAGGGCCTGGCAGGATAATCAGTGTCATGAAGGGCAGCACTCCTGCCTGGAGGAGTTTTCAGCTTATTCCAGACAAAACAACAATGGAGACATTGAGTCTGAGTTAAACATTATGGCCATGGAGTCTACTGTTTTTATTTTTCTAAAGATAAAGATATTGTAACTCAAATGTCTTTATTTTATTTTTTCTGTCAAGAAAGTTATTGCAGAGACAAAAATTTGGAAAATAAAGGATAAAAAAGAAAATATTATTCCAATATCCAGAGATCATCACTGTCAACCTTTTGGTGTGTTTGCCTCCTGTGGACTGTGATAGATAAGAACCACTAACTACCCACCCGTTGTATATTTTCTGACCGAGGCGACCTAGCAAAACTGTTTAGAGCTTAATTCTATGGAGTGAGAAGAACTGAATTTGAATCCCAGCTTTGCACTTACCAGCTCATGGCAAGCCAACAGCCTTCCGTAAACCCCAGCTCGGTGATGGCACTAGTGGGATTTGTTTTGAGGATTAACCAAGAGGAAACGTTTACAGTGTCTGGCACACAGTCAACCTTCAATGAGAGTTGTGAGTTATTATTAAGATGATGTGCCTGGTTTGGGGCAGTGAGGTTCATTTAGTTAAAAGATGGGGAACTCCAAAAAACACCCAAACAGTGGAAGGGATCCTAGGGTTGTGAAGGTGGAAAGGGCTGTGTTATGTTTGATTTGAAGACAACCTGACGGGTGACTTCCAATGTGTGAAGAATGAAGGCTGTCTCAGAGGATTTGAGAACCCAGAAAATAAGCTTAATCCTGCTCTTTCAGCATAATAGAAAGTTTATTTATCCTCCTCCAGTGAGAAAAAAAAAAATAACTTCAACATGAGAAGAGGAAAGGGCAGGGGAGGAAATGACAGGGACAAGCAGTATCATCTTTTGAGCCTTTGTCTTGGCCACAGCAACTCTCTGAGAATAATAATATACTCTATTTCTCCTGCACTGGGGACCGAACAAGGGGGTATCTAGGTTGAATGCCTCCAAATTTATGTTCTAAAAGTGATGGGACATCCTCACCACTGAAGGTTTTATAAAATGTACAACGGACCAGAGTGGCCTTGGGCTTCTCAACAGCAATTCTGCCAACAGCAGATAATGGAGCAATGCTTCCAATAGTCTGAGGGGCCATTATTTCCAAACTTAAATTTGATATCTGGCCAGATGATCAATGAAGTTTGTAGTGGAATAAAGACACTTTCAAACACACAGGTTCTCAAAAACTTTACCTCCCATGTCAGTGGAAGATGTGTGCCACCCCACTGAAGGAGTAAACCAAGAAAGCAAAAGACACTGGACCCAGAAAAGAGAGGATCCAACCAACACGCAGCAGGCAGAGGGGATGACGGTGAAGGAGACCCCACCTCAGCAGCTGAGAATCAGGTCAGGTCTGGAGAGCAACCAGTTCAGATTGGAGCCAGCCAGAAGATGCCAGGAAAGATTGCTTTGAGCAATGAAATTAATAGAATAACTGATACGAATGTATTGAGAAAATCTTTACTCAACTAGGGGAGAGTGTGGGGATAAATTAATAATAGTAACAGACTACTAAGCAAAAGGGGAAAAAAAGACAGTTCTTAACACTGGGTGATGGGGAAATTGTAATGAAAAGGAAAGTTAAGGCTGGGCGCGGTGGCTCATGCCTGTAATCCCAGCACTTTGGGAGGCCGAGGTGGGTGGATCACCTGAGGTTGGTGGATCACCCAAGGTTAGGAGTTCAAGACCAGCCTGGCCAAAATGGTAAAACCCATCTCTACTAAAAATACAAAAAAAAAAAATTAGCCCGGTGTGGTGGTACGTGCCTGTAATCCCAGATACTCCAGAGGCTGAGGCAGGAGAATCGCTTGAACTCGGGAGATGGAGGTTGCAGTGAGCCGAGATTGTGCCATTGCACTCCAGCCTGGGCAACAAGAGTGAGACTCTGTCCCCAAAAAAAAAAGAAAAGGTAAAGTTTATAGTAATTTTACTACTTAGAAACAACATAGCAGTGTTATTTACAGTATCCAAAAAGTGGAAGCAATCCAAATGTCCATCAATTGATGACTGGTAAAAAAAAAATGTGGTGTATTCATACAGTGAAATGTTATTTAGCCTTAAAAAGGAGAGAAATTCTGACACATGATATAACAAGGATCAACCTTGAGGACGTTAGGCTAAGTGAAATGAGCCAGACACAAAAGCACAAATACTGTGTGATTCCGTGTTCATATGAGGTCCCTGGAGTAGTCAAATATATTATAGAGACAGAAAGTAGAATGGCAGTTACCAGGGGTGGTTGAAGTTGGGGAATGGGGAGTTTGTGGTTTTTGTTTTTGAGACAGGGTCTCACTCTCTCGCCCAGGCTGGAGTACAGTCACAGCTCACTGCAACCTCCGCCTCCTGAGCTCAAGTGATCCGCCCGCCTCAGCCTCCGAAGTAGCTGGGACTACAGGTGCACACCTGTATTTCTGTAGAGACGGGGGCTTGCCCTGTCATCCAGGCTGGTCTCAAACTCCTGAGCTCAAGTGGTCCGCCCGCCTCAGCCTCCCAAAGTGCTGAGATTACAGGTGTGTGCCATCGCGCCTAGCTGTGAGTTAGTGTTTAATGGGGACAGTTTCTATTTGAGATGATGAAAAAGTTCTAGAAATGGATCGTGGTGATGATTGCACAACAATGTGAATGTACTTAAGATCACAGAACTGTACACTTAAAATGATTAAAAAGATAAATTGTGTTATTTATATTTTACTGCAATAAAATATCTGTGCAGAAAACCCCAAAACACCCGGTAAGGTGCTGTACAAATGAATTGAATTACAATTATTTTTCTCATAGTGATATCAGATTTTAAAGACTCAGATATTAGTGAGATCCCAATACCTCACTTTGGTAAGGAAAAGGAAATTACCTTTTCCCAACAAAATCACATATCTTTATTTTTAAAATCTATAATTCGAAAGGCATACCCTAACAAATAATCCTGTATATCCATCTTCCAGTGATAACCCCTATGCCTCAAGATCCTTTATCTGTCTCTTCTAACATATAATTTTCAGTGTAAAAAAAGTCTGACCATACTACATATATGGTTTAAAAATTGCTTTCTAAACAACTTTACAATATATTTTGCCTTCTTTCCACATCTATGTTTATATGAACACACTCATTTTTTAACTTATTTTTGGGAACTCTGGGATCAAGGTATATTTTATATTAATGTAAGTCCCTCTTCTAAAGACAAGCCCCTCTGTAGTTAGAGGTTTTCAAAAGCCTCCTTTGTATGTTTTCTATTGTCTCAGAGACACATGAAATAAAAATATTTATTTTTGTTTTAAGAACACAGAAATTCCAATTTTAGATCATGAGATTATTTTTTCCTTATTCAGTAAAGCAAAATAAAAACCTGTTTAGAGATGATGGTGATGTTTCTTCTGTGTGCCTTGGTGGGAAAGGACTCCGAGTTGCTTTGTTCATTTCCACCTGAAGCCAAACTGCTAAGCAGTTAAAACTCAAGGAGCCATCGGACAGGTTTAACGAGAGTGAAGTGTGCCGCTCCACACCCACCTTTGCAAGACAGAACTGCTTCACGGGTTTGTTGAAACTGCTGTGGAACTGTGCTATAACTTCTTCCTATATTGGAAATGTTTCTGTCTCAAGCCAGCATGGTTTAAATGTTTCAGATTAAAATTCTGCAAATTAGTAAAAAATGCACACATTGAATCAGGTTAAATCTGCTGTCACGTATATTAACTTATTATTGGAGAAGAAACAATCCCTGGGTCTGTTCTCCTGATTTGCACGACTTTTTCTTGAATCCAGCTCTTGCTGAAGGGAGGCTTTCTCATTTGGAGGTTTATTTATTAAATTGTGAGGAGCTGGTTAAAGAAAGTAGAAGTATGCCGGTTTTCTTAGAGTTTCCTAAGTATGAATGGCTGGTGAATTTCTCAAAGTTTAAGGAGGAAACTCTCCTGTTTCTGACGTTTGCAACCCACCCTTCATTGAGGTCTAAGGAAGCATTGCTGGGAAGATTCTACAAGGAATTGTCTGCACCCCGCAGGGCTGGATTGTTTTCCTAAACACCATTTGGTGGTGGTTGTAACTCCCACCACTCAGTGATTGCCACTGCCTCACCCCTTCCTGTTTCCCATCCATAGCGAATGCTATTTGCCATTGATGTGAAAAGTTCTAGAACAGGAGTGGATCACTCGCATGGAAAGCTCCAGGACCGGCTGGGTGTGGTGGCTCATGCCTGTAGTTCCAGCACTTCGGTGGTATCGCTTGAGCTCGGGAGTTTGAGACCAGTCTGGACAACACGGCAAAACCCTGTCTCAAAAAAAAAAAAAAAAAAAAAAAAAAGCTCCAGGATCTGTACCTTGTCACTTTCAGAGCCTTTTTAAAAAATCAAATGCCACCAGGAAATATTATGCACCTTTAAAAGCAATGCTAACAAGACATTTACACGAGGTTGGAAAATGCTCATGATATTATGATCAACTAAGAAGCTGAGGCTGGGCGTGGTGGCTCACACCTGTAATCCCAGCACTTTGGGAGGCTGAGGCAGGTGGATCACCTGAGGTCAGGAGTTTGAGACCAGCCTGGCCAACATAGTGAAACCCTGTCTCTACTAAAAATACAAAAATTAGCCGGGCGTGGTGGCAGGAGCCTGTAGTCCCAGCCACTAGGGAGGCTGAGGCAGAAGAATTGCTTGAACCTGGGAGGCGGAAGTTGCAGTGAGCCAAGATCATACCACTGTACTCCAGCCAGGGTGACAGAGCGAGACTCTGTCTCCAAAAAAAAAAGAGCTGAATACAAACTTGTGTATAACCTGACATTGGTTGGTTAAAAAGTTCATTAGGGGAAAAAACTGGAAGGAACCTTCCAAAAATATTTAGAATGATCACCTTGTCTGGTTGATAATTTGCTTTGCTTTTCTTTGCTTCTCTCCATTCCCTTCTGCCTTTTCTGAGTATTTTACAGCAAATACATAGACTTTTATAAGCAGGAGGAAAAAAAATCCTAACTTCAGGTACATCCTTCTAAGCAAGCCTCTTAATTGATTTGCTGAGTGAGCTCTCAGCTCCAATCTGGGCTTTGCCCTTTACAGACTTGGGCCTTGGCAAGTAATGCAGGTTCTTTCTCATGGCCTCACTTTTCTTAGCCAGTGTAGGATAAGATGAGGAGTTTGAATAGGGTTTCTTCCCTGTGATCTGTGATCTTACCAAGCTTCTGACAAAAACAAAAACAAAAACAAACAAACAAAAAAACAAAACAACCATAAAAACAAAAACAAACCAAAAACCCCAAACTTTTTGGGACCCTAGATGAGGGGAGTCAGTTGAAACTTGAAACTAAAGATGACCTTCCCCCAGCTCCTGCTCTATTTAAATGATCACTTTCTTTTTCTTTTCTTTTCTTTGAGACAGGGTCTTGCTCTGATGCCCAGGATGGAGTGCAGTGGTGATCTCAGCTCACTGCAGCCGCTGCCTCCCAGGCTCAGGTGATCCTCCTGAGTAGCTGGGCCCACAGGTGCGCGCCACCATGCTAGCTGATTTTTGTATTTTTTGTAGAGATGAAGTCTCGCTATGTTGTCTAGGATGCTGTCAAACTCCTGTCCTCAAGTGATCTGCCTGCCTTGGCCTCCCAGTGTTGGGATTATAGGCATGAGCCACTGCACCTGACCTAGATGTTCATTTTCTGTGTGTTGCTATTATAACCAGTGGGTTGTTTGATATTTTGTCTCCTGCTTTAAATGTTAAGATCAGTGAAGACAGAAATCTGGACATTTTTCTTATTCTTTAGTCTCCCGTATACCTACACCTCTATCTGTAGCAGGGAAACAATGTATGTGCAATAACTAGCTCATGATGATAAGATACAAATGGTTTATGAAATTTGTTGTTGCTGATGCCTAAGATTTTGAAAGGTGGTCACTTTGGAAACCAGGTTACATTTCGTTGGCATTACAATCATCCAAAGTCAGATCATTTATGGCTTAGTGTCCATTTTGATTTCATGTTGTTTAGTATATGAATCTCTAATTTCATTTTTTCTTAACAATGGAAGCTACATTCAAACAAAACAAGACAAAACAAAACATGCAAATACATGCACTGTGATTTGAGGACACCAAGAAAATCACCACAGCTTTGGGAATACAACTAAAAAAAATAAGAGTAGCTGGATGTGGGAAGATCACTTGAGCCCAGGAGTTTGAAGCCAGCCTGGGCAACATAGTGAGATCTCTAAAAATAGGTAATAAATAAATAAATTCATTAATTCAATAATAACTGTAATGCATTTTGGTGTGACTTCTGCAAAGCAGGCTTATTACTCTAGTGGACGAAAATAACAATTGAGGTTGGGTGTAGTGGCTCATGCTTGTAAACTCAGCACTTTGGAAGGCTGAGGCAGGAGGATCACTTGAGGCCAGGAGTTCAAGACCCGCTTGGGCAACATAGTGAGACCTCACCTCTACCAATAATAAAAAAATTAGCTGGAGGTGGTGGCACATGTCTGTGGTCCCACCTACTCAGGAGGCTAGGTGGGGGAATCGCTTGAGCCTAGACAGTTAGGGTGCAGTGAATCCTGATTGCCCCATTGAACTCCAGCCTGGGCAACAGAGCAAGACCCTGTCTCCAGAAAAAAAGAAAGAAAATAACAATTGATGGGATAATTTCTTGGTTTCAAGTTGATACCAAATCATTGCTCAGAAATGTGTTCTTTCATGACTGATGGGACAGGAATTTTGACATAATGGAAAGGGCATGAGACTAGAAACAGATGGAATTCTGCTATTTTAGGTATCAAGTAACTCACGGACGTTTCTTAACTTCTTCAGGACTCACTATTTTCTGTTTAATTAAAAGGTGAGTTCTGGTTTATATAGTGCTTATGTTGGGGACATGCCTTCCTGGCCAGAGCATGTGTGGTCCAGGTGCAGCAGGTGGGAAGTGTCCTACAACCACTCTGGCACCACCATGATCTGTTTCCACTGGTGGCCATGCTCAGGGGGTTTCATTTGGAGAATGAGTTCTGAGGCTTTACAAGTTTTTAAATAACTGGTGCAAAAGTGTTTTAAGCAAGCTTCTGTTTCTGAAATTCTCTATGGAATATAAATGTTGAGTGCCTTCAGTAAAGGATGATTAGCTATTCAAAAGTTTCTTCATGTAACCATTAGCACATTATATCTCCACGTGGTGTTTGCTGATAACTGGGTTTACTAGCAATAATCTGCATCTTGCATTTGTATATATATAAGTTTGAGTAAGTGTTCCAATCCTAGCATGTTCTATAGATTGACAGTCCCTCACAATCATGATAAGCTTAGAAAATTACTTCCAAAGTATTTTTAAAAGGTAAACTTACGTGGCTCACGCCTGTAATCCCAGCACTTTGGGAGGCCGAGGCGGGCGGATCACGAGGTCAGGAGATCGAGACCATCCTGGCTAACACGGTGAAACCCCGTCTCTACTAAAAATACAAAAAATTAGCCGGGCGTGGTAGCGGGCGCCTGTAGTCCCAGCTACTCGGGAGGCTGAGGCAGGAGAATGGCGTGAACCTGGGAGGCGGAGCTTGCAGTGAGCCAAGATCGCGCCACTGCACTCCAGCCTGGGTGACAGAGCGAGACTCCGTCTCAAAAAAAAAAAAAAAAAAGGTAAACTTACTTGGCTGTTGTATTATATTTATTGACTGTGTGGCTTACCCACTAAAGTAAGTGGGAGTTATTGTTTAGCTTTAGATGTCACTTGGCCATGGGTGTGAGTGGCTCCTCTGTGGTCCATAGCGGTACTTGCCCTCACCGGGAACTTTAACCTCCAGCCTCGCATCTTGCAAATCTGGGTGCTACGTGAAAACAGGATCAGGCAGGAAAGTATGGATGAATCCCCAATATCCATGCTATCCAATGAAAGGCAGTCAAAAACTTACTCTATTTTTTTTCTTTTTGGAGACAGGGTTTCACTCTGTCACCCAGGCTGGAGTGCAATCGCTCAATCTTGGCTCACCGCAGCCTCGACCTCCTAGGCTCAAGCGATCTTCCCACTCTAGTCTCCCCAGTAGCTGGTGTATACGGCCATGCCAGGCTAAGTTTTGTATTTTGTATTTTTGTAGGAAGGGGGTCTAACTATATTGCCCAGGCTGGTCTCAAACTCCTGGGCTCAAGTTATCCTCCTGCTTCAGCTTCCCAAAGTGCTGAGCTTACAGGCATGAGCCACCGTGCCCGGCCCAAAAAACATATTCTTAAAGCACAATGGATAGCACAATTTACCTGTGCCAAACACAAACCAAATGGCAACAACAATAACAATAAAAACTCATCACTTCAGTGACAAAAAATGAGAAGTTCCTTTGAGCTATTTAATTTCCACAAAGTTAAGTACCCTCCCCCAGCAAAAATGAAAAATCACTGCAAACAGACAAACTCCCCTGTTCCTGAATGACACTTAAACCAAGTAAACCAAAGATAGTTTGGGGTTAATGTATATATTTTACAAACATTTTCCTATTTTTGAAACGAGCTTTGTCAAACAGCTTTCTTCATTTTCACAATTTTAATTAGGAGAGGCCAATCTTATTTTTGTGATAATTCAGATCCTAGATTCATTATTTCTGGAGGATTCTAATTTATTCAGACAAATGGAAGAGAAAAAGAAAGAGTAAAATATACATATCCATTTTATTATTAAGATTTTAATTGTCTGACATTTTAATAGGCATTTTCTTTTCCTTCACATTATGGTTCCAATCCTAGCTTCTGCCTGTAATTTTGACTTATTAAAATACTACTCCTTGGCCGGGCACTGTGGTTCATGCCTGTAATCCCAGCACTTTGGGAGGCCAAGGTCGGTGGATTGCTCGAGCCCAGGAGTTCCAGATCAGCTTGGGCAACAAGGTGAAATCCTGTATCTACAAAAAATACAAAAATTAGTCCAGTGTGGTGGTGTGCGCCTATCGTCTCAGCTACTGGGGAGGCTGAGGCAGGAGGATGACTTGAGCTCAGAAGGCAGAGGTTGTAGTGAGCCAAGATCATGCCACTGCACTCCAGGCTGGGCGACAAGAGTGAGACTCTGTCTCAAACAAAACAGAACAAAACAAAAACCCCAGAACTATTCCTCTGTTAGGCAGAACAGTTATTTTAACTCATGGGCTATAAATCTTCTTGTGATGAAGAGATATCATTTACCAACACAAAGATATAGAGAGTTCCCATGGGATTTTGAGCAAGTAAATGATTCTTCTTAATCTCACTGAAATCGAAGTGTCGTTTTCTTTTAAAAATCTGCTCTGAATATGACTGATTCGTCTTTCCTAACTGCAAGGTGATTTCTAAGGTCAGCCAGAGAGAAAGTTGCCTGTCAGTGATCTGTTTTATCACTACAAGGGGAGCTATCTATGAGTGGCAGGGAAAAAATAGCTGACCTTAGGTCAGCCAGTGAAGACTCTGCCAGACTTTGGATTCTGATTTTTTAAACCAAGTTGTAGGAAAACAAGCTACTTTTAAACCTCTTTGCTGCGCTTTCAAAATTCTATAAATGTATCTTCATTATAGCATACTTAATGTTGTATTGTAATTATTTGTTTTGCTACTGCAGACTTTGATATCCTGCAGAAAAAGAGTCATGCTTTATTCATCTTCATGTGTCTAGCATTGAATCTGTTGTGTAACATGGTAGATGTTCAATAACTTCTTTCTAAATGAATGCATCTTAAATGTGTCCAAGAGGGAGGTTTACTGATTTACATGTGGGATAAAGACAGGAACATTAACGGTTAAAATTTCGCATCCAGCAAAGAACTTTTGGCTTAACAGGTGGTACCTTAAGCTTTATATGTTTCACAGTGTTCAAGAATGTTCACGTATTTTATCTCATTTGACCCTCACTGTGGATTTGGAAGGTTGGCAGAGCAAGTGTTATTTCCATTATACACATGAAGAAATTGAGCTCTTGCATAAGTAAATTGTAGCACTAAGATTATAACTATGGGCAAGTTATCCTCGCTCTTCACTGTGTGATGAGCCAACCTGGACAACTGATGTGTGTGTGTGTGTATGTGCATGTGTGTGTGTGTGTTGAGGTGGGGGGGGTTCCATCTGTCGGGCATGTCAATCTGTTTATTTTATCCTCTTATCTTTCTTTATCACCCTTAGAGAAAGATAAATGAAAGCCACTGTCTTCCTAGAGCAGGCATGTTTGGTAGCTGGAAGCCGTTCGTGTTCTTGGGGATGCCTGGAGAAGCCCAGGAAGCAGTAAGATGGGTGAGGAAGCAACACAGCCAGAGGTGTGATTGGTGGCGTGGGCTCTTCGCCTCCTCCTCTGTGTTGCCTGCAGATTGAACAGTTTTGTGAGTCTGGGTGGTGTTTGGGTCTGTGTGGAGCCTGGTTCCTATGACCGTAAGGGGACCCTTGGCTAACAAGAGCTTTTGTTACCACTGGGGGGTGGTTAATAGATATGTGGTTTTTTTTTAAAGGATAATTCTACTGTGCAATTGTGTAGCCTTTTTATTACACATTAGGGAAGAATAATCCCTGAATTTTTTTTTTTTTTTTTTTTTTTTTTTTTTGAGACACAGTCTTGCTCTGTTACCCGGGCTGGAGTGCAATGACACGATCTCTGCTCAATATAATCTCCACCTCCTGGATTCAAGCGATACTCGTGCCTTTGCCTCCCAAACAGCTAGGATTACAGGCGCCTGCCACCACACCCAGCTAATTTTTGTATTTTTAGTAGAGATGGGGTTTCATCATGTTGGCCAGGCTGGTCTCGAACTCCTGACCTCAAGTGATCCACCCGCCTCTGCCTCCCAAAGTGCTGGGATTACAGGCATGAGCCACCGCACGGGCCCCTGAATTTCTTAAATCAAAGTTTTACTATGATATATTTAAGGGCAGTGACTGGACCCTATTTATCTTTATATGCTGCAGAGTATTTCCATATCCTAGGTTATAATTATTTGCTGAACAAATGAGATGTATAGAGGGAAAACATCCTAAATGAAATGTTGTACATTATGCACTGACATCTTCCCTCCATGCATGTCTTTCTCTCCTCCACCAATGGATATTATGGGCCGTTTGTGCAGAGGCTGACTTCCAGCCATTGATTCTGTTTGAGAAAAACCACTGTCTTGTCTATAGATCAGTGTTTGTACAGGTTGAGCATCCCTAATCTGAAAATCTGAAATCCAAAATGCTCCCAAATCCAAACTTTCTGAGTACTGACATGATGACCACAAGTGGCGAATTCCACACCTGACCTCATGTGATGACTTGCAGTCAAAGTGCAGTCAAAACTTTGTTTCATGCACAAAATTATCTAAAATATTGTATAAAATTACCTTCAGGCCATGTGTATAAGGCATATAGAAAACATAAATAAATTTCATGTTTAGGCTTGAGTTCCATCCCCAAAGATCTCTCGTTACGTCTATGCAAATATTGCAAAATCCAAGAAAATCCAGAATCCAAAATATTTCTGGTCCCAAGCATTTTGGATAAGGGGTACTCAATCTGTATAATCATTTAAACACTTGACCACTTTGGTTTTATTAAAGATTCGAGGAAATTGAGACTACGATGCAAATTACTGGTTGTGCTAACAGTGATAAACTTTTATCTCATTATATGTGTTTACTCCTTGAATTTAAGACGTTCAGCTGTAAAAAGAAAAAGAACAAGACATTTTGTCAAAAATTATGCCTAAAGGGTCAAGTTGTCATGAGAAGTGCTATAATACGACAAATTTTAGAAAGTCCCCCCCACTCCCTTTACAACATAAAAATGTAGTTTTTTATTTTTGTTTTCAGTTCATAAACATTTTGGAAACGCACTGTATCAGAAGGTAATTAGCGGCATTGTTTGGAAAGATGAAAAATTTTTTAGAAAAGATCTTTAAATGGCTTTTACTAAAGCGTCATTTAACAATTTTCCATATTATAGAAACAGCTTTTCATGGATGGTGTGACTGGGTCTGTATCCAAACCCGGTTCGGTTCCTGGAGCCAACGGTGTAGTTAACACTCAGCCTCTTAACTGGGAGTGGCCCTGGAGCAAGTCGCTGGAATGTTCAAGCTCCGCGTCACTCATCGGTACCAAGTTGATGATCTCTGCCTAGGGTTCTTTGCCACCCTCAGGCTCAAGTCCCAGGAGGCCTCCTCCGCTGACTTGGGTGAACAGCTCTGAGTTCCGGAGAGGGTTCGGTCTGCGGAGAAGCGCGCGAGAGACAAGCATCCGCAAGGTTCTGGTACAAAATTTGGAAACGACCTGGCGTTGAAATCTTTACTCCTCGTTTAAAAAGACCATCGAAAGGGAAAAAATAAAAGAAATTGCAACTTATATTTTTGTTATCCCATGAAAAATTAGCAGCAGTGTTTTCCTCTTCATGCCAAAGAGATTAATATTTACGGTGAAGACTTTTCCAGGAAGTCGTGGTTTTCTGTAAAAAAAGGTTTTACACATCAGAAATCGGACTTCTGGGGCAATTTCCTGAATTCCTGGAATAAAACAAAACAAAACAAGCCCCCAAACAAAACTCTATCATCTAAAGCGTTCCCTCCTCACTGTGGTCCCTAGTCAATGCGTGGTAGGCAGCGTTTCCAGTGATCAACAAAAGTAAATATTTGACCAGTAAGTCTCCAATCGAGAGGCCCCTCCATTCCAGCTATTTCCGCCCGGGGACCGAGGAAATCCTCAAAAGCCGGGCCACGCATTCCCAGCCCGAGAGGCCCCAGCGCAGAGCGCAGCAGCCCCCGCGAGCGCACGTCCTCCCCGCGGTGGCTTCGCCCAGGGCGCTTGGGTCTCGGGGACCCCGCCTCCGCCCCGCCCGGTGTTACTCAGGCCTCGGTGGCGCAGGGCGGAGTCGCGGGCGGCGGGCGCAGGTGGGGAGGGGCGGCCGGAGCGCGTCGGTGACACCCGCGGGGGGGCGGGGAAGGCGCGGCGGCCGCACCCCACCCTGGGAAGAAACCGGCCAGGTGTGGCCTAGGCGCCCAGTGCCAGCGGGGAGGAGACTCGCTCCGCCGCCGACCAACACCAACACCCAGCTCCGACGCAGCTCCTCTGCGCCCTTGCCGCCCTCCGAGCCACAGCTCTTCCTCCCGCTCCTGCCCCCGGCCCGTCGCCGTCTCCGCGCTCGCAGCGGCCTCGGGAGGGCCCAGGTGGCGAGCAGCGACCTCGCGAGCCTTCCGCACTCCCGCCCGGTTCCCCGGCCGTCCGCCTATCCTTGGCCCCCCTCCGCTTTCTCCGCGCCGGCCCGCCTCGCTTATGCCTCGGCGCTGAGCCGCTCTCCCGATTGCCCGCCGACATGAGCTGCAACGGAGGCTCCCACCCGCGGATCAACACTCTGGGCCGCATGATCCGCGCCGAGTCTGGCCCGGACCTGCGCTACGAGGTGACGAGTGGCGGCGGGGGCACCAGCAGGATGTACTACTCGCGGCGCGGCGTGATCACCGACCAGAACTCGGACGGCTACTGGTGGGTACCTGCCCGGAGAGCGCGGGCTGCGGGGCTCGCGGGACAGGGAGGGACCATCCTCCTCTGGACGACTGGGAGACTCGAGTCCCGAAGGTGGAAAGGTTTTTTTGCCCCAGGTCCCGAAAGAACTTCCCGGCCGCGCTGGGAGCAGGACCGGGTGTCCTGACGCGTGCGGAGACAGGTTGGCCCCTGTCCTGCGAACAGGAACTCGGTCCTACCTTTCTCCCCTCCCGCGAGCCCGGGCGGGTGGTCAGAGGGGGCGTCGGGCCCGCGCGGGGCTGTCCCCTGCCTGCTGGACACGGCTGCAGCCGCCTTTGTCCCAGCCCGCGAATGGGAGGTCAGGCGAGGTGGGGCTGCGACCACAAAACCCAACCTCTCCAACCGTAATCAAAGTAAAAGAGGAAAGGAGCGGGGCCCCGGTCCTGTCTGGTGGCCGAGTGGTGCTCGGGGCTCCGCAGTCTCTACCGGCTCACCCCCAATCCCCAGTAACCCCGAGACCACGACTGCAACGACTCCTGGACTCCTCGGCCACCCAAGGACGTTTGTATCAAGGCTGCGCCTCCCGGCGGCGCGGGGTCCTGTCCCGAGGAGGCGCTTCGGCTTCCCCTGTCCGGGAAACGAAACTTCCCCGCCGGGGCGGCTGCCGGGCCCGGGTCTCGAAGTTCGGCCGGGACGTGCCTGTTCCCTTCGGTCGTCCGCGCCGCAGCCCCCGCGGGCGAGCGCACCTGGGGCCCTGCCTCTGAGCCTTTTGTTTCCTCCTTTTTAAAAACACCGGATGAAAGACCCCAGTGTGCCTTGGATCGCAGAGCGCCGGCCGCATGTCTGCTTTGATCCAGAATGTGTGGGCAGGGGAGTGGGGGGGTGGGGGAGGACGACGCTGGGGGTCCGCCCTGGCCTAGGTGCCCCGGGAAGACCCCCCGGTGAGAGGGTCAGCTTCTCCGGATCCTAGCGGAAACAGACCGAGGGCGTCATTTGGGTGGGTGGGGAAGAGATCCTGTCCCTGCTTTGACCGGGTCTCGGGAGCTGGACTAGATGCCCACGTGAGCCGTGCGCGTTTTGCAGCCCGCCCCACCTCCCCGCCCCCTGCTAGTTGTTCCCACGTCGGGCGTTTGGGAAAGAGGCCCTGAGCGCCGGGACGTTATTTACCAGGCGTTGTGGCCCTAGGCCTGGGAGGAGCAACCTGAATGCGCTCCAGGGAGTTTTGTTTTGCAAGCAGTTTTGAAGGCAGGGACTACTCGAGTTGCAACCTGTTTTCTGCTTAGATTCATTTATTTATTTCTGGGGCATCCTGAAAATCTATTTTCGCTTTTTTTTTTTTTTTTTTTTGAGTTAGCAAAGAATTGTCTCAATCGTGGAGTTCTTTGTTTCCTGAACAAAATGTGTCTGGGGATTTCCAGGGAAAATGTGCCAAGCAATAGGAGGAATGAAAACTTGGGTTTTCATTACATTTGTTTTAAAATTTTGCCAGCCATTTAAATCTGAAATTTAAATTTTCTCTCGCAGTCCTCCAGGATTTGAGACGCACATCCTTTAAATGTGTGGGTTACACACAGTTTAAATCCAAGTCAGAATAGAATGTGAAGGACTCTTTAGTAGCTCTTTTTGGCGTTTTCATGAACTAAGTATTTATTTTGATTATTATTTATAACTATGCTTTTGCTAGCCTGGATTTCTTATCTTTTAAATAGACAATAATCAGTACTATTAATCGAATGTTTCACTCCCTTGGCTTCTTATACCTTTCGTAGGGAAGTAAAACTTTAATAAGTTAATTGGTTAATGAACTGCATCAAGATACATGTTTTATTAGGATTCCCCATTGAAACATTTAATTTTGGGCAGGCTCCATGTTTTTTCCTTGTGTAGTATCATCTCTTGTGCTCTGTTTTTCCAACTTAAAGCCTACTTATAAACTTGTCAAGTCTCACATCTCTCTGGGAAGGGGAAAGAGACCCAAGTGAAAAATTACCTGACTTTGAGGAAGGATGTTTTTTCTTCTCATTAATGTTGCTCTGCCCGGCAGTAGGGCGTCAAGCTCAGGGCTTGAGTCGGGAGGCGGTCATTCTTTCTGGGGATCCTGGCAATGGAGGTTCCTCTCGAGCTTGACCCAGCCTGCAGTGGTGCTACTGACTACAAAATAGCCCACAAATGCTGACTTCTGCGTTTTCAAATAATAGCGACTGCCTGAAGGCAGGGCATGTCGCAGTTTTTCTGGTGGCATTCTGGTTTTGTGTGGAGGGATATGTTTGGCTGTGGCGTGCACTTTGTAGAAGCAGGGTGCCCTCTGTGCCCAAGGGAGCCACTGCTCTCTGCTAAGTGAATGATGATTAAGAATTTCATAAGTATTTTTCTGACCCGAAGGTTTTCTAAATAAAGGTTTTTGTGGTTTTCTTTTCTTTCTTTCTTTTTTTAGTATGAAAATTAGTATAAAAACTATTGGTTGACTTTAAACTCATTTATTTCAAAAACTGCTACTTTATGGCTGAATTATTAATAGATTGGTGATTTTTGAGATGAGTGTTTTGTATCTAGCCCTTCCCTGAATAAAGAAATTTGAATGTGTGGAGGGCCCAACTCTTAGTTTTCCTTTGAAAATGACTTTAAAACATCTCTCTCTCTCTGTCCTTTCCACGAACAGCACTTACCCGTTTTTAGGACAGTATTAGATCTCATTGTATCCTAATTCCCTCTTTTTCCCCCCCGACCACCTGCCTGTTCTTTGTGTCTTTGTTTTAGATTGAATGGAATCTGCAACTACTTAATTTTGTTAACATTTGGTAAATGTTACAACCTTGATAATGAAATAATAGACATGTACATGTTTTGAAATGTAAATTTTGGATTCTTCTTGGATAGGACGTTATATTAATACTGTTTTCAATTACAGCAGAATTACTCTAGTCTTATTCCTGTCATTAAAACAAATTACAAATAGTGAAATTTGTTACCAAAGTAACAAAGTCTCACAGTTAGATCTTTCTTTCACCCATCAAAGGGTGAATTTGTGGGAGGATTAAAAGCAGAAAATAGTCATTAAGTTTCAGAAATATGTGGTTATAATATTAATGCTTATTTTTCTTCAGATCTCATGATTTCAAAACTGAGATACATGTGATCATTATTTCATATACATTTTAAAGTTAGTCTTAAATTAGGTTTTAAGAGAAGCTTATTTCTTACTATGAGACAAACAGGTCAATTTGCCTGAATTTTAGAGCAAGGGGGACCCCTAAGGATCACTTAGCCTAGGCAGAAACCCCACACGCACACGTCAGAGACAGGAAGCTGAGGACGTGCCCAAGATCCTAGAATCCACTTAGGGCTGGGTTGGCCTGAGGACCCAAGGATCCTCACCTTGGTTTTCCCTGTGCCTTCACAGCCTGACTTTTAGAATGGACAGGCCTGTAATTACACCATGAAAGTATCTCAAATTCCATTAATTCCTTAATTCAGCAAGTATTTACCGAGCATTGGCTGCATTCTGTGTTAAGTGTCAGGGGAGATCAAGGCGGAAATCTATAGCCTTGAAAGGAGTGTAGGCCCTTCCAAGGAAGATAAGTACAGGAAGACTAGCACGCAAAAGCGGAATGCACAGGAGGGGTGGACGTGACTTCAGAGACTTCACAAGGAGGTGAGAGAACATCTGTCCTGGGGGCACTGGGAAGACTTTATAAAGGAAGTGGTGTCGAACTAGACTTTGGAGTATTTCAGCTGTGTCAAGATGGGTGGGCAGAGAGCCTTCCAGGGGGAGAGAAGAGCATGAGAAAAGTCTGTGAAGCCTGTGGAGTGATCTCCTTTTTGAGCATTCCCTCTGAGCAGGGAGGCAGTAAGATGAAAAGAGGAAGCATCCTTTTTGACCAAGGCATTGGAGACCTTGAATGCCCTGGAGAGGGATTTGGATAGGCAGAGGGAAGCTGGTGCAGGTTTTCATTGAAGCCATTGAAAGTCTCCTTCATTGGAGGAGCAGGGAAGTGAGACAATCATAACTGAGCTTCTGGACTGTTTAGGCGTTGGCTTAAGGAAGCCATTGCACCAGTGAAGGAGGGAGGGAATGAAAGTCTGAACCAGGGTGAGGGCGGTGGATGGGAAAGTAGGTATTGCCAAGGTGGAGTGACAGCTTCAGCTAAGAATTGGATGCGAGAGACAAGGGAGAGTCTGAGAAAACAGGCCCAGAGCTCGAGTGACTCATAGCGTAGATAGTCTAAACACTTTTCTGGGAAATGATTGCAAAGCAAGATTTAGTTTCGCTTAATATATGGCAGGTAACATTTACATGGTTATTAAATTTAACTTGTATATTTTATAAAAATATCAGGTCTGTGGTTAATAATAGTTACCATTACCCAGCAAATACCTGTGATGTGCCTTGTATAGGATGTTTGTTATCTCAAGCCTCATAACAAAATTCCCAGTTTACAGATGGGAAGCTGAGGTTAAAATATTTAAATGGCTTGCCTAAGGTCACTCAGCTAGTTAAGTTGTTAAGCTAGATTTGAATCCAGTATACCACAATGACCCAAGAGAAGATTAAACCTGCAGTGTGAGAATTCACTTTTTCTACTTGTAAACCCTTTTCTATATGAGTTATTACTGATTTTTAATCTGTTGAATTCCTCAGTCTGCGTTCCTGTGAAATATTTCATAATCATTGTATTCTTTCATTAATACTCTTGTAGAGTTTCTATCTGCTTAGGAAAAAAGAAACTCAATTTGATTCTGCATTAAGCCAACTAATTGTTAGTCAGATCTATTTAATGGGATAATACAGCTTTCAACAGTCATTTTTTTCTCTAAATATGGGCATAATTTCATGGTTCAGGTAATGGAAATGTCTTGGAAAGGGAAAAACTGCTGATGCCCCTGATGCCTCAGTGCTGACTTCTTAAGGTGGAGCAAAGGAGGGCTTGGGTGTGAGACTTGGAGAGTGTGTCTTGACTCTCAGCTAACCAGTCTTTCCAGACCAGGAGGTTCTAGAAGGAGTGGTTTCAGTCTGGAGGCCTTGTTGCTGCAGCTGGGAGCAGTGCCCCACCCCTTGATTTTCTCCATCTCCCTCCCGCTGGGCTGGTCCCAGTGGCCCTGCCGCTTGAAAACGTTCAGGTGTGGTTCTGATTTTGAAGTCACAGCCCCACAGATCCTAAGACTCAGACATAAGCTGCTCATTTGAGGTGACATCTTGTAAAATACTAGTGTAGTCCAATAATTTATGCC
This sequence comes from Pan paniscus, assembly GCF_029289425.2. NCBI lineage: Eukaryota > Metazoa > Chordata > Mammalia > Primates > Hominidae > Pan > Pan paniscus. Next base: position 22,189,371 of record NC_073254.2, read on the forward strand.
TCACCACCGACACCTTGGGCTGGAAGGGCTCATGAATGTGAAATCTACATTTCATGAAAATGAAGACAGTTTAGTGAGAAGCTGCAGCAAACAGATAAAGGTTCTGCTTGGAATTACATTTTGTTTGTTTGTTTGTTTGTTTGTTTTGAGATGGGGTGTTGCTCTGTGGCTCAGGCTGGAGTGCAGTGGCATGATCATAGCTCACTGCAGTCTTGACCACTCAGGCTTAAGTGACTCTCCCACCTCAGCCTCTCGAGTAGCTTGGGACCACAGGCGTGCGCCACCGTACACAACTAATTAAAATTTTTTTTTTTTTTGTAGAGACAAGGTCTTGCTATCTTGCCCAGGCTGGTCTTGAACTCCTGGGCTCAAGTGATCCTCCCACCTTGGCCTTCCAAAGTGCTAGAATTACAGGCAAGAGCCAGTGCACCTGGCCTTTGAATTTTCTTACCCTCAATAAGTTTTTCTCATGCTGTTAAAGGGTATCACTCTCTATGAATTGTCTCAGTTATTTTTGAGTCTTGTAGGGAACCTGAGGAACTCCTGAAATGCCTCACACTTAATACCCAATACATTTCTTCCTTCTCCTCTTTCTCTTTTTTTTCTTATCACCCCACTTCCATTTTGCTGCAGGACATCCTTAAAGTTATGGACTGGGGCAAAGACAAAACACAAAACAGCCGGGCGCGGTGGCTCACGCCTGTAATCCAGCACTTTGGGAGGCCGAGGTGGGCGGATCACGAGGTCAGGAGTTCCAGACCAGCCTAGCCAATATGGTGAAACCCCGTCTCTACTAAAAATACAAAAATTAGCTGGGCATGGTGGCGGGCGCCTGTAGTCCCAACTGCTCAGGAGGCTGAGGCAGAAGAATCGCTTGAACCCGGGAGGCAGAGGTTGCAGCAAGCTGAGATCATGCCACTGCACTCCAGCCTGGGCAACAGAGCGAGACTCCATGAAAAAAAAAAAGAAAGAAATTTCAGAACCATAACAACAGCAGCAGCCTCCGCAAGTAAGAGCTATCACTAAGTGAGGTCTCCGCCTCTGCAGTGCCCCTCTGAGCCTCACCTCAGCCCCAGGAGGGGGGTGTTCTACCTGTCATAGAGGCAGAAGCTCCAGGCACTGCCAGTGGATGTCACTTTAAGTTGCTCAAGGTCACAGGCTATATAACTGGAAGTGGCTGAGCTGGGCGTGGACTCCAACTGTGCCCTACTTCAAAGTCCTTCTGAAGTTAATGATATGTGATCAGTTTTCCACTATCCCACAAACACAATCTGCCAAACACACAGTGTGAAAATCGAGAAAACCGCCTGAAAAAGAAGCAGAACTTTTATTAGAGTACTGTTTCTGTAGCTCCTGGGCGAAGACAAAATGCAGGATCAAAGGAGGCTGTCTTTCTAAAATCTATAGAGACAAAAAATCCACCATGTTTGCTCACTGCTGGAGTGGGAATGGGGAGGGGAGAGCTGTGCTCTCTGGTTGAGCTTTTGAAATCAGGGTAATGAGATGAGCCATAATATCCTCAGATGGGTCTTTTGTTTGCCTTTGTTTTTCTTCCACTTTACTAAGCCAAACAAACATGCATTCAGTACCTTCTGTGTGCCGAACCTTATTTCTGTTGTTAGGTTAAGTGTTTGTAGGAGTCCAAGATGACTAAGACATGGGACTTTGCTCTCCAGGAGCAGGTAGCCAGGTGTGTTTAAACTAATGCAAGAGAGGAGACGATGCAGAGGTGTGATATGGAAAGCTCCTTGCAGAAGGCTGTAACTTTTGAAGTTCTGAACTTTTGAAGGATGGCTAACACGGCATTTCAGCTGAAGTATATAGAGGGTGTTCAATGAATTTTTTTTTTTTGAGACGGAGTTTTGCTCTTGTTGCCCAGGCTGGAGGGCAATGGCGCGATCTCGGCTCACTGCAACCTCCACCTCCCAGGTTCAAGTGATTCTCCTGCTTCAGCCTCCTGAGTAGCTGGGATTACAGGCATGCGCCACCACGCCAGGCTAATTTTGTATTTTTAGTAGAGACGGGGTTTCTCCATGTTGGTCAGGCTGGTCTGGACCTCCCGACCTCAGGTGATCCTCCCGCCTCAGCCTCCTGAAGTGTTGGGATTACAGGCGTGAGCCACCGTACCCGGCTAGTGAATCTTAGAGGTAAAGTATCATCCTTAAATGAAGTATTAAAAATGTATTTTTCTTTTTATGCAAGATCCTTTCAAGAAACTCAAACAAAATAGTATATGTGAAAAATGCTTTGAAAATTATAAAGAGCTAAGCAAATAGGCCTCACGGTCAATATTAAAGCATTATATAACTATCATAATTCCTAACACGCATTTCCTGAGTTTTTCCTAGGCAATTATTCTGTGAACCTGAAAACAGAGAGACATATGAGTCTTTCTGGCATATGTACAAGAGCCTGTGTTGACTGAATGAACAAAAGAAGAGGAGAGAGAGGAAGGGAGAGATGGAAAGAGGAAGGAAGGAAAGGAGTCCAGTTAGAGAGAAAATATATAAACAAAAAGAAAGGCAAAGTTAGGGGGCATGGTCCAAGTGTCTAATGAGCAACGTAGTTATTATAAAAGTATTTTTATAAAACAAAGAGAGTAACTCTTCATTTAAAAACTTTTTTTTTGCCTATAATGTCCCTCTTTGAAATATTTGTCTTGTTTTTTTGTGTTTTTTCTTTATCTTTTTGAAAGTATGAACTTTTTTTCCTTTATCTTTCTGAATATTTTTATTTTTTTAAGACAAGGTCTTGTTCTTTCGCCCAGGTTGGAGTGCAGTGGTGCAATCTCGGCTCACTGCAGCCTCTGCCTCCCAGGTTTAACCATCTCATCTCAGCCTCCCATCTCAGCCTCCCAAGTAGCTGGGACTTACAGGCGTGTGCCATCATGCCCAGCTGTTTTTTTTTTTTTTTTTTCTGTAGAGATGGGGTTTCGCCATGTTGCCCAGGCTGATCTTAAACTCCTGGGTTCAAGCAGTCCGGCGGCCTCTGCCTCCCAAAGTGCTGGGATTACAGGCATGAGCCACGGCACCCAACCTTGTCTTGTATTTTTAAAAATAATATTTTTGGCAACACATGTAAAGCTAATGCCTTAGGACAGCTAGTTTTGGAGTCCTATTTTTAAAGAAAAATGTTTTTTTGAAGGTAGTAAAATGAAACCTTGAAATCTTGGTAATATTGTTCACACATTCATGTGGTCCGTCTTTGGATTAGAATCCAGAACTTGTTTTCTTTTTAACCACTGATGAAGGGCTCTCTATGCAAATATTTGGAACACTTACTTGTTTAAACAAGTTTTAGGATGAACTTAAAAAAAAAAAGTATGTGCAGGTAGGTTCTTTGTAATATGACTCATTTATCTCTCAGAAGAGTTAAAAGCTTTTAAGGATGAGTTATTTTTTTCAAGGGCACCTATTAATTTTGGTTTAGAAGTCAATATTCTTTTGATACATTTGACCCAAATGAGTTGTTTTCTTTTTTTTTTTCAAAAAGCACATGACATCTGCCATCTTCTGTGCCACTGAAATGGGATTTAAAAATTGAACTTCATGGCTTGTTAATTTAATTCCTAACATGATTTGAAAATCTCTCAACCCCTAACACCCATATGTAGCAGTATTAAAAATTTCTTTGAGGGTAGGGATTTAAAAAAATGTGTATACGCTTGTAAGTACATCATTTTAAAATTATTTCTTTATCCATTATAGAATTTTGCATTTTCCCAAACTGCACTATATGAATTAAATTTAATTCAATTAGCATGAATTAATTTATTTACCATGAACTTAACATAGACATTTGTATTATTTTCAGTAAGGAAGAATGAGTTTGGTCATTTCCTAAAATTGAGTTACAGAATGAATGAGGTGAAGAAATCTTACATACCATTTAGCCCAACAGATGGAGATAGAAATTTCTGAGATTAAAAAAAAATCTAAAATTGTGTGGTCAATAACATATATATATATATAATCTGACTTAGAAAGGTTTGAATTACAGCTTTTAAAAAAATGCATGTTTCCTGGCTGGGAGCGGTGGCTCCCATCTGTAATCCCAGCACTTTGGGAGGCCAAGGCGGGTGGATCACTTGAGGTCCGGAGTTTGAGACCAGGCTGGCCAAAATTTGGTGAAACCCTGTCTCTACTAAAGATACAAAAATTAGCTTTGCGTGGTGGCAGTGTGCCTGTAATCCCAGCTACTTGGGAGGCTGAGGCAGAAGAATCACTTGAACCCAGGAGGTGGAGGTTGCAATGAGCTGAGATTGTGCCACTGCACTCCAGCCTGGGCGACAGAGTGAGACTCCTTCTCAAAAAAAAAAAACAGGCATGTTTCCTGAAGCAAGCTCTCCTGGCTCTCGTGCTGAAGAATCCAGTGCTACACATACAGCTGGTGTATGTCTGACATCAGACTGACCCGATGGGTCGAAATCCTTTCCGCTGAACTTCCTCCCTGATTAAGTACAGCGAGTTCTGTGTGGATTCTTCATTGGGCTAAGACAAGCAAACTGACCTGGCAAGGTGGATTCCCTATACCTTAGTTGGCCTGAGTCTCCCTCTGTCTTGTTTTGATGGACCGAGCCATTCACAAGGTGTATACCTAGTTCCTTTTCTTGCCTTGGTCTGTTTCCAAAGGGAATTCTTGGCCACACCTAAGACTGAAGTTGGATCTTACAGATGAAAGATAGAAGTAGACCTTGTTTTAAGGATCAGACGCGGTCTTGAAAAGTTGTGTATATGATGAAATTTGGTTAATCAGATCACACTTCCCAATAGACAAATAATGATATCAAAGATTCTTTACTTCATTGTTCCAACACTTAAGCTTTTTATATTTTCAACCCTTCAAAGGATTAGATTTCTGTGCATTCCCCATTCCTATACAGTTGTTAATTTATTTACTAAGATGCTGTGCAAAACATGTTTTTTAGTGGGTATCAGGAACATATGAGACAGGGCGCGGTGGCTCACGCCTGTAATCCTAACACTTTGGGAGGCCGAGGTGGGCAGATCATTTGAGGTCAGGAGTTTGAGACCAGCCTGACCAACATGGTGAAACCCCATCTCTATTAAAAATACAAAAAAAAATAGCTGGGCGTGGTGGTGCATGCCTGTAGTCCCAGCTACTCCAGAGGCTGAGGCAGGAGAATCACTTGAACCCAGGAAGTGGAGGTTGCAGTGAGCCGAGATCATGCCACTGCACTCCAGCCTGGGCGACAGAGCAAGACTCCATCTCGGAAAAAAAAAACATATGGAAATGGAAATCCTTTAGAAAACCACGAAGAATTTATTTGGTATTATTAGCAGCATATGAAGTTACCTGTTGTTTTTTTTTTTGTTTTTTTTTTTGAGTTCAAATATGGGTAGGCAAGGGAAGGCAGGCAAGGTGTCTTCTCTTTATAGGATGTCAACTGATCTCTAGAGAAATAGGAATGTCTTCTAAAACTAGGGGGAGGGAATTAAAAAACAGAGCAAACCCACCAATGTTTTAAGCCAGTGTTTGGTTGCCTTACCTCCTTTATCCTGGATATAATTCGTTTCTAACTGTGGTATAACTAACCAGTCTAGTTCTTGGGTAAAAAGAAGTTGGCGAGTTTTATATTTTGTGGTCAAATGAATTTGGTCTCATAAATTCACTTTTAAAAACGTGTATGTACACTTCGGTGCGTTCATTCACAATTGTGTTTGTCCTCCCTGTCTCCGTTTTTTAATACATTTTAATTCTAGAATAGTTTTAGATTTGCAGAAAAGTTACAAAATAGTACAAAGTTTGTGTATACCCTCACCCAGTTTCCCATGCCGCCATCATTTTATTTTTTTTTAACAGCTGGGTTTTATGCTGTGTTGCCCAGGCTAGTCTTGAACTCCTGAGCTCAAGCGATCCTTTTGCCTTGGCCTCCCAAAGTGCTGGGATTACAGGCATGCCCCACCCTCATCTTACAGCTCAGTTTGTGATTGTTTTTACAGTGGCACACATTATTAAATCATTTAGGAAACTCTGACTTTCCATTGTGCTAAGAGACAACTCTTTCATTTATCTGCTTGGGACTGGCATTCTTTGTGGGAATCACCTTCGGAGCCAAATTGCTGAACAGAATTTCTTAATGTTTCAGAATAAAGGTATTCCTATGCCCCTTCAATGAAGAAAATAAAGATAATTACACAGGACCTTCCTAATTTTTTAATTCATCCTAGGGTTCTAAGTGAGGTTGCTGGGCTTCTTAATGTTTTCCTTTGTCTCTTGAATTTCTTTCCTCTGTTTGATAACAGGTACGTTTTGGAAGGTGTTCTAAGTCAGTTGGAATTCTGCACAAGTTAGGACAACAAATGTGATCTTGCTTGTACCTCAGCAGTATGAGAAACGGACCTCATTTCCTGTATAATTCGGAGTGGAAGACAGAGACTGGTTGCATTGGTGGTGGGTGGGGGCAGTCCTGGTTTTCAGAGCTGGATGGCTCTGGCACCACCTCCCCTGGGCCTGCCTGGAGGAGCCTGTGTCTTCTTCTGGGAGTAGTTCCCAGGGAGGTCTGGGCTCCTCACCCACATTCATCTAGTCCTGGCTTGTTGGGGAGCCTTGCCTGCAGGGAGAAACCCCAAATGGGTGGCCAAAAAAGAAATGCTTTCCCATGGTGAGACAGTGCAGCCAGGTGCTTCGGGAGAATTCCCACATTACTGTGATCGTATCCCATCTATGCATAATGCAACCATTGTTTGTCAAACATTTTTTTTTAAACAGTGAAATTCTTTCTTTAAAACACACACACACACACACACACACACACACACACACACACACACACACAAATATCCAGTTGGTTAGACAGGCATCAGATAAAAGCAGGCTCAGGCTGGCCCTGGCTGAAGGTAGGAAGAGCCAACCTCTTGTAGCACATCCATGAGGACTTTTCGCAGACGTTAAATAATCACTTGGTCTGCTTTAAATCTCTCTGAAACCAAACTACAGTAGGCTGTGCTGTGGCATAGTATATCTTGGTAAATTTAAAAGCCAGACTTTGGTTATACCTTGCTTGAAGAGCAAATGAAACTCTGTCATCTCTTTCTTTAAGATACAGACCATCTGCAACATTTTCCGCCAACACCACTGTTGTTTTAAGGTTTCTGCTAGGTGTCTTCCAGAAAAGTGCCTCATTTGAAATGTACATTGAATGAGCTTCACTGTAGAGAAAAATAGGTATTCTAGGAACATCTTGAAAGGAGAATGGGTTTGTTTTGCGATAAAGATAATGTATTTAAATTTTCCATCACTTTCTTCACACCATGATTTTTTAAAAAAACATTATTGTCTTTTACAGGAATTACAGAAAATATATATATATATTTTACAGACAGGGTCTCACTCTGTCACCGAGGCAAGAGTGCAATGCTGTGATCATAGCTCACTGTAGCCTCCAACTCGTGGGCTCAAGTGATCCTCCCACCTCAGCTGCCTGAGTAGCTAGAGCTACAGGCATGCATCACCATGTTTGGCTAATTTAAAAACAATCTTTTTTTTTTTTGTAAGACAGGGTCTTGCTATGTTGCTCAGGCTGGTCTCCAACTCCTAGACTTAATCAGTCTGCCTGCCTTGGCTTCCCAAAGCACTGGGATTACAGGTGTGAACCACTGTGTCCGGCCAATACTTTTGTAGAGTAAGCTTTTTTCTCCTCTCCTACCTTTCCTTCAGCCCGACTTGCCAGTGAAATCTTCATGCTCTGTGTCTGACACCATGAGGTCTTCCTGCAGAGGGACTTGTGGTGTTGGGGACTGTCATTAGGGACCACTGTGTGATGAAGCAGGAGTGAAGCTGAAATAGCTCTGTGTCATTGTCATTGCCAGAAGTGTGTTTTTATAACTCAGAGAGATATATTTCTGGATTGGATCCTGGACCTGGGCGGGGAAAACTTGCTGTGAATGACATTATTGGGCTAATTGGTGAAATCTGAACAAGTTCTATAAATTAGAAAATCGTTTGTGTCAATTGTAAATTTTCTGCTTCTCATCATTGTATTGTGGTTATATATAAGTGAATGTTTTTATTCTTAGGAATGATATGCTAAGATATTTGGGGGTTAAAAAGCCATGTTTATTCTCAAATGATTCAGAAAAAATAATATGTATACATAGATAAATATATGCTAAAATATTTGGGGGTAGAAGGGCATGGTTATTCTCAAGTGGTTCAGAAAAAATAATACATACACACAGATAAATACACACACATCTATGGAGAGGGGAGAAGGGGGATAAAAGAAACACAACAAAATGTTAACAATTGGGATTCCGGGTAAAGGGTCTCACAGGAGTGGTTTTGTCCCGTTTTTGCAACTTTTGCAAGTTTGAAATTATTTCAGAATTGAAATAGGTTATTTGATGTCTGGTTTCTCTGTGTTTGCCTCCTTAGTCAAACCGGCACGATGTCCAGGCACCAGAACCAGAACACCATCCAGGAGCTGCTGCAGAACTGCTCCGACTGCTTGATGCGAGCAGAGCTCATCGTGCAGCCTGTAAGCTTTCCCTGTTCCCATCGCTTCTCCCAAAGCCTTGGCCACACCCGGCTGTCCTCTGGTTAGCTTCTGCTGGCCGGGGCCTATTCACTGACCTCTTTCACGTAGTGTTTAGAGACACGCTTTTTCGGAACAGACTACAGAGAGATGTGTGTCTTCTTAACCTATTTGTAATGTTGGTTTAACAATGGGAACCAGCTTTCAGACAGTTCCCCGTCCCCCTCCCAACAAATGTTTACACTACAGATTGCCACCTTTTTGGAAATAAAGCAATTTATGATTTACGTGACTTTTTGATACTTTCCCTTCTGAGAAATGCAACCTGGCATGTTTCTGTTCCTGGGTTGGGATGGATCTTCATGTGCACCATCAATTTAGTATGATTTTTTTTTTCAGGGAAAATGACTATATTGAGATAACAATTCTATCTGAGAAACAGAAAAATGGGGAAAAATAGGCAATGGAAAATGGAGGAGAAATGGTAACATTTGTGAGAACCTTGCGATGTTTCTTAAGATAACTGAGACATCCTAGGATCTCATCGAATCCAGATTAGAAATCATGGAGTTCGTGGTATTTGCTGTGTGAAGTCTTCATTTTAAAACACTAGCATTCACCTTTGCTCCGAGTTTGCTAAAAACAGAATAGAGAATGGTGGGGCCGTAGCCATCTTTTCTATCCCTTTCCTGAGTCACTGAATCTTTTCAGCGAAGTCTCCCTAATGCTGACACTGGTATCAAGGTTACATCTGGCATCTGCCTCTTCACAAAGTACCCCTTCTAAATAGCCTACATTTGAAACAGATTTTAACCAGATGAATTTACGGGCTCTGTTTAGATAATATTTTAATGTTCTAATTTCTTAATTTAGATATTGTGTGGGTTCTAGTTCTGAATTTCTTCATCCAGTTAAAAAAAGAATGTCACGTTTGTCCATGTTCAGAGATATTTGGGGCTCAGCAAACTAGCTTGGCTCCAGTTCTAGTTGTTTCGAGTGTCTGATTTGAAACATACTCCTTGAAATGTTCCTCGCAGTGGCCCGATTCCTTTACACAAAACAAAATAGCAGACACCAGTGACTTAATAGTGAACATACACACACACACGTCATTTGTAGTGACTACGGATACGTTTTACATGTAGCTCTGAAAATTTTGCATGGCCTCGTGTTCTCAGTTTATTTTTGCTTATATGCATCAACGTGCAATAAAAACAGGTTAGGGAAATAGTGTCATATTTGCTAACATTTCTGTTTAGAGAAAAGAGGTTCATTTGACTAAAGCCAAGTAAAAGCAGCAAATAGAAAATTCCAGAGAAAGATCAGTAGGTGTTACTGAAGCAGAGGAGGAAGCTTTCTGTTTTTGTTTTTCTGAATACAAAACCCTTTTTAAATTTTGAAGTAGTTATAGACTCATAAGAAGTTGCAAAAATAGTACAAAGGGGTCTCTACCCAGCACCCAGCTTCGCCCAGTAGTGACATCTTATATGATTATAGCGCATCATCAAAACCAGGACATTGATTGGCCCAATACAGTTAACCAGGCAGAAGCCTTCTTTTTAAGAACTAAAACGTTGGCCAGGCGTGGTGGCTCACGCTTGTAATCCCAGCACTTTGGGAGGCCGAGGCGGGTGTATCACTTGAGGTCAGGAGTTCAAGACCAGCCTGGCCAACATGGTGAAACCCTGTCTCTATTAAAAATACAAAAATTAGCCTGGCGTGGTGGCACATGCCTGTAGTCTCAGCTACTCAGGAGCCTGAGGCAGGAGAATCGCTTGAATCCAGGAGGCAGAGGTTGCAGTGAGCTGAGATCGTGCCACTGCACTCTAGCCTGGGCAACAGAGCAAGGCTCTGTCTCAAAAAAAATAAAAATAAAAATAAAAAAAGAATTAAACATTATGTTCTCATAAGGTATAGGAAAAACTCTGTGCGTAAGAGGCCCCATCTGGCATAATGGTGCAGTGTCCTTGTCACAGTGAGATTCCCATTAGATGAGACTTGTGTGTAAATATGAAAGATCAGCATTTAACATACTGAAGCAAGGGGAAGGTTAGCATTCAGCAAATGTGACTTTAACGGCCAAGTGCAAATTTAAAAGACAGTCCACAAACTTTGGTTCATGAATCTCCGTCTGTTTACCTTCTTATCTCAATAAGATCATTTTCACTGGGGAAACTTACAGTTTTTGTCATGTTTACAGTGGAAGCTCTTGCTTCCATTAATGCCCATGAAGGTTTTCTTCCTGGTAGTATGTGTTTTCCTTCATGTGAGTGTTTTCTTTCAGGAATTGAAGTATGGAGATGGAATACAACTGACTCGGAGTCGAGAATTGGATGAGTGTTTTGCCCAGGCCAACGACCAAATGGAAATCCTCGACAGCTTGATCAGAGAGATGCGGCAGATGGGCCAGCCCTGTGATGCTTACCAGAAAAGGTATTGTCCACAGAGCATGGATCGGGCAGTCCCCATGAAAAAGAACACCACATAACCAGTTACACTCAATTCCATGACCCAGGTCTTCCTTTGAAGGCAGCACAAATGTTCCCAAGGAAAGGTTTGCTTACTTGGTATTTTGCAGCTTTATTATGTATCTCTAATACAAAGTGACCATTTCATTATAGGTGTTAACTGTACCTCCCTTTAGAGGACAGAAAGGCCTTTGGCATGGCATTTGACTTTTTTTTTTTTTTTTTTTTTTTTTGAGACAGGTTCTCGCTCTGTCACCCAGGCTGGAGTGCAGTGGCACAAATGTGGCTCGCCGCAGCCTCAACCTCCTGGGCTCAAGCAATCCTCCCACTTCAGCCTATCAAGTAGTTGGGCTATCGGCATGTGCCATACCTGGCAAATTAAAAAAAAAATTTTTGGGGAGACAGGGTTTTGCCGTGTTGCTTAGGCTGATCTCGAAGTCCTAGGCTCAAGCAATCCTCCGTCTTGTGCTTCCCAAACTGCTGGAATTACAGGTGTGAGTCACTTAAGGGTCTAATATCAAGTCAAGCTTAGTTTAATAAATATGAAAATGAGGCCCTTAGAGTTGGAAACAAAGACTATAAGGCAGAAAAATGTAGTCTGAATTTGTTCTACTACTGCCTGGGGCCCAGGGTACTAGGAAAACTCCCAGGACAAAACGCAAGAGAAAATGAAAGTTGCTCCCAGGTTAGGCAAAGGCAGTGACGCTTTCTATGCTGTTACGCACTTTGAACCTCTTCCTAAGATTTAATTTTTTGTATGTGATTAAGACTTAAGTCCTGGGGTAAAGAAAAAAAAATCTTCAAATACCATAAAACATTTATAGCTTCTCTATTGACACAAAAGACTCAGAAAAGGGGAAATTTGCCCAGAACGGGTTTTCATAGGCTGTTTTCCTGCAGTGGTTTAAAGGTTTTTTTTCTTTGCAGGCTTCTTCAGCTCCAAGAGCAAATGCGAGCCCTTTATAAAGCCATCAGTGTCCCTCGAGTCCGCAGGGCCAGCTCCAAGGGTGGTGGAGGCTACACTTGTCAGAGTGGCTCTGGCTGGGATGAGTTCACCAAACATGTCACCAGTGAATGTTTGGGGTGGATGAGGCAGCAAAGGGTAAGCAGCTTCTTGAACAGCCCAAACCTGTGCAGGCCAGACGTTCCAGCACGATGAGGTCAGCCCATGTGTTTGTGTGACAAAGAGTCTTCTAGACCTCAGGTGGCAGCAGCAGCTTGCTGTTTGCAGGATTTTCCTCCTATACAATTTGAAAAGTGGTCTTCTATTTTGGAATGAATGAGATTTCAGTGTGGTTGGAGAATCAGCCTCAATGCTTTATAGTCATCCTTTATCACACAGGTCATATTTAACATGTGTAATTTAGTTAGTAGACTTTGAATATCCAGTTCTTATATTGACCACCGGAAAAATCTGTTGTGGGAGTTTATGTGCTAAATAACTTCATTGTTATATGTGAGTGGCAACTGACCTCATCTGTTTTACTCATAGGTACTTGAAATAATGCCCATTGTGGCAGTTCATTTAAAATGGTCACAGATTGGAGGAGCTGGAAACAGTGAAACTAGCCATTCTGGTTTAGGCTCATTGGTTGCTTACCTTAGACTTTTGAAGTCTCAGTTGTCTCATTGTGCAACCATCACGTCACCAGTGTGGGAGTGAAGTAAAATAATGTTGGAAGGATATGCTGATCCTTTCCCTAGAACTGGAGTTTCTGCAAAGTATTTTTCAAGACTAATGATTGTTGTGTTGTTTCATGTAGTCATTATGTCCTATAATGAACAGGTGGTGGTAGAAATATGCCACAATCATGTAGATGGGAATTTTATAATGAAAACCTACTCCTAACCCTTCCCTTGAGAATGTGGATGTATTAGAGTGATAAGTTGTGGAGAGATTGTTACGCAATTTAGATGTGGTTGTAAGAAAGCTTGGTTTGATTAGTTGTTAGACTAATTCAGCAGTGGTTCTAAAATTTCTCAACTCCTTTAAAATTTTTATGTATTCTTTCCTAAGTAGTGAGGACTTCAGTGACTAAACGTTTATTCATTCATTCAGTTACCTTTTTCTCCCATTTATTATAAAGAATATAAGCTATTACAGAAGGTAAGGCTTAGAAAGAACAAAAGTCAGTTAAAATATCAGAAACCTAAATACAAATCTATTTGTATGTTTTTCAAATTTCCTTCTAATCTTCGAGCACATTTCTTGAGGATTTTATATGTAGTGGCACCCAAGGGTACAAAGATTATGGTCCCTAGTCCTGAAAATGAATGTTATTGAAGAAAACAAGATGCATACGCTCAAATGCCAAATTTCTGTCTAGATCAGCTATAATACATTCTTGCTTAGTTAGAGGGGAGGGTGGCCAGCTCCTGTGGAGTGGAACAGTCACAGGAAGACATAGCGGAGCTGATGGGGCTTAACTACATCTTAAGGATCCACAATGATGGGCAAAACAGCCTTCCAATCAAATTAGTTATGAAATGTCATATCTCCTAAAGTTTTCTTAGTATGACAGTTATAAAAAAAGACAACCTGTAATTTGTCGTTTTTTTTTTGTATTTATATTGGGTGTAGCTTAAGAATGTAGTAAATGCTCAATGTTTTTAAATTTTGGAAAAGTATTACCACATGAATTCAGTTTTATGTCATTTTCTTTTTTTTTTTGAGAGGGAGTCTCACTCTGTTGCCCAGGCAGGAGTGCAGTGGCATGATCTCGGCTCACTGCAACCTCTATCTCCTGGGTTCAAGCAATTCTCCTGCTTCAGCCTGCCGAGTATCTGGGACTACAGGTGTGTGCCACCATGGCCAGCTGATTTTTTGTATTTTTAGTAGAGACGGGGGTTTTGCCATATTGGTCAGGCTGATCTCGAACTCCTGACCTTGTGATCCGCCCGCCTTGGCCTCCCAAAGTATTGGGTTTACAGGTGTGAGCCACCGCGCCCAGCCAGTTTTATGTCGTTTTCTAACAGAAGCAATTGATAAGCGATGCTTTCCGGGTTAGGCACGCAGCCCTCATGGTTGCAAACAAACTAAAAGCTGTTTGATTGCTTACTGCAGGTTCGCTCTGGGATTTGCTGTGGCTCCTTTCCTCTTATCGCTTGTTCCCCTGCATGCTTTACCTCGTTCCCAGGAGACTGAGCTGCAGGGCCCAGCTGATAAGGGAACTGTTGCCCCAGCAGCCAGTCAGGAGGCAGGCACTCCTGAGCCAGGTTTTTGTTTTGTTTTCCCGATTTGTGTTTGCCGATGGACAGGTCAGATACGATACACCTGGCTGGTAATGAGAGGCGTGAGCTGGAGCCTGGTCACGTTGCTAATGTCCCACTGCACGCACCTGGCTGTCTCTGGCTTAAAGCCGAGACAGCTGTGGGAGAGAAGGGTCAAAGTCCCGGGTAACCTTCTGTTGTCTGACTCTGAGATGGCTCCCCTTTCTGAAGCCTTGCCAAGTGTATTAGAACATGGATGTGGCTTAGAACAATGTGTTTTATGTTCTTGCTGCAATCCCAGATTGGAATGTTTGCCCTTGGCATGTCCAAGAGATGACACAGGTGATTTGGAAATTTACATGTACTCATGCAAAAGAAGGGTGAGATAATGGACTTGCCCCAGTGTGGAACTGGCGGAACAGTGTGTGTGATTCTTATTGTGAAACATTCTTAAATTTGAGGCTCAAATAATAAATTTAGTCAGATTTAATTTTTTAAAAAAGGTAACTTAAGTCCACAATCCTAATATTGCCAACACTCATGGAAATTGAATCCTTGAGTAGATATAGTGACTTCCCTTTGAAATGGCCCATAGGGAGTTTTGCATCCTAAAAGGGAATGGTATATCCTGGATTTTAAAAAGCCAATAATTACATCCATCAAGACAATATAAAGAAATAAACAATGAAAGATGCTTTTAGGTCGACTATTTAGTTTGGGGAACAGTGTATGATTGCATTTATGTAATGATTTTTTATGCACATTTAAGAATGATTAAATGAGTATTTTATAACATATCATACATATATATGCACACATATGTTCTGTGCACATGCTTGCTTGCCTGTGCACAGGTAGATTTGGTGTTTTTTTTTTCAGAAGACATGATCTTGGTTTTCAGGTTCCCATTTCTTAATTTCCTTCTCTGCCCATCTTGAGCTGGGGTCAAGCAAGTCGAGGGAAGTATTTGGCAACCCTGCATTAGCCATTTGGGAACCTTTAAAAAATATTCTGGCTTCAAAAATACTCCATATTTACATCTTTGGTTCTATCTGAAATAAAGCCGTGATGCCGTATGTAAGTGAAACAGGTGCAAAGGGGCAAAAACAAAGGGCGCCTCTCTTTGTCTTTGTGTCGCAGGCGGAGATGGACATGGTGGCCTGGGGTGTGGACCTGGCCTCAGTGGAGCAGCACATTAACAGCCACCGAGGCATCCACAACTCCATCGGCGACTATCGCTGGCAGCTGGACAAAATCAAAGCAGACCTGGTACTTGTCTGTGTTTCATTTTAGAGTCTTCAAAATATCTACCGAAGGATCGTGTAATTACTCAATCCCAGGGAGTTTCTTCTGAAACATTGCTATTATTTCTTTCCCAGAAGGCTGGAAATGTTTAGAAATCCCACTTCTTAAATGGGGAAGTGGAATCAGTAGCCCTATTAGAGATTATGTTAACACTTGAAGAGGAGTTAAACCAGAGGCTGAGGGTGTGCAAACACTCATTTGCAGTTTGTGAATAAGTCTCTTTAGGGGTGGCAGTTTGTTTCTGCGGTAAGCAGAACATCTTTTTGAATAGGGGAAATGCAACAGTCTTATACAGTAGTTTGTGTCATTGGTGAATCCTTTCCTAGGTGGTAATTAAAACATTATTTCTACTGAGCAAAGCCATATGTCATCCCGACACCCGCTCTCCCATGCTGAAGTCAGACTTGAAACTGGGTTGAGAATTACAGCATAAAATCGTAACTGATCTTAAGTGCTTAGTTTCCCCCAGGTCTCTACACCTGTAAATCACTAAACTTTTTTTTTTTTTTTTACCTGAGACCAAAGCTTCTCATCCTCATTTCTTCTTCTGGCTTTTTGGGGGCTTACTTTTGTCCACCTGAGCACCTGACCAACTTTCTCCTTCATTTCTCTAAGACCTAGGGAATCCTAAATGATGTCTTTAAACTTTAAGACAATTTTCTAACAAGTGAGTCTTTAAGTGACCCTGATCTGGGCTTTCCTTTGTGGAGACGGTGCTGCCAGGCCAGCAAGGGTTTGCTTTCCAACCGCCTAGGAAAAGGTCCCCATGGGTGAAATATCTCATAGAGCTAGTACTTCTTTCTTTCTATGGAGGGATCTGAGGCCAGTATCTGAAGAAAAGGAGGCTTAGAAGGGCCACTCTTTTCTATACAATCCACAAGGGGATTTATATCTACCTGCTTTTTGTTGTCTTCTAGCGTGAGAAATCTGCGATCTACCAGTTGGAGGAGGAGTATGAAAACCTGCTGGTAAGCTGATTTATTTCTCAAGTGCATCGACTTTCTGTTGCTTCCAATTCAATTCAGTTCGAGAAATACCAAGCACATCCTGGCGGGGAGGCGCCTGTTCATCGATGCTAATGTTGTTGCTGCTGCTGAGTTTCCTTTAGAAGTGAATTTTAAAAGTTGTTCTCTTTTCTTTTTTTCTTTTAAGTAGAGACAGGGTTTCACCATGTTCACCATGTTAACCAGGGTGGTCTCAAACTCCTGACCTCAAGTGATCCGCCCGCCTTGGCCTTCCAAAGTGCTGGGATTACAGGCATGAGCCACTGCGCCCGGCCTAAAAGTTGTTTTCAGAAGTCAGTCCCTACTGCTGTTCTGTTTTCAAGTTGTGTCACATAAATGGCACTTGTTAAATACTTGCAGTTGAAGCAAGAAAACGTTGCCACTTGTGAATTGTGGTCTTTTTTAAGAAGTGGAAGCAAAAATAAGAGTTATTTTTCTCAAGATAGAGGTCTACCAGATCGTCATCACAATTTTATGACACTCTGTCATATCAGTTACTTGATTCATAAGAGGAGAGATATCCATTCTTCTGCCTATTTGTGTCATCATATCTTTACTTTTTAATGTTTCCATGTTGGCAATGATAATTTTAAAATAAAGTCACTCGTGGTGACACAGTGATTTTCCTATTGGGCTGGGGTGTGACTTATGGCACTTTGAATTTTTGGGGGGAAAGTAGGAAAAGCTTGATTTCTCTAAGAGTCCATTTTCCCCCTTATAGTCCAAAACTAATTATTGATGGGTACAAAAATACAGTTAGATAGAAGGAGTAAGTTCTAATATTTGATAATACAATAGGGATATTAATAGTTAATTATAATTTATTGTATATTTCAAAATAGCTTGAAGAAAATATTTGTAATGTTCCCAACACACAGAAAAGATAAATGTTCGAGGTGATGGATATCCCAGTTATCCTGATTTGATCATTATACATCGTATACATGTGTCCAGATATCATGGGTACCCCCAAATATGTACAACTGTATCAGTAAAAAATACCAAAAAAAGACCTTATTTAGAAGAATAAAAAAAATTTAAGGCCAGGTGTGGTGGCTCACGCCCATAATTCCAGCACTTTGGGAGGCCGAGGTGGGCGGATCATCTGAGGTTGGGAGTTCAAGACCAGCCTGGCCAACTGGTGAAGCCCCGTCTCTACTAAAAGTACAAAAATTAGCAGGACGTGGTGGTGCATGTCTGTAATCCCACCTACTCGGGAAGCTGAGGCAGGAGAATCGCTTAAACCCGGGAGGGGGAGGTTGCAGTGAACCGAGATCGCTCGTGCCACTGCACTCCAGCCTGGGAGACGAGAGCGACAGTCTGTCTCAAAAAAAAAAGTTGCTGCCTTCTTGTTCATTGCAAATTTGGATGGGTCTTTTCCCATACCAGGTGGTCAGTGAATGCACAAGGTTAACATTTTTCCTATCCGTGTGATTTTTTTTTTTAAAGGGACCACAGGGTTAATCTTTAAACCTGCAGAGAACACCAGTCACTGCATATTGTTATTTTAATGCTGCCTTTGAACTTCCTGTGCAGAAAGCGTCCTTTGAGAGGATGGATCACCTGCGACAGCTGCAGAACATCATTCAGGCCACGTCCAGGGAGATCATGTGGATCAATGACTGCGAGGAAGAGGAGCTGCTGTACGACTGGAGCGACAAGAACACCAACATCGCTCAGAAACAGGAGGCCTTCTCCGTAAGTTCACCCCACGCGGCTGTAGACGCTTGTCTTGAGCCTGTTGCCTTGAAGAGCTGGGGTCTCGGGGAATGAATGGTCTATTAATAATTTAATCAGCCACTTGCAATTCAGCCTCCTTTGAAATGGTCATGAAAAATCCTTCCTTCCTGAAAACTTCTCCGTGTGGAGGCCATTATCCTTAGCAAACTTATGCGGGAACAGAAAACCAAATACCACATGTTCTCACTTAGGAGTGGGAACTAAATGATGAGAACACATGGATACATCGAGGGCAACAACACACACTGGGGCCTTTCGGAGGGCAGAGGGTGGAGGTGGAAGGAGGGAGAGGATCAGGCAAGATAACTAATGGGTACTAGGCTTAATCGTGGGTGATGAAATAACCTGTACAACAAATCCCTATGATACAAGTTTACCTGTGTAACAAACCTGCACATGTATCCCTGAACTTAAAATAAAAGTTAAAAAGAAAAAGAGGGGCAATACCTTGTTTAATATCCCAGAAGACCGTAGTTTGTTTAGAGAGGGTAAGAACTGGTACATTCAGATAACCCAGGGTATGTGTGGCACTGCAGGCGGGTGGGTGGAAGCCTGGGATTAGAAAACCTCAGGATGGATGTAGCTCTTCTTTCCTCCTGTGTCATCTTGAGTAAGCCTCCGCCACATCCTCTCCTGTAGCAAACATCCTTTTCAGCCTTAAAAAATGCTGTGATTCTTGAGGAAAACAGCGTGATTCTTTGGCATTGTTCATTTCCAAAATGCAGTTTTGTATTTCACTTTTAAAAAGTACTGTGGGGGTGATGGAAGTTTAATGATGACTTGCTGCAAAGGATTTATTTCTTCATTCACAGATACGCATGAGTCAACTGGAAGTTAAAGAAAAAGAGCTCAATAAGCTGAAACAAGAAAGTGACCAACTTGTCCTCAATCAGCATCCAGCTTCAGACAAAATTGAGGTAGGCTTCATGAGGTTTATATTTTTGTTAGGAAAAAAAAAAAACTTTTCACAAAATAAGACTAACCAAATGAGTAATTCTTATATGACTTAAAGCCGTGCCAACTTTATTTTCTATTTTGGGATCAATACCCTACACCAGGGGTTGGCAAACTCTTTTCAGGAAAGGACCAGACAATCAGTATTTTAGACTTTCAGGCCATTTGGTCTCTGTTACAATTACTTAACCCTGCTATTATAGTGCAGAAGGAGGCATAGACACTGTGTAAATGAATGAGTGTGCCTGTATTCCAATAAAACTTTATTTACAAATAGAAGTGGGCCACATGTGGCCCTTGAGCTATAGTTTGCTGACCGCTGCCCTAGACTGCCATCTTTGGGCCACGCTCAAGGCTGACATTAGCTGGTACCACTGGTATGGCCATACTGCTTGTTAAAAAACACAGAAAGTTCCATATCAGTTGGTAAGAATCACTGTCTTGAGCCCCCTAAGCCCTTTGCTTGGATGCCTCGAACCTCCCCATGATTCAGCAATCCTCCAGGAACAGGGCTTGGTGTGGCAAAGGGATGCTACTTCAGTGCCAGTCCCAGTGACAGTTCTGATTGGTCAGTATCTCTGCTATTTGGGTGATACATATTTTGACTAAGACTCCTCATGGTGTCTATTTGTGAAAGCTGATTTTAAAATTTAGTTTTGACCATACCAAGAGATATATGGTGAGAAATTCTCTTTCCAACTTTTAGAAAAATATCTGCTTGACTTAGAATGAGATAAAAACTGCTTACTAGCTTTCATGCAGGCTCACCTATCTCTTGGTGTTCATGCATCTGTACAACTGAGCTAGGCTAAGACAGCTGACATTTTCTTGTTTCAGGCCTATATGGACACTCTGCAGACGCAGTGGAGTTGGATTCTTCAGATCACCAAGTGCATTGATGTTCATCTGAAAGAAAATGCTGCCTACTTTCAGGTTTTTATATTTAGTGATAATTTTGTTGTTATTTAGGTCTTAATACCTAATCTTTTGAGTGTGTTTTATAAAGCACTGAAAATAATCTTCAAAATGTTGCATAAATCCTCTTCATTGATTTTGAGTGCAGAGTAGCATAGATTTGTAACCTTGCCATCAGTCCCACAAATAGTTTCCCACTGTCACATACCTAAATAGTTTCTGCACGAATTTTTTCCTTTAGCCACCTGTCAAAGAGACGTTTAGGGATGACAGTCCTTGAAACAGAACTACTAGATGAAATTGCTTATTGAGTTGCTGTTCATTCACTGATCACTCTCATCCTTCACAGTTTTTTGAAGAGGCGCAGTCAACTGAAGCATACCTGAAGGGGCTTCAGGACTCCATCAGGAAGAAGTACCCCTGCGACAAGAACATGCCCCTGCAGCACCTGCTGGAACAGATCAAGGAGCTGGAGGTATCGTCTCAGACCCAGAACCTCAGCAGCTGTGCCTGGTCAGGGAGATAAAACACATTCCTTGGATGCAGCTGGCTCTGATTAGTATTATTGTACAATGCACGCCCAGAGCCAAGCAAGCATTTTCTTCAGCTTCCAGTGGCTTTTCTCAAAATTAACTTCTTTACATGCCCAACTACTCTTGACAGTTACTTTTGCTTCAGTCTGGGCAATTTGTTGAAAATAAGAACAGGGAGAACATTACTTCACATGACAATTCCTTTGGGAACGCATACTTCAAATTTTATCATCATAGCCCTTTCACACAAGGATGTTCTTCCCTGCCCACTTAATTCCTGCCTGCATAGCTTCTGGAGAGTGTTGTCATGAAAGGTTCTCATGTTTCCTGCCGACGAATTTGTGATTTTTTACAGCTGATGCAACTGCAGTGATACTCAGTGTGTCATGTAGCTACATTAATGCAGGTTGAAAATCTCCTCTAAAACTCACAGGGTATCTATGTTAAAGTATGATTTTATTCACAATTGCAGAAAGAACGAGAGAAAATCCTTGAATACAAGCGTCAGGTGCAGAACTTGGTAAACAAGTCTAAGAAGATTGTACAGCTGAAGCCTCGTAACCCAGACTACAGAAGCAATAAACCCATTATTCTCAGAGCTCTCTGTGACTACAAACAAGACCAGGTGTGTACTCATTTAGAATGATACAAAAGTTTTCCCTGTCTTTACACACAAATTTTTGTCCATCAAGAAAGCAACATTTAATCTAGAGTTCAATAATCACCACAGTCAATGTCTTTGATCTATGAAAGCAGCAGCTATGGAACAAAAGCAGCAGCTCTGTTCTGAATCATATGGTAGTTGTCAATAATAAGGACAGTAGTTATTTTTAGAACTTTTAAAAATTCGTAAGGCTTAATACTTTTCTTCTAGTATGTCAAACTTGTCTGTGATCACTCTCATCTTTAAATTTCTGATAAAAGAAATGAGAAATGATGCTTTTATGTTGCATATAAAGTGAATGTCACTCACTATGGGTGACACAGTGAGACCAAATAAATAAATAAAATGTAGCTCACTTCATGTATACCTTTTAGGCTCACATGTATTATTTAAAGCATCGGTATTGTTGGGTTGTATGATGATCAGCTTCATTTGAGGGGAAAAACGTAAAAGCTTTAATAATTTGCATGTGTTCATCTCTGTTTCTATCATTGAGAAAAAAAATAAAAACACATACTTATGAATAAAGCCAAACCCTGGGGCTGCTTGCCTTACAGAAAATTGTGCATAAGGGGGATGAGTGTATCCTGAAGGACAACAACGAGCGCAGCAAGTGGTACGTGACGGGCCCGGGAGGCGTTGACATGCTCGTTCCCTCTGTGGGGCTGATCATCCCTCCTCCGAACCCACTGGCCGTGGACCTCTCTTGCAAGTAAGTCATCCAAGTTCCCAAAGCCACGCATGCACGCATGAATGTGAGGGCAGAGGAAGAGGGCAGGTGTTTATACCTGAAGCTTAGACACACGATGCCTTGCCATAATAAACACCTTCTAAAAAAAGGAACCTTGTGAAGGTCACCTTCACTTTGTCTTGCAATTTTATGTTGAATAGACAGTCGTTATTGAAGAATAAAAGGGAATATCTGGCCAGGTGTGGTGGCTTATGCCTGTAATCCCAGCACTTGGGGAGACCGAGGTGGGCGGATCACCTGAGGTCAGGAGTTTGAGACCAGCCTGACCAACATGGAGAAACTCTGTCTCTACTAAAAATATAAAATTAGCCAGGTGTGGTGGTACATGCCTGTAATCCCAGCTACTCGGGAGGTTGAGGCAGGAGAATTGCTTGAACCTGGGAGGGGGAGGTTGCAGTGAGCTGAGATCGTGCCATTGCACTCCAGCCTGGGCAACAAGAGCAAAACTCCATCTCAAAAAAAAAAAGGATGTCTGACTGTAGGGGGGCCAGAGTGAATAATACTTGTCATGCACTTCAAAGGCATCATTTTAAGGTTCTCCTTTTCTTAGAAAATCAGTTGTTTTACATGTAGCCACAAATACAAAATGCCTTTAATATCAATATTCACTCATTGTAGGAAGAACATTCATTTAACAGATTGTCCATGGCAAATTCCTTTAAACCATTTAGTATGGAAATCTTCAACCACACACAGAATAGGGAGAGTAGTGTAGTAAGCTGCTGTGTGCTCATGACCAAGCTTTGGGTCATTGGCATCTAATGCACCTGCCATCCTGCCTTAGACCTCTGTCAATTACAAAGTTGCCAAAAAACAAGACAACAACAAAAAGTTGTAGTATATATGTCAGCCAATAATGTAGATAATTCAGAATGTACTTCTGGGGAGTAAATGAATCCAAATCCATGGACTGTTTTCAAAGTTATACCTCTACCTGTTACTTTATCAGTGACTGTTGTAGGTTTATTGTGCAGTGGTGTGAGCGTGTCCAGGTTTCCCATTTGGGATGAAGTGTGAAAGCCTGGCTCTAGCATGTTTTCCCTTTGTGCCTCTTAGGATTGAGCAGTACTACGAAGCCATCTTGGCTCTGTGGAACCAGCTCTACATCAACATGAAGAGCCTGGTGTCCTGGCACTACTGCATGATTGACATAGAGAAGATCAGGGCCATGACAATCGCCAAGGTATGTCCTCAGGGCCACTTAGGCTTCCTGGAGGGAGGGCAGCGCTGCCCCCCGCAGTGCCTGTGTCCAACAGTTCAACCTTCTTGCTGTGTAGCAGTGCTTTTGTGTCTCGTCAAGCAAGTCAGCTCAGCCCTCCTTAGAGGTTCTGGTCTGTCCAATAGAGAACGGGAGGGATTAGCATATGGCTGATTATGAGAGAAAGAAGCAATACTAATTCAGGTGGCCTGACAAGCAAGCCAGAAGTGCCTGTGGAAAAGCCATGCACTCCTGTAAGATTCTGGACCCTATGCTCCTTTGATGTAATGAAAAGTTAGGTCATAAAGGATTAACTGGGTATCACAGAAGTAAAAGGTGGGATAGAATTCTTGGAAGAGCACCCAAAGCATTACTTACTCTAAATCAGTTGTTTTCAGATCGTGGTCTGAAGAATCCTAGGAGAGGGAGATCCTTTAGGAGTGACAGGGATGGAAGTGAGGAGAGGGGCACTGAAAGTACCTTTTGGGGTCCCCCGAGCCCTTTTCCTCTTTTTAGTTGGAGCAGCTTTGCTGGGCTCTGCTTTACATTTAGGGCTTCTGAATAATATTTCATTTGAAGAAAAATATTCTGTAGGCAAAAAAAAAAAAAATTAGCAACCCATTCCTGTGGCTCTTGGGAACAATGTCTAAAACCTAAAAGACCTTTTACATCTTAATGAGCCTGTGATGAGTGTTGCTTTGAGTCCCATCTAGTGGGTGGCATTTTTTGGCCAACTCTTCTTGATTGCATTGTGGGGCAGTCATAAATCCCAAATCACTTCTGCCTGTCTCCTTTCAGCTGAAAACAATGCGGCAGGAAGATTACATGAAGACGATAGCTGACCTTGAGTTACATTACCAAGAGTTCATCAGAAATAGCCAAGGCTCAGAGATGTTTGGAGATGATGACAAGCGGAAAATACAGTCTCAGTTCACCGATGCCCAGAAGCATTACCAGACCCTGGTCATTCAGCTCCCTGGCTATCCCCAGCACCAGACAGGTCGGCTTGGGACATCTTTCTCTTAGTATCAACCATCCATGCCATTTTAAAAAGAAAGGAGTTTGCATAAAACTGGTTTCAGAACCATTTCTCTGAATGCTATATAGCCAGTGTTCTTCATGCACTAAATTTTCAGAATTGATTCTGAAATTCAAAGGAAGAAGGTATACTTTTAGGTAGTGTGGATGTTTTTTGAGGCCTAGCACCTTGATACCTAGGTATTCTCTGATTTTTGTGGCCCTAACTTCTTTTTACAGTGACCACAACTGAAATCACTCATCATGGAACCTGCCAAGATGTCAACCATAATAAAGTAATTGAAACCAACAGAGAAAATGACAAGCAAGAAACATGGATGCTGATGGAGCTGCAGAAGATTCGCAGGCAGATAGAGCACTGCGAGGGCAGGATGACTCTCAAAAACCTCCCTCTAGCAGACCAGGGGTCTTCTCACCACATCACAGTGAAAATTAACGAGCTTAAGGTAGGTATCTGCTAGTATTTTGCCTGGTTACCCTGTATATTTTTATTTACCTGCAAATGAATTTTAAAAAATC
Source organism: Pan paniscus (assembly GCF_029289425.2). Taxonomy (NCBI): domain Eukaryota; kingdom Metazoa; phylum Chordata; class Mammalia; order Primates; family Hominidae; genus Pan; species Pan paniscus. The sequence continues at coordinate 22,214,167 of NC_073254.2, forward strand.
CTGGTTTAAATGTTTGTAGGCAAAAATATTAATTTTCAAGAAAACAGGCTTCTGGCAGGATTTCCTTATGTCTTATGTTTCCAAATTTGTAGACGGTTATCAGGCTGGGGGTTAAACTGTTCGTTTGTGTGTTGTTGAATCAGGCTACCGTCCATCTCAAAAGTTTTCACAACCATTAATTTGGCTTCTTGCAGAGAACAACCTATGATATGGGTTAGACAGGGGGAATGATCTTTATTTGTAGACATGACACTGACATGAAGAGATTTGGTTGGTGAGATACGATCTCAAAGCCATAGACAGAGTGTGACTACGGCCCAGGTGTGTCAGCTCCTAACTCAGTGATGTTTTCTGCTCAACCAAGCCTGGGCACACTGCACTGGAAGGCCTAAATAGAGATATTCTAAGAGGATCACATTTACAGTGCTAATGAGGCCATACTCAAGAAAGAAATAGAAGGTCAACTCCTCTCTCTTACTTGAATCCTTTACTTTTAGTGGACTTTTTAAGAGCAAAAATGATCATAAGATTCACACAGCTACAATGCAGAGTACTAACCTCTGTGTGATCAGTATGCCAAAACTGTGGAATGTAGTTGTGTTGCTTAATGACAGGGGCACATTCTAAGAAATGCATGGTTAGGCGATTTTGTCATGCAAGCGTCATAGAGCATACTTACACAAACCTAGATGGTATAGCCTACTATACACCTAGGCTACAAACCTGTAGGGCATGTTACTGTCCTAAATACTGTAGGCAATTGTGACACAATGGTAAGTGTGTATCTAAATATATCTAAACGTCAAAAAGATACAATAAAAATACAGTATTATAATCTTATGGGGGCTGGATGCAGTGGCACATGCCTGTAATCCCAGCTACTTGCTTGAGCTCAGGAGTTGGAGGCTGCAGGGAGCTATGATTGTACCACTGTACTCCAGTCTGGGCAACAGAGCAAGACCCTTCTCTTTAAAAAAAATGTGTGTGTGTGTGTGTTTATATGTATGTATGTACGTGTGTGTGTGTATATCTTAAGGGACCACCATTGTGTATGCAGTTCATCATTGACCAAAACATCATTAGTAGACACATGACTATACACACACACAGTGGGGTACTATTTACCTTTAAAAAAGAAAGAGATCCTGGGGCCAGGTGCAGTGGCTCACGCCTGTAATCCCAGCACTTTGGGAGGCCGAGGCGGGTGGATCACAAGGTCAGGAGTTCAAGACCAGCATGACCAATATGGTGAAACCCCATCTCTACTAAAAGTACAAAAATTAGCTGGGTGTGGTGGCGTGCGCCTGTAATCTCAGCTACTCAGGAGGCTGAGGCAGGAGAATCGCTTGAACCCAGGAGATGGAGGTTGCAGTGAGCTGAGATCACGCCATTGTACTCCAGCCTGGGCGACAGAGCGAGACTCTGTCTCAAAAAAAAAAGAGAAAGAGATCCTGCCATTTGTAAAAGCACGGATGAATGTGGAGGACATTATGCTAAGTGAAATACACCAGACACAAATACTGCTTGATTTCACTTATGTGTAAATTCTAAGAAAAAAGTTGAATGCATAGAAACAGAGAATAGGATGGTGGTTACCAGGGGTGGGGAGGGAGGAGGAAATGGGAAGATGTAAAGGATACAGACTTGCATTTGTGTGGGATGAATAAATCTAGAGATCTAAATTCAGCGGAAGACTACAGGTAGTAATCTTGTAGTGTGTATTGAAATTTTGCTGAGAGTAGATTTTAGGTGCTCTTACCACACATACAAAAAAAGATAACCATGGAAGTTGACTGATGTGTTAATTTACTTACCTGATGTAATCATTTCACTGTGTCTATGTGTATTAAAACAGCATATTGTACACCTTAAATATATACAGTAATAAAAAGAATCAGCTAAATCAAAAGAGCTTTCCTTCATTTTTGACAGAGTGTGCAGAATGATTCACAAGCAATTGCTGAGGTTCTCAACCAGCTTAAAGATATGCTTGCCAACTTCAGAGGTTCTGAAAAGTACTGCTATTTACAGAATGAAGTATTTGGACTATTTCAGAAACTGGAAAATATCAATGGTGTTACAGATGGCTACTTAAATAGGTAAACTCAGCTAACACTAATCTCATATTTTCCTTTTCTCAAGCTTCTTTTTCTGGGTTTTCATTTGCTTTAGATGCTTGCCTTACAGTTTCTCTGTTACTAGAGATTTACTTACATCCTTCTGTGGTTTGGAGAGCATGTTAATTCCGTTAGCCTCGCATGTTAATTCCACTATTCTGAACTATAATGTTATCTTAGAACTAAGTTATGCTCTAAGGGCCAGAACTTGAGAATTCTTCAGCGAATACAGAATGTTGGTCTGAATCACAATAGACCAAAAAATAGACAAAATAAATTTTTATCTGCTTTGACGTTGTTCTCTTTCATTACTAGCTGTGAGAGGCAAATCTTCACAGACTAATTATGTCACTGGCAATTTTATGTGCTTCTTTTGCTCTTTCCAGCTTATGCACAGTAAGGGCACTGCTCCAGGCTATTCTCCAAACAGAAGACATGTTAAAGGTTTACGAAGCCAGGCTCACTGAGGAAGAAACTGTCTGCCTGGACCTGGATAAAGTGGAAGCTTACCGCTGTGGACTGAAGGTAACTTGAAAGCTTATAACAGTGGCCCAACTTACAGGAACGAATTCAGAACTGAGCTCCCAATTATAAAGCCTCACTGGGTTTTCACGAGTTTTGAGGATTATTGGGTTTCAGTGGCCACACAGGTTGACATCAGTTGTCATCTCTGTAACTCTGTTTTCCAGACTGTGTTAGCAGGAACTACATAAGAAAGTAATTCGTGATGGGATTAGTTTGGGGAATGCTGAGTTAAACTGGTTTCTTTACTGTGGGACTTCTTAGAAACTTTAATATGTTCATATTATTATTATAACAGGATAGCACAAGGAACTAGATTATTGGAACAAATACTGGGAAATGCAATTCAGTAAATATATTTCCCTGGATTGACTGTTAGCACTTTAAATTATGAATATTCTAAAGTGTTTTATAAACTTTGCCCCCCAATTTGGTGACTTGTAGTGTAGTATACAATGGGAGAAGGGATTAATTTGCAATCTTTTTTTTTTCATCTTGCAGAAAATAAAAAATGACTTGAACTTGAAGAAGTCGTTGTTGGCCACTATGAAGACAGAACTACAGAAAGCCCAGCAGATCCACTCTCAGACTTCACAGCAGTATCCGCTTTATGATCTGGACTTGGGCAAGTTCGGTGAAAAAGTCACACAGCTGACAGACCGCTGGCAAAGGATAGATAAACAGATCGACTTTAGGTATGCCAGCCTCCTCCTGCTCCTTCCCCATCTTCTCCCCTTTTGGTTGTTCACAAGATAATGTCACTTGAAGGGAACCACTGTAGAAAACAGAGGTTTAGTTTTTTGTGTAAATTAGGCGTAACAGATGCTCTTTTCATGGACTGCCTGTATGCAGCTTTGTTAGAAATGGAAGGAGAATGCATCACGATAGCCAACCCTGTGCAGGCCAGGTGCCATCCAGGGTCTTAGAGAAACAGCAGAAGCCCTTTAGCCAGCTCTTTTGTGTCCTATAAACTCTTGTTATGACTCTTGGAAGGAGTAGCTGCCTTGAGTTAGCATTCTCCAAAAGTTTATGAAAATTCAATCTTAGACCAAAAAAAAATGCCTTTCTGCAAATAAGAGTTTAAAAAATCTCTGGAATATGAATCTGCCTATTCTGGAAATTTTATATGACTGGAATCATACAATATGTAGTCCATTGTGACTGGCTTCTTTCACTTAGTATCGTGCTTTCAGAGTTCATCTGTGTTGTATCATGTTTCAGTACATCATTTTCTATTTTTTTCATGTGTTTTTATGATTGAATAATATTCCATTGTTTGGCAGTGCCACATTTTGTTGATCCTTTCATCAGTTGATACCTGAGTTGTTTCCAGTTTTTGGCTGTGATAACAAGTGCTGCTATGAACATTCATGTATAAGTTTTTATGTGGGAATATGATCAGTTGTCTTGGGTATATATCAAGTGAATTTCTGGGTGATTCTATGTTACATATTTTAGGAACTAATAAGATAATGATTTTATTGTTATCTATTTCCCCCCAGATTATGGGACCTGGAGAAACAAATCAAGCAATTGAGGAATTATCGTGATAACTATCAGGCTTTCTGCAAGTGGGTCTATGATGCTAAACGCCGCCAGGATTCCTTAGAATCCATGAAATTTGGAGATTCCAACACAGTCATGCGATTTTTGAATGAGCAGAAGGTATAAGCCAACTTTTTGTTCCATAGCTGTTTTGAGATTAATTGGGTGTAATTCATGTTTTCCTCTGGTTTTTGTATCAGTGCGTAGGCTAGAAATGATGAATATTTAATATTACTAATCCATTTTGTGAAGGCTTAAAGAATGCCCAGAGGAAAAGCAACTGAGATGTTTACAAGGAAATGCAAATTATGAACATAGAAATAACGTGATATTGTTCTCTTCATGTTATCATAAATTATCTTTGTAAATTGAGGGGATAGGCCCAGAAAACAGGCTACTAGAAAGTAACCTCTTACAGATAGTAAGTTAAAGGGCTTGCTTCTCTTCTCTGAATGGAAAAAATGCTCATCTCCTAAGCTGTAACTATAAGAATATGAGACAAGTACATGTAGTAATAAACTGAAAAAAGGGTACAAATAACAGTGGTAAAAGAGTGAAATCACATTTATTTAAAAATATTTGTATGCATTAACATTGGTAAATATTTCACTTTTTGTATAGAACTTGCACAGTGAAATATCTGGCAAACGAGACAAATCAGAGGAAGTACAAAAAATTGCTGAACTTTGCGCCAATTCAATTAAGGTATGTTGGTTTCATAAAGAATGTTGGTATTTCACCAAGATTATTATTAACTGCATGACTTGCTGATTTGTTGTAAAGAGTATACACTTCCTGAGGATAGCAATTACGGTCTGTATATATTCTTTTCTGAACAAACCATAAAAATTAAAAATCTATTAGCTTGAATTCATTCCACATTGGCAGTATCCATTTGAATGGCTGGTTTCTGTTCTTTGACTGGTGGTAGGTGCTGCATTCTCCATTTAGCATACAAAGATGTACTGCTTGGTTTAATAATGGTGTTTGTTTGTTTGTTTGTTTGGAGAGAGTTTCGCTCTTGCTGCCCAGGCTGGAGTGCAGTGGTGTGATCTCGGCTCACCGCAACCTCTGCCTCCTGGGTTCAAGTGATTCTCCCGCCTCAGCTTCCTGAGTAGCTGGGATTACAGGCATGCACCACCATGCCCGGCTAATTTTATATTTTTAGTAGAGACAGGGTTTCTCCGTGTTGGTCAGGCTGGTTTTGAACTCCCGATCTCAGGGGATCTGCCCGGCTCGGCCTCCCAAAGTGCTGGGATTATGGGTGTGAGCCACCGCGCTAATGTAGTATTAGTTGCTTGGCCACTAGTGGCGCATTGTCTTTGGAGTGGGCAATTAGACATGCAGCCCAATGATTTAAAACTGTGGAACTGTGGCTGTTAGTGATGCTTTTTAAGTCTATGAAGGACACTTTTCTTAAACTTCATTATGCTGCAGGATTATGAGCTCCAGCTGGCCTCATACACCTCAGGACTGGAAACTCTGCTGAACATACCTATCAAGAGGACCATGATTCAGTCCCCTTCTGGGGTGATTCTGCAAGAGGTATATATGTTATCACATATCTCTTAAAACCTGCCCCTCCTTCTGCTTCTTCCCTTTTCCCTGTCTCCTGCCTCTTCCCTTTTCCCTGTCTCCTGCCTGTCTTCCTTACCATTGCTGATTTCATCCCATTACAGGGTACCACTTTAAGAGGTTTAATAGCAGGTTATGTGCCCTCCAGTGTGAGTCATTGATGTATGATACATTTTCAGAAATGATCAGGAATCTGTTATTTAGAGTCTTTGTAGAAATTGGGCTTAAATTTCTGGGTTTGATGAGAGAGACTTCTAAAAAGTGGAAAATACAGAAATTTCTAAAAAACAGCCTCTTCTCAAAGATGTCAGAGACTATCGTACCTGTCAGATGGTTTAGGGGAAACAGCCTGGAGAGATGAGAATGGGATACATTTTTGGCCCTTTGTTTTGCTGTACTTTCTTTTGCTGATTTTGGAATGAACACACTAAAGAAGAGAATTCACTCTTTATAATTTCACTATTTTAGAAAACAAAATCGGTCAAATTACATAGGACTTTTTTTTTAATGCAATATCTTTTTCTTTCTTTCCTTCCTTTTCTCCAAGGCTGCAGATGTTCATGCTCGGTACATTGAACTACTTACAAGATCTGGAGACTATTACAGGTTCTTAAGTGAGATGCTGAAGAGTTTGGAAGATCTGAAGGTAATTTATACTGTCTTTTCTTGGAGCATCAAAAAAGAAAATAGAATAGAACCTTATTATTACTTCCACATTATAACATGGATTTGGACATATCCTGGTGAAACTGTATTTCCTCTAAAGGTTTAGTGTAATACTGCTTGTTTGTAAGTCTGGGGTTACTTCCATGCTCCAATACACTGCTTTAAATGAACTTAAGTAATAGTTATAATATTGCAACAACTTTGCCAAACAAAAGTCACTTGATTTAATGTTTGGTTAAGGAATTTGCTTTATTTCTCTGTGTTAAAGATAACATCTTGGACTAGGTATATTTGAATTTTTTACATTCAGTGATTGTTCCCTTTATTCCTCATTTATGATACTTAAATTGAGATTATATGTAAACTTATTTTAATGTAAACTTGAAATAAAGGGAATATAATTTATGAAATCATAAGCTTTTGATTTTGAAAGAAATTACCTCATTTTACAGATGAGGTAGCTCAGACTCAAAGATAATATATCATTTGCTAAGATCATATGAGCAGCTGGTGCAAGAATTATGATGAGAATCCAGATGTCTTGAATTTTTGCCTAGTCACTCTTTGCATGTATGTCCGTGTGTGTAAAGAGAAATGAGAATGCACATTGGTCTGGGAGGGGAAAAGTACTGCTTCTTTCTTGGAATGTGAGGTGTTTTTCTTTTGACATAATTTCTGATTTCATTCCACAGCTGAAAAATACCAAGATCGAAGTTTTGGAAGAGGAGCTCAGACTGGCCCGAGATGCCAACTCGGAAAACTGTAATAAGAACAAATTCCTGGATCAGAACCTGCAGAAATACCAGGCAGAGTGTTCCCAGTTCAAAGCGAAGCTTGCGAGCCTGGAGGAGCTGAAGAGACAGGCTGAGCTGGATGGGAAGTCAGCTAAGCAAAATCTAGACAAGTGCTACGGCCAAATAAAAGAACTCAATGAGAAGATCACCCGACTGACTTATGAGATTGAAGATGAAAAGAGAAGAAGAAAATCTGTGGAAGACAGATTTGACCAACAGAAGAATGACTATGACCAACTGCAGAAAGCAAGGCAATGTGAAAAGGAGAACCTTGGTTGGCAGAAATTAGAGTCTGAGAAAGCCATCAAGGAGAAGGAGTATGAGATTGAAAGGTTGAGGGTTCTACTGCAGGAAGAAGGCACCCGGAAGAGAGAATATGAAAATGAGCTGGCAAAGGTAAGAAACCACTATAATGAGGAGATGAGTAATTTAAGGAACAAGTATGAAACAGAGATTAACATTACGAAGACCACCATCAAGGAGATATCCATGCAAAAAGAGGATGATTCCAAAAATCTTAGAAACCAGCTTGATAGACTCTCAAGGGAAAATCGAGATCTGAAGGATGAAATTGTCAGGCTCAATGACAGCATCTTGCAGGCCACTGAGCAGCGAAGGCGAGCTGAAGAAAATGCCCTTCAGCAAAAGGCCTGTGGCTCTGAGATAATGCAGAAGAAGCAGCATCTGGAGATAGAACTGAAGCAGGTCATGCAGCAGCGCTCTGAGGACAATGCCCGGCACAAGCAGTCCCTGGAGGAGGCTGCCAAGACCATTCAGGACAAAAATAAGGAGATCGAGAGACTCAAAGCTGAGTTTCAGGAGGAGGCCAAGCGCCGCTGGGAATATGAAAATGAACTGAGTAAGGTAAGAAACAATTATGATGAGGAGATCATTAGCTTAAAAAATCAGTTTGAGACCGAGATCAACATCACCAAGACCACCATCCACCAGCTCACCATGCAGAAGGAAGAGGATACCAGTGGCTACCGGGCTCAGATAGACAATCTCACCCGAGAAAACAGGAGCTTATCTGAAGAAATAAAGAGGCTGAAGAACACTCTAACCCAGACCACAGAGAATCTCAGGAGGGTGGAAGAAGACGTCCAACAGCAAAAGGCCACTGGCTCTGAGGTGTCTCAGAGGAAACAGCAGCTGGAGGTTGAGCTGAGACAAGTCACTCAGATGCGAACAGAGGAGAGTGTAAGATATAAGCAATCTCTTGATGATGCTGCCAAAACCATCCAGGATAAAAACAAGGAGATAGAAAGGTTAAAACAACTGATCGACAAAGAAACAAATGACCGGAAATGCCTGGAAGATGAAAATGCGAGATTACAAAGGGTCCAGTATGACCTGCAGAAAGCAAACAGTAGTGCGACGGAGACAATAAACAAACTGAAGGTTCAGGAGCAAGAACTGACACGCCTGAGGATCGACTATGAAAGGGTTTCCCAGGAGAGGACTGTGAAGGACCAGGATATCACGCGGTTCCAGAGCTCTCTGAAAGAGCTGCAGCTGCAGAAGCAGAAGGTGGAAGAGGAGCTCAATCGGCTGAAGAGGACGGCGTCAGAAGACTCCTGCAAGAGGAAGAAGCTGGAGGAAGAGCTGGAAGGCATGAGGAGGTCGCTGAAGGAGCAAGCCATCAAAATCACCAACCTGACCCAGCAGCTGGAGCAGGCATCCATTGTTAAGAAGAGGAGTGAGGATGACCTCCGGCAGCAGAGGGACGTGCTGGATGGCCACCTGAGGGAAAAGCAGAGGACCCAGGAAGAGCTGAGGAGGCTGTCTTCTGAGGTCGAGGCCCTGAGGCGGCAGTTACTCCAGGAACAGGAAAGTGTCAAACAAGCTCACTTGAGGAATGAGCATTTCCAGAAGGCGATAGAAGATAAAAGCAGAAGCTTAAATGAAAGCAAAATAGAAATTGAGAGGCTGCAGTCTCTCACAGAGAACCTGACCAAGGAGCACTTGATGTTAGAAGAAGAACTGCGGAACCTGAGGCTGGAGTACGATGACCTGAGGAGAGGACGAAGTGAAGCGGACAGTGATAAAAATGCAACCATCTTGGAACTAAGGAGCCAGCTGCAGATCAGCAACAACCGGACCCTGGAACTGCAGGGGCTGATTAATGATTTACAGAGAGAGAGGGAAAATTTGAGACAGGAAATTGAGAAATTCCAAAAGCAGGCTTTAGAGGTATTCACAAATACTTGATCACAGCTTCACTGTTTCTCAAATTATTCATCACATTATTATCTCATCTGAACTGTGCTCTTGCTGCTTAAATAGATGCTTATAGAAAATCTAATTTTTCTTTTTATTGCTCTACTACTTCCTGTCATAATCCAGGTAACTGCTTTAAAATAATTTCAGTGCTGTGTGCCCTGCTGTTCTTTAATTGCATCAAATGCTGATCTCTGGGTAGCCTGTGTTTGGCCCTGCTTTTAAGAACACTAATACATGTATAACTTCCTCCGAATGTTCCATTCTACTTCTTAGAAGTTAGCTCTTATTTAGTGAGCTATGACATACATTTGTAATGAAAATTTTCTTAAATAGAAGCCATACTAAAGTGTTTCCCTATGCAATTTTTAAAACACTTTTCTTTTGCCTGCTTAGATGATTTTGTTGCATGGATTATTTAGTGTTCGCTTTTGATCATGGCCCTAGTGTGTTTCCTTTTGTTTGACTTTCCTTCTCCTAACCCTTAATTTAAAAATAACTTATTTAACTTCTACAGACAATATTTGTGTGTGGCTGGGTTGGTGTGTGTGTGTGTGTGTATATATATCTATATATTATATATATAATTATATAATTACATAATATATATTTATCTATAATATATATTTTATATAATATATATCTTCATATATTTGTATTGCTTCATTAAGTATGTTCATCTAGCTGTAACAGGTGAGATGTAGGTGTAGCAGGTATGATAACCTGAAACAAAACTCCCCACATTTTTTCAAAGCATAATTATTGTTAAGAGTAAGACAGGTCTGCAACTTACAGTTCCTTCTATAGAAAAAAATAGTAAGTATGAAGCCATTTATTGAAGTGGCAACATATACAGAATTTTTCCCACAAATTTGTAAAATAACAAGCTCACAGTGTATCCAGGGACAATATAGAAAGAAAAAATAAGCAAGGCTTTTTTTTTTTTAAAGATAGACACACAAAAGAAAGTTAAGTCGTAATAGTAATATGATATGATTCAAAACATTATTTTTTCCCATTTCTTTCTTCTTCAATTCCAGGCATCTAATAGGATTCAGGAATCAAAGAATCAGTGTACTCAGGTGGTACAGGAAAGAGAGAGCCTTCTGGTGAAAATCAAAGTCCTGGAGCAAGACAAGGCAAGGCTGCAGAGGCTGGAGGATGAGCTGAATCGTGCAAAAGCAACTCTAGAGGCAGAAACCAGGGTGAAACAGCGCCTGGAGTGTGAGAAACAGCAAATTCAGAATGACCTGAATCAGTGGAAGACTCAATATTCCCGCAAGGAGGAGGCTATTAGGAAGATAGAATCAGAAAGAGAAAAGAGTGAGAGAGAGAAGAACAGTCTTAGGAGTGAGATCGAAAGACTCCAAGCAGAGATCAAGAGAATTGAAGAGAGGTGCAGGCGTAAGCTGGAGGATTCTACCAGGGAGACACAGTCACAGTTAGAAACAGAACGCTCCCGATATCAGAGGGAGATCGATAAACTCAGACAGCGCCCATATGGGTCCCATCGAGAGACCCAGACTGAGTGTGAGTGGACCGTTGACACCTCCAAGCTGGTGTTTGATGGGCTGAGGAAGAAGGTGACAGCAATGCAGCTCTATGAGTGTCAGCTGATCGACAAAACAACCTTGGACAAACTATTGAAGGGGAAGAAGTCAGTGGAAGAAGTTGCTTCTGAAATCCAGCCATTCCTTCGGGGTGCAGGATCTATCGCTGGAGCATCTGCTTCTCCTAAGGAAAAATACTCTTTGGTAGAGGCCAAGAGAAAGAAATTAATCAGCCCAGAATCCACAGTCATGCTTCTGGAGGCCCAGGCAGCTACAGGTGGTATAATTGATCCCCATCGGAATGAGAAGCTGACTGTCGACAGTGCCATAGCTCGGGACCTCATTGACTTCGATGACCGTCAGCAGATATATGCAGCAGAAAAAGCTATCACTGGTTTTGATGATCCATTTTCAGGCAAGACAGTATCTGTTTCAGAAGCCATCAAGAAAAATTTGATTGATAGAGAAACCGGAATGCGCCTGCTGGAAGCCCAGATTGCTTCAGGGGGTGTAGTAGACCCTGTGAACAGTGTCTTTTTGCCAAAAGATGTCGCCTTGGCCCGGGGGCTGATTGATAGAGATTTGTATCGATCCCTGAATGATCCCCGAGATAGTCAGAAAAACTTTGTGGATCCAGTCACCAAAAAGAAGGTCAGTTACGTGCAGCTGAAGGAACGGTGCAGAATCGAACCACATACTGGTCTGCTCTTGCTTTCAGTACAGAAGAGAAGCATGTCCTTCCAAGGAATCAGACAACCTGTGACCGTCACTGAGCTAGTAGATTCTGGTATATTGAGACCGTCCACTGTCAATGAACTGGAATCTGGTCAGATTTCTTATGACGAGGTTGGTGAGAGAATTAAGGACTTCCTCCAGGGTTCAAGCTGCATAGCAGGCATATACAATGAGACCACAAAACAGAAGCTTGGCATTTATGAGGCCATGAAAATTGGCTTAGTCCGACCTGGTACTGCTCTGGAGTTGCTGGAAGCCCAAGCAGCTACTGGCTTTATAGTGGATCCTGTTAGCAACTTGAGGTTACCAGTGGAGGAAGCCTATAAGAGAGGTCTGGTGGGCATTGAGTTCAAAGAGAAGCTCCTGTCTGCAGAACGAGCTGTCACTGGGTATAATGATCCTGAAACAGGAAACATCATCTCTTTGTTCCAAGCCATGAATAAGGAACTCATCGAAAAGGGCCATGGTATTCGCTTATTAGAAGCACAGATCGCAACCGGGGGGATCATTGACCCAAAGGAGAGCCATCGTTTACCAGTTGACATAGCATATAAGAGGGGCTATTTCAATGAGGAACTCAGTGAGATTCTCTCAGATCCAAGTGATGATACCAAAGGATTTTTTGACCCCAACACTGAAGAAAATCTTACCTATCTGCAACTAAAAGAAAGATGCATTAAGGATGAGGAAACAGGGCTCTGTCTTCTGCCTCTGAAAGAAAAGAAGAAACAGGTGCAGACATCACAAAAGAATACCCTCAGGAAGCGTAGAGTGGTCATAGTTGACCCAGAAACCAATAAAGAAATGTCTGTTCAGGAGGCCTACAAGAAGGGCCTAATTGATTATGAAACCTTCAAAGAACTGTGTGAGCAGGAATGTGAATGGGAAGAAATAACCATCACGGGATCAGATGGCTCCACCAGGGTGGTCCTGGTAGATAGAAAGACAGGCAGTCAGTATGATATTCAAGATGCTATTGACAAGGGCCTTGTTGACAGGAAGTTCTTTGATCAGTACCGATCCGGCAGCCTCAGCCTCACTCAATTTGCTGACATGATCTCCTTGAAAAATGGTGTTGGCACCAGCAGCAGCATGGGCAGTGGTGTCAGCGATGATGTTTTTAGCAGCTCCCGACATGAATCAGTAAGTAAGATTTCCACCATATCCAGCGTCAGGAATTTAACCATAAGGAGCAGCTCTTTTTCAGACACCCTGGAAGAATCGAGCCCCATTGCAGCCATCTTTGACACAGAAAACCTGGAGAAAATCTCCATTACAGAAGGTATAGAGCGGGGCATCGTTGACAGCATCACGGGTCAGAGGCTTCTGGAGGCTCAGGCCTGCACAGGTGGCATCATCCACCCAACCACGGGCCAGAAGCTGTCACTTCAGGACGCAGTCTCCCAGGGTGTGATTGACCAAGACATGGCCACCAGGCTGAAGCCTGCTCAGAAAGCCTTCATAGGCTTCGAGGGTGTGAAGGGAAAGAAGAAGATGTCAGCAGCAGAGGCAGTGAAAGAAAAATGGCTCCCGTATGAGGCTGGCCAGCGCTTCCTGGAGTTCCAGTACCTCACGGGAGGTCTTGTTGACCCGGAAGTGCATGGGAGGATAAGCACCGAAGAAGCCATCCGGAAGGGGTTCATCGATGGCCGCGCCGCACAGAGGCTGCAAGACACCAGCAGCTATGCCAAAATCCTGACCTGCCCCAAAACCAAATTAAAAATATCCTATAAGGATGCCATAAATCGCTCCATGGTAGAAGATATCACTGGGCTGCGCCTTCTGGAAGCTGCCTCCGTGTCGTCCAAGGGCTTACCCAGCCCTTACAACATGTCTTCCGCTCCGGGCTCCCGCTCCGGCTCCCGCTCGGGATCTCGCTCCGGATCTCGCTCCGGGTCCCGCAGTGGGTCCCGGAGAGGAAGCTTTGACGCCACAGGGAATTCTTCCTACTCTTATTCCTACTCATTTAGCAGTAGTTCTATTGGGCACTAGTAGTCAGTTGGGAGTGGTTGCTATACCTTGACTTCATTTATATGAATTTCCACTTTATTAAATAATAAAAAAGAAAATCCCGGTGCTTGCAGTAGAGTGATAGGACATTCTGTGCTTACAGAAAATATAGCCATGATTGAAATCAAATAGTAAAGGCTGTTCTGGCTTTTTATCTTCTTAGCTCATCTTAAATAAGCAGTACACTTGGATGCAGTGCGTCTGAAGTGCTAATCAGTTGTAACAATAGCACAAATCGAACTTAGGATTTGTTTCTTCTCTTCTGTGTTTCGATTTTTGATCAATTCTTTAATTCTGGAAGCCTATAATACAGTTTTCTATTCTTGGAGATAAAAATTAAATGGATCACTGATATTTTAGTCATTCTGCTTCTCATCTAAATATTTCCATATTCTGTATTAGGAGAAAATTACCCTCCCAGCACCAGCCCCCCCTCTCAAACCCCCAACCCAAAACCAAACATTTTGGAATGAGTCCCCTTTAGTTTTAGAGTGTGGACTGTATAACCCATATACTCTTTGATGTACTTGTTTGGTTTGGTATTAATTTGACTGTGCATGACAGCGGCAATCTTTGCTTTTCTTTGGTCAAAGTTTTCTGTTTATTTTGCTTGTCATATTCGATGTACTTTAAGAAGGTGTCTTTATGAAGTTTGCTATTCTGGCAATAAACTTTTAGACTTTTGAAGTGTTTGTGTTTTAATTTAATATGTTTATAAGCATGTATAAACATTTAGCATATTTTTATCATAGGTCTAAAAATATTTGTTTACTAAATACCTGTGAAGAAATACCATTAAAAAACTATTTGGTTCTGAATTCTTACTAGAAGGTGGTCTTTTGAAGTTAGTCCTTTCTGTACTTCTCAGATGCCTGTCATGTACCCGATGGAGTCCTTGGAAAGAAGGCCTGTGTTAAGAGGCCAGCCTGGAGGTCAATACCCTGTTCTAGTTTATTCTGGACATTGAGTACCAAGTAGCATTGGCAAAAGTCACCATCATAGCATTGAAAAAACATGAAGTTGCTAAGATGCTTTTGGGGTATCCTCAAAATAGATAGTGTTTCACTTTGTCCCGTAAGAGGAAAGAATTGTCCTGGAACCCGTGAAAATGATTTCTGAAGAGTTCTTGGCTCTCTGTTGAAGGACAAGGAAGTATAAGCCTATTCCTTTGGATCAAAGAGAAACTACTGAAATTCACACATTTGTCATTAGATTAACATGACTTCACTGAATACCTACCATGTCTAGTATCGGGTTAGGTACTATGAAGACTGAGTAGAATTTACAAGCCCCCGACAACAAAGCATTGGCAATATGGGTGGGGACAGAAACAGATAAAGCAATCAGTGGGACAACTTTCAAATGTCAGCAGTATATATTAATACAAATTTTATAGTACAGATAGAAAATAGGAAAACATGCTAATTGTATAGAACAAAAATCAAGATTAGATTTATTATTGGGGGCTTTTGGTACTTAGGGTGAAAGTCACCTCCATTCTCATTGCATGGGCTATTTTTCCTCCACAGCACTCTTTTCTTCCTTATTTCACCTCTTCTTCCTCTTACTCCCTCTCCTAATTTGGAGGAGTTGAAATTAATTTTATGCATTAAATACTGAGTTCGCGTGCCATGCATTGTGCCAGAAGCCATGGAGTCTGTGCTAGAAATACATGGTGAAAAATAGCCCTCATAATCCAAAAGGAAGAAGAAAATGTGGTAAATGCTGTATTGGGAAAAATGAAGGAAATTCCTTATGCTAGAGCTGGGAGACTATATTAGTCACCTCACCCTGCCATAACAAGATGCCACAGACTGTGAGTGGCTTAAACGGAAGTGTATTTTCTCACAGTTCTGGAAGCTAAAAGTACAAGCTCAAGATGCAGGCAGGGCTGGTTTCTAGTGAAACCTGGCTCATGGGTGGCTATCAGTCTTATCTGATAGAGTACCCACCCCTCCTTTATGACCTCATTTAACCTTAATTACCTCTTAGGGCTCTATCTCCTTATACAGTCACATTGTGGGTTAGTACTTAAACATAGGCATTTTTGAGGGACCCAATCCAATCCATAACAGAGGCCTAGCCTAGAACAGGAGTCTGGAGACCACTCCAGGTAAGTGATATCAAAACAGGTCAGCAGCATCAGTGTAGAGCAGTTCCTCGGGCTGAAACAGTAACTAGAGAGTACAGTCAATTGACAAATCTTTCCTACTCCCTCCAGGCTTGTGCCAATGTTGTCATGAAGCTCTGAGATGACACGGGGCTGTATCCTGAAGAGAGGATATGTTTGACGTGGGCTAAGTTTTAATTTGGTTCACATATACAAACAGGGAAATATACACTAGAACTTTTTATCAGGAGTCATGTCACATCAGAAATAGTCTCACATTTTTCCAGACCCCAGCTAACTATGGAAATGCAAATAAAAAGTAAGGATACCGAGCTGGGCGTGGTGGCTCACGTCTGTAATCCCAGCACTTTGGGAGGCTGAGGCGAGCAGATCACAAGTTCAGGAGTTCGAGACCAGCCTGGCCAATATGGTGAAACCCCATCTCTATTAAAAATAGAAAAATTAGCAGGGTGTGGTGGCATGTGCCTGCAGTCCCAGCTACTCGGGAGGCTGTGGCAGAAGAATTGCTTGAACCCGGGAGATGGAGGTTGCAGTGAGCTGAGATTGTGCCACTGCACTCCAGCCTGGGCGGCAGAGCCAGACGCCGTCTCAAAAAAAAAAAAAAAAAGGATACCGTAGGCAGAGTATGAATACATTAACTTCATACTCCTCTCTTACCAGCTTCTAGCCACTTCTGTATTTTATGGTGCTGCCTATTTATAGTCTTATGACTATTTTTTTAAGTGAGAACCATGCTATTTGCCTTTAGAAATAATTGTTCACCAAAAAATTCCCCCACAGTTCCTTCACACGGGTAAACAAAGTGCAAAAGGAAACCAAGGTTTGACACTTGGGCTTGAAAAAATTTTAAAAAGTAATATAAAATGGGTTAGATTCTGGGAGTCAAAACCATTTGGGGAAACTACAAGGGCTAATTCCAGGTGTTGGGTAGGAAATGTACAAAGTTAAGCTTGTGTTATCAAAGCAAGAAAGCATTCAAGGACTAATAGGGATACATGAAAGACACAGATGGCTTAATGTGGCTTCCACTGGCCACATTTGGGACAATTTGAGCATCAACAAGAATTATGATGTTAAAGGAGTATATTATATTGAATTAAAAAAAACCTTAAATCAATAACTTTAAAAACACCTTGATTCCCATAGTGAAGCAAACACTAAAATGGAGGTGTGGAAAGAATGCCAGTTAATAAACATAAAAGGCATGATACTATTACGGAATCATTTATAACTCCTAATGTAACAACAGATTCCGTGAAGGACTGTATCAAGGAGTTGGGGAACAGGGTATTCTTATGGACTCAAGGTATAATCCACAGATTGCTTACCAATTCCTAAGAGGAAAATGTACTATTAGAATGAAGAGATGTAGCCACCACCTTTACCAAGTGATGAAATTTAGCATTACTAATATAACTGAGTTATGTGTCCCCGTGAGTTGGCAACATCTCTTAGGTAGTATTGCAAAAGTGCTCAAACTGAATCTAATCATGCGGGAAACAAAATCTGACAAATCCAGAATGAGAGAGATTCTACAAGACAACTGGCCTAGGCTCATCACAACATGTAATGATTTAATTTAAAAAGGAGGGTGAAGGAGGCTGATCTGGATTAAAAGAGACAATAACTAATTATAGCTTATGAGTTGAAAAAATAAAACTGCTATAGAAATAATTTTGGGGACAATGGGGAAATTTGAATATGAACTGTATAATAAATGATTTTATGGACTTACTAATTTTCTTAGGTTTGATCATGTATTGCGGTTACACAGGAAAATGTTCTTATTCTTAGAACATGCATGCTAACATATTTGGGGTGAAAAATCTGCAACTTACTTTCAAAGAATTCAGCAAAAATCATTGGGTGGGGCTGTGAATGTGGAGAGAAGAGACGGAGAGAAATCAAACCTGGCAAAATGTTAACAATGAGCTGAAGGACGGCTAAACGAAAGCTTATTGTACTATTTTTAAAACTTTTCTGTAGCTATAAGCCGTTTTTTCTGAGGAAGTCGAGGAGGGCGAATATCTTTCTGGAAAGGCCAGAGCAAATGCACGCAAGAGCTGAGAAAAGATTGGAAAACGCCTCTCAAAATAACAGTCCCGCCCTTCCCGGGACTCTTCCCTATAGGCTGTTCAAGTCACGTGGCGACTGTGACCCCGCCCACAGCTCCCAGAGGCCTGCGCGTGCGGTCTGCAGTTCGGCCGCTTCCTCTTGGCGGGTGGGCTGCAGCTATGGAGGGCGAACCTCCACCTGTGGAGGAGCGGCGGCGGCTGCAGGAGGAGCTGAACGAGTTCGTGGAGAGCTGCTGCCGGACGCTGGAGGAGGTGACGGCGTCCCTGGGCTGGGACCTAGACAGTCTGGATCCCGGGGAAGAGGAGGCGGCGGAGGTGAGGGGCGCGGCCGCGGGGCCCTTTCGGGGACTATCGGCCCGGGGTCTTCTCTGGAAGAAGGGAGGTCCGCACTGGCAGCCACGGAGGGAAGGGCGAGGAGTCCTCGTCCGTGTGCAGAGCCGCGATGGGCGCCTGGGACCCGTGGGGCGCCGCGGGCCCTGGAGCAACCCTGACGTCCCTGGGTCCCGGGCTGGAGCGCGCGAGGGACTCCCGAAGGCTCCACATCGACCTCCAGTGCGGCGCTCCTCCCGCGCAACTTCGAGTTTAAAGAAAACCGGGGGCCGGGCGCGGTGGCGCACGCCTGTAATCCTAGCACTTTGAGAGGCCAAGGCGGGAGGATCCCTTGAGCCCAGGAGTTCCAGACTAGCCTGGGCAACATGGTGAAACCTCTTCTCTACCAAAAGTACAAAAATTAGCCGGGTGTGGTGGTGTGAGCCTGTGGCCCCAGCTATTTGGGAGGCTGGGGTGGGAGGATCGCTTGAGCCCAGGAGGTCGAGGCTGCAGTGAGCCGAGATCGCTCCACTGCATTCCAGCCTGGGCGACCGAGCAAGACCCTGTCTCAAAAAACAAACAAACAAAATCCAGGAAGATGTGTTGAGTGAGGAGGGAATGGCAGATTTGGTATTTATTTAGAAAATAAGTGAATGTGTCTCAGAGCGCTGCAGAGGGATTGGCGGTTTGCATTGTCATCTGTCATACGGATTCCGCAGTTGCACCAGATTCGGTGTCAGGAGAGCTGGGAGTTTGCCAGTTCGCCTTTCTATGCCTTAAAATTGGACACTTCTGACTGGGACAGCACCAATTCTAGGATTATTAAAGGTTGTCACCAAGAGATGGTAACTGGCAACTCCTGTGGACATTAGAATTGCTTTTTTAAAAATGTAGGCAAGTGTATTTAGAGTGAACATTCGTGATTTTTGTTTTTTTGTGGGGTATTTTCGGTGGAATGAGAGGAAGGGAAGTGCTCCAATGTGGGGTAATTCATTATCTTTACTATTACTTCTGGGTTTACCATGCTGTGATAATTTCTCCTGGGTTTAAGTTACATGACTGATTCCTCAGAGACATTTAAAATATATTTGATTTCTGTATATACCATTCATTATTTATTGTATTAAAAGCACAGAGGAAATTAAAAAATCTTTAATATTCATTTAGAGGGGTATTTGAAGCTGGGAATTCCATTGAGTGGGGCTTACCAGACCCTTCCATACATTGTTTACTCAGCATTGCGGTAACATTGGATTCCTTGTATTAACGTTTAAATAGCACTTTGTTTGCCACTTACATTACTTCATTTAATACTCAAAATAACCCTATGAGGTAGGTATCTTTGGCCACATTTTATAGACGAGGAAAGGAACACAGAGGTGATAATTTGTCGAAGGATACACTGCTAGTAAATGGCAGTTAGGATTTCCGCCGGTGTTTTAGTACTGAAATTTAGTGAACAACAGTTACAGTTCCTAGTCCTCACAGAGCTTATTGTCTGGTGGTGATGAGGGGGAATGGATAACTGAACCATTATATTATCATGGGTCTGTGATGGGTGGGGTTGGAATTGCTATAGTACAGTTTATTGTAGGCGGTGGTGGACAAAGTGGTGGCCAACAAAGGCTTCCTGGACAAAGTGAATTCTAAGCTGATAAATAAAAGTGAGTTGAACTAGCTAGGGGGTTGGCGGGTGCGGGGAAGAAGCATCAACAGCATGTGTAGAAGTTCAGAGACAGGGAGTGACCAGATCGGGAAGCCTCAAGTAGTTAAGGATAGCTAGAGCATAGGGTGTAGAGTTAGAGTAGAATGATGATGGTGGGTAGAGGTCAGATCTTAAAGGTCCTTGTCAGCCATATTAGAAAGTCTAGATTTTTTTGTTTGTTTGTTTTAATGAAGGCAGTGGGGAGGTATGGAATTATTTTAAGCCAGGGCATATTATAATCACATTTACCTTTTAATAAAATAATAGCATACATTTATTGAATGCTTGCTATGTACCAGGCCCTATTTGAATTCCTTTATGTGTATAAACTTTGGTATACTTTTTAAAATCTTCACAATCACTTTGTGAGAGAGGTCCTGCTATTATTTTTATTTTATATAATAGAAAATGAGGCAAAGAGAGATTAAGTACCTCACCCAGTTTCATGCAGCCAGTAAGTGGCAGAGCTGGAATTCAAACCAGCTACAGGATGGAAACTGAAGGGGAGGGCAGCAAGACTGGAAGCAGAGAGAGAGAGCAAGAGTGAGAGAGAGCGAGCGAGCGTAGTCAGGAGATGGTGTTGTATTCCAGGAGAGAGTTGATGATACCCTGAGTTGGGGAAGTGGCAGTGGGGATGGAGGATGTTGAGGGATTTTCAGAAATATTTAGGAGTTAAATTGGCAGGACTAGGTGATTGATTGGATGTGGGTGATGAGGGAGAAGAAGTAGTTTCTTGCTTGAGCAAGGGGGACCTTTCACTGAAATAGAAAAGTACAAAAGGAATAGATTTGAGGGTTGGGAGATGATGAATATAATTAATTTATTTTTGTTTGTGTTGAACTTTTAGTGTCTTTAATATACGGTACTGGAGAGGAACAAGGTTTAAAGATCTAAATTTTGGGAGTCCTCACTGTATAGTGAGAGTTGTAGCTTTGAGATCTTTCAGTAAGCATATATTAAACAGCAAAAGGTCAGTGGTTATATTAATACTTAGATGAAAACCAACATCTAAAGGGGGACAAATAGAGCAAGGAAGACAGATATTTAGGATATTTAGAGGAGACCAAGTAGAAGAAGCCAGAGAGGTAGAAAGAACATGAGGGGTGTGTCAGAATCACAGATGGACAATTGGAGTGTGACCTTCCAAGAGTTCAGATAAAACAAGACAGTGACATGTTTTTGGCTTTAGTAACAAGGTTACTAGTGACCTATTGACTGGTTTCAGTGGGGTGATGGTGGCAATGAGTGAGGAATTGTTATAGGTGAGGTGAGGTTGTTTAGACAGTGAGTGTAAATACACCTTTCAAAGAGTTAGGCTTTGAAGGAGTGGAGAGAGGACAGGGGCATTTAGGGAGTTAGGGGTTGAAGGAGTTTTATTTTTCTTTAATACACAACTACATGGGGGTTGAGAGAGGCCTGTAGAAGAGGATGCACTATACAGTACTGGTACATAATTAAATGGTAAACATTTAATGGTAATTATTTATTTAAATATTATGTACCTATTTTCTTTGTTTCTGTTTGATTTTTATAGGATGAAGTTGTGATATGTCCATACGATTCCAATCATCACATGCCTAAATCATCTTTGGCAAAGCACATGGCATCTTGTAGACTGAGGAAAATGGGCTATACCAAAGAAGAAGAGGTACCATATATTCACTATATTATATATACATATATGTCATGCATTTTACACATTAATTCACAATTTTTGGAAGTTACAATGTGAGGTTCACTGACAAAATAATAGCCCTTACTTGAAGGGTTGGTTGGTACTTGCCTAATTGCACAAATTATTGTGAGAAATAATTAAGTGATACCAATCTATTGTTTAGGTCAAGTCTTAAAATAGTCAATTATCTGATACTTAAGAACAGTAAGATTCTTTTTTTTCAGGATGAAATGTATAATCCTGAGTTTTTCTATGAAAATGTGAAGATACCTTCGATTACTTTGAGTAAGTATTAAGTTATTATAATTTAAAAATATCTTAGTGTAGATATTGATTTTTCATTTTTGCATTATGAAAAGAATGGATTGTATAAGCATGCTTATGACAAGGACATTTAGTACCTTAAGAGAATGTAGAATTAATTAATGTACAAGGCAACTAATTCACATAATCTGAAGTTTAGAGACCAGGCTTGTATTAATAGGCAGTGAAAACCTTACAAAGCTTTGTATAGTAGAGCAGACACCTTCTTTCTCAGTTACAACAAAAATTTGAGCATGTGACACAGATTGAAAGATGAGACTGAAGATGGACATGTGTTCCAGGGATTGACAGCATATATAGAGGTTAAAGTCTTGGGCTCTGGAAAAAGAATGTCCTGATTCAACTCCTGTTTTTATCATGAAAGATGTGACTTTCAGCGAGGTAATTAACCTGTTTGTTGCCTGAATTTCTTTATAAAATGGAGATGGTTATAATAGAACTTTGCGAAGATTAAGTGATATATATATATAATATTCTTAGAATAGTGTCAGGCACTTAGCTGGAGTCAGCTAGAGTGTCACAGAGTTGTGACCATTACAGCACAGGCTTCAAGAATGTTAGCTATTATTGGTCAGTAAAATTTGTTGCTGCTACTGCTGCGTGCCTAATTATAGGCATGAACTGCTTGAAGTCTGATTACTTACTGGGCTGTAGATAAATCTGAAAGGATTCTGTGTTCAGATTTCATAGACAGGGATGTGGATGTTTCTTAAGATTCTGGAAGGTTTGTCCACGTGCCCAAAGGGCTTGGATCAGAAACCAGTTAATAATTTAATTGTGGTCACTGATGATTCATATTGTATTTATGGATTTTTTTTTTTTTTTTTTTTTTGACAGATAAGGACTCACAATTCCAGATAATTAAACAAGCTAGAACTGCAGTTGGGAAAGACAGTGATTGTTATAATCAAAGTAAGTGGCATTACAGTTTAAGTGAATTAAAGAATGAAATTATTATTTTTCTCGTAAGCATGTTACTAATTTTCTTCAAGAAAAACCTGTGAAAACTGTTACATGGGAAAGGTAAAGTTTTACATTTAACATTGGGCTAATTTGCTTCGTTTCAACTTCATTTGTTAGATATTTCCTGTTGAGATACACCAGAGTCTCACTAAGACACTATCTTAGCTAGGGGTTCATCCTTTGGAATTACCTGGCGATTTATAGGTGAGATTGTCTTGTGGCTAATTAAAAAAATTATTATTTAGTAAATACAGATGGTCCCAACTTAATGATGATTTAATTTAGGATTTTTTCAATTTTATGGTGTTGTGAAAACAATACACAATCACAAGGTTTTAGACTTTAAGTACTAGTGATTCTTTTATCAGACGCTGGGCTGCATTTTCAACTTAACGGTATTTTCAGTTTATGATGGGTTTATCGGGATGTAACCCCATGTAAGTCAAGGAACATCTATAAATGCCACTGAGTGAGGCTCTTTTACTCTTGAGATTTCCTCTCTTTAGAGTGTTGAAATGCAGTGTAAAGAAAAGGCTTAGGCTAAAAGAGATTAGTCTCCACAGCTACCCTCAGATTGTTTGCTACCCAGTAAGTGAGTTGGTTTGAGGTGATGAATGCTTGGGATCCCCTTCTCAGAAAAAAAGTACAAACACAAAAGTTTTACATATAATTTCAGAGGATTCATATTAATAGATCCTTTCATGCCCAGCTTTAGAGCTGGGTTAAAGAGTTTCTCCCTGGGAACCTCAGCAGAGAGTAGGTTAGAAGTTTTAAGCATAAGCTTTTAGGAAATTGAAAGAAAACTTAATCCATCAAAAACATAGACATAGGCCAGACACGGTGGCTCATGCCTGTCATCCCAGCACTTTGGGAGGCCGAGGCGGGTGGATCATCTGAGGTCAGAAGTTCAAGACCACCCTGGCCAACATGGCGAAACCCTGTCTTTACTAAAAAATGCAAAAATTAGCCGGGCATAGTGGCAAGCACCTGTAATCCCAGCTACTCAGGAGACCGAGGCAGGAAGAATTGCTTGAACCCAGGAGGCGGAGGTTTCATTGAGCCAAGATTGCGCCATTGCACTCCAGCCTGGGCAACAGAGCGAGACTCCATCTCAAAAAAAAAAAAAACACACATAGACAAACGAGTTAATAAAAGTTTAAATTTCTAATGAATGTAGATATGACATCTAGCCAAAACCTGAACAGCTTCTCTTGTAAGGATTTCTGCATTGTCTTCTTTGAACCTTCTGTAGGTAGCTTTCTCTGGACAACTTACCTTTTTTTCCTCATTCTTTTTTCTAGCTGAATTATATTTACCAGGCTGTAGTCATGGTTGGTTTTCTCCCTCATTGAAATTGAGGATCTTTACCAAATACTGTTCTAAGCCAGTATCTGGACTTGATTTCTCAGAGTTGCGCTGTGGCTTCAGAAGAAAGACCATCTTATCCTTAGTTGTCTATATTACATGGGTTCTCTACAATAGCCAGAAGCACATTTCTTGTATTTTTTGTTTTGAGGTTCCCACTTTTGTCCCTGTCAGGGAAATTCCAGGTTTTTTTCTTTGAGGGAGACAGTTGACTCATTTTATTTATTCGGAGAGATTACTGAGCTATGACTAGTCAAGCCTTTTTTGGCCTCTGCTATTGGTTCTACTCATATCCCCTGGTAGTGTACCCATAAAAAAGTTGAGGTTTTTGGTTTTTGAAAGGGTTAATAATACTTAAAGGACTTTATTTGAGTCTTAAGTGGTTAGATTTACTGAATTTTAGAGTTGAAAGAGAACTTGGAGATCATCTAATCCAGTGTCTGCATTTTACAGATAAGAAAAACTGTCTGATAGAGACATGATAAAGTTCTAGTGTGTTTGTTCTAAAGGTTCTCCGTATTTTTATTTTTTAAAAGGTTATTTTTTGAAAGCTCTTTTATGAATTACATTTCTCTTTCACAACAAACTTGTGATAAGTTGAACAATATTTTCCCCTCCATAATAGGTGAAGAAACAGGCACACAAAAGTGAAGTAACTCACCTCTGCTAGATAATAGCAAAGTGGATCCAGAACTAAGTTCTGAATTTTGACACAAACTCTGAACTGAGTTGTTTGATTTTCTGTTAGAAACCCTACATTTAGTAAAATTTGTGGACCAGGATTCTAGATATTGCTCAAATTTATTTATGATGTCTTTCATGATTAAGTGGAAGAATATCACAAACTTCATATCTCTGCATACTAATCATGACTATCAGTGCTGTTCATTGTTTATTCTGCTTTGTGTAAACCTGTTTTAAAGAAATAAAAGTAGCTGCTTGGCCATGTATTAATGATGATAACTGAGTTTTTGTTTCCTTATCTGTAATACAAAACTCTCATAGAGTTGTTGAGAGGAGCAGAGATAATGGATGCTAAACAAGCCCTAGCTCCAAAAATTGGTAGCTTCTATGGTCTAAGTGAAAATTAATATACAGAAAGTAATATTAAGATAATGAAATGGATGAGTTTTATATATATGAGTCATTTAGAAAATGTTCTGCTTTTTAATTTTTATAATGGTAATAAGGGAGATTTGGACATTGAGCTTAGTTCTTTTCAAAAGCAAAGAATTACTTTGAATGAATAGTTAAGAGGAACTATTATATTATTTTGATAATTAAGAGGAACTTTAATTTTGAATTCTTACACTATCTTAAATTAAGATTTAATTGTTAACCGTAACCTTTTTTTTTTTTTTTGAGGCGGAATCTTGCTCTCTCGCCCAGGCTGGAGTTTAGTGGCACAATCTCGACTCACTGCAAGCACTGCCACCTGGGTTCACGCCATTCTTCTGCCTCAGGTCCCGAGTAGCTGGGACTACAGGCACCTGCCACCACGCCTGGCTAATTTTCTTGTATTTTTTTAGTAGAGACGGGGTTTCACTGTGTTAGCCACGATGGTGTCGATCTCCTGACCTTGTGATCTGCCCACCTTGGCCTCCCAAAGTGCTGGGATTACAGGCGGGAGCCACCGCGCCTGGCCAACGGTAACTTTATATGATCTTCAACCTTCTTTAGAAATTTTTTTTGGCCACGTGTGGTGGCTCCCGCTTGTAATCCCAGCACTTTGGGAGGCCCAGGTGGGCAGATCACCTGAGGCCAGGAGTTCAAGACCAGCCTGGCCAACGTGGTGAAACCCTGTCTCTACTAAAAATACAAAAATTAGCCAGGCGCTATGGTGCGTGCCTGTAATCCCAGCTACTCGGGAGGCTGAGGCAGGAGAATCACTTGAACCTGGGAGATGGAGGTTGCAGTGAGCCAAGATGGCGCCACTGCACTCCAGTCTGGGCGACAGAGTGAGACTCTGTCTCAAAAAAAGAAAAAAAAAAATTTTTTTATATCCTCTGTAGAGTTATGCAATTTCTCAACAGATTATTTTTGTGGCTCACTTATGTCTTAGACATTTTAAGATCTTTTCCCTCAGGACAGGACTTTCTTTAAATATCTTATTGATGTATTTACTTTTAAGGGAGAATGACTAACATGAAAAATTTTACATTTCTCCATCTAATTCGTATTTTGTTTGTTACACACTACAGTGTAAGTTTTTTGACAAGGTTTTATATGTATGTTTTCATTTCATCTGTCATGTCAGGCCTAAACTCAGTGTACAGAATTCTCAATCTTAAACTTTATGAAAGCTCATACAGCTATTCAATCTATATACTTATTTTCAGATATAGTTACTTCGGTTAATTTTTTAACCAAGATATTTCAATCATAAACAATCATTTTATGTTTAGTGGTTTATCTTTTTCTTTCAATATTAAATATTCAGGTTGTATACTTCAGTATTGTGAAGTGTGTTTGAGTCATGGCCATGATATGAAGATCAGTGTACTATCAAAGAAACTTAAAAAGACAGGATAGGATGGGCTTTAGATCCAGTCTGTTCCTATCACTTGTGAGACTTTGGGCAAGTCATGTTACTTCTATGACACTTAATTTCTTTATCTGTAACGTTAAGGAATTGACTCTGAATGAATTCTCCCTAAAATTCTGAATTTGTATCTTTGTGACAACACCTACTAGTACTATTTAATGTTGAATGTTATATGTTTAAGATCCCCTTTGATGACAAAAGTAACAAGAATGAGAATTGGCATTATTAAAACAATAGATTAGAGTTTCAATTTGGGGTGACGAAAAAGTTCTAGAGATGGATAGAGGTTGCACAACAATGTGAATGCACTTCATGTCTCTGAACAGTACACTGAAAAAATGGTTAGAATGTTAAATTTTATGTTATATATATTTCGCCACAAAAAACCTGCAAAAACAGGCAGCCAAAGGGTCTTCGAGTTATTATAATTACAGCACATTCATATGTACCTTTAAATCATTTAGAAACATGCATTTTGAAAATTTACATTTTATGTAAATGTAAGTTTATTTAAGTATGTTTATCCTTTTTGTTGTCAGAAATATCTATGTTCCGAATGAATTGAATGCAGTTTGTTGCTTAACCTTTCCTGTACTTTTTCTTTTTCAGTAATTGGGGTGAGTATAAAGAGGAATTAGGAACCTGAATGTACTCCTTATTTAAAGATATGCAGTATCCTTTTTGCAAATGATATCCTTTTAAAAGTATCACTCAAATTTCTAAACTTTATCTTAATACCTGTCACATATTATAGTCTTGAATTGGAATTTTGGTTGAATTACAAGGAATTTAAGTATCAGTCTTCATCATAAAGAAATTTAAGATGAATAAATTGAAGAAAAGGCTAAAATAATTTAAGAAGGAAATTATATTTCTTTGTTTAAAAATAACAGGCAAAGGTTTATATGGAGCTTGTTTGTAATACATCATTATTTTCTAATCTGTGTTTTTCTCCCAAATTTTTATAGCCTATATTCAAAGGAATTAGGCTTATTAAAGCTGTTTTTATAACTTTGTATTATGAAATGCCTACTATAATTAGAATAAAATTGATTGACTTGAAAGGGAACCCTTTTTTCCCCATTAATTCAAAACCCTTTGACGAGTAAAAATGGCCATATATTGTTATGTATAGCCGTGTTAAACCATGGCCTCAGATTCACTGCAGCTCTCCTCTTAATATGTAGACAAGTAGTACCTCTTTTTTGTTGTAATGCTTAGTTCATAGTATGCTCTTATTTGAATTCTTTTTGCCTCTACCTAGGAACTTAATGAGGTTAGACTTTATCAAATATAAGTATCTGGAAAGAGCTACTGATTTTATGTTGTTCTATGAACCAGTTACTACTTTAGAATAAGTTAGCGAACAATAAAAGGATTCCTTTAGTAGCTCATGTTCTTTGTTTGCATTAGTGAGTAATGAAGTCTAGAAAGAATTGTTTTAAATTGCTTTTTTTACAGTTCCAATCATTTTTTTATTTGAGAAAATTTGAATCTCAAAACAAAAATTTTCTTCAATGTTTAATACATCATATCAAGGTATTGTATTTACTTTTTTTCACTAATGAGCAGATTTTAGAAAATTCTGTAACTACCGGGGGGCACTGCTATTAACTTTTTTCAATTAATTTGGTTAAGCCACTATGCTTCCTCCTCAGGAAATTAAAATGAGTTTAATTTAATCTGTGCTTTCCTGGCGTGAGGAGGTGTGGGATTTCTGCTACTTAATTATTTTGTGGCCCCTAGCTCTAAGTCCTTGCACAAGTGGGATATATTTTGAATATTGACCATCTAGCTTGATGTCTCATACAAAAAGATATTTTTTACACAGTTTTTAATATTTCCATAGTTTATTTTCAAAGGGACTGTAATGGCATATTACTTATTAAAAGCATTTTTTCCCCCAACTTTGATGGGGAAAAGCATATCAACAGATACCTACTTTTGTAGATGGCTATAAAAATTGTTACCCAAAAGGCTTTCTTAGAGCAAATTGTCTCTTATGATTATTCCTGCCTGCCTCCATGGGATCTGTCTTTATATTGTTGGAGAGAATAGCAAACATCCATAATACATTTTTTTCTTTGTGGATGTAACATTCAGGATAGAATTGTTTGTCATTTATTGCTTAGATTGATATTTTTTATACTTAGGGATTATGGAAAAAGTTTGTGTTAATATTGCATTATTAAAGCACATGTTTAAAGATAATTATTAGATTTTAAGTTCACAATGCTTCATGTATTGTTTATTCTTGTGATTTTATTTTTACTTTAGGAATTTATTCTTCATTGCCTGTTGAAGTTCCTCTGAATCACAAACGGTTTGTTTGTGATCTAACTCAAGCTGATCGTCTTGCCCTCTATGATTTCGTAGTTGAGGAGACAAAGAAAAAGCGCTCTGATTCTCAAATTATTGAAAATGACAGCGATCTCTTTGTAGACTTGGCTGCCAAAATCAATCAAGGTTTGAGATGCACATCATAGCTTTACATTTCTTCATTATCATTTTATTCTGTGAGTGTTATTAAGATGATTTAATTCTTGGGCCACTTTGAGTTAGAGTAAAATGGTTTTGTATCATTTAATATTGACATGAAGTTGGCCCTCTGTGTCTGTGGGTTCCATATCCATCAATTTGACCAACGGTGGATTGAAAATATTTGGAAAAAATAAAAGTGTGTGGTTGCCTCTGTACTATACATGTAGAGACTTTTTATTCTTGTCATAATTCCATAAACAATATATTAACAACTATTCATGCAGCATTTACATCGTATCAGGTTTTTGGTGTTTTTTTTTGTTGTTTTTTTGAGACTGAGTCTTACTCTGTCACCCGGGCTGGAATGCAGTAGCGCGATCTCAGTTCGTTGCAATCTCCGCCTCCCAAGCTCAAGCAATTCTCGTGCCTCAGCCTCCTGAGTAGCTGGGATTACAGACATGTGCCACCACGCCTGGCTACTTTTTGTATTTTTAGTAGAGATGGGGTTTTGCTACGCTGGCCAGGCTGGTCCCAAACTCCTGGCCTCAAGTGATCCTCCTGTCTTGGCCTCCCAAAGTGCTGGGATTACAGCGTGAGCCACTGTACCCGGCCTGTATTAGGTATTGAAAGTAATTTAGAGATGACTTCAAGTGTACTGGAGGGTGTGTGTAGGTTATATACAAATACTACACCATTTTGTATCAGAGACTTGAGCATCCATGGATTTTGATACCCTTGGGGGATCCTGAACAAATTCTCCATGGATACTGAGGGATATTTACTCAGTACCTGAGGTTTTACTCTGACTTTTACATTAAATGTACCTTCTTTCTGTAAAAATATTACAACTGTGCTGTTACTTTAATCTATGTACCTAAGCACTCTTATGTTCAACTAATGGCTGGAGAGAAGAAATGACATAAAACTTAGCCCGTGTATATAAATAGTATACAATTTTTAGAATGTTTTTATGTGCTACTTTGAAACAAGTTGAAATATAGGATTGTGATGTATTTATTTGATAATTCATAGAATTTAAAAGCTTTGAAGGATATAATACTTTTATTTTATTCTTTCATTAGATAATAGTCGAAAAAGTCCAAAATCCTACCTTGAAATCCTGGCAGAAGTACGAGATTATAAAAGAAGACGCCAGTCCTATAGAGCCAAGAATGTTCACATAACCAAGAAATCATATACTGAGGTAAGTTTTACATAATCTTTGTTGATAAGAATTTCCCTTAGGTAATTTTCTAAATCTGTTCTATGAATTTCCACAATTCTCTGGAAATTTTCTGAAAGTGTCTTCAGGGTGGCCACACCTGATTTGTATCTGTTCCATCACTTCTAGATCCACCCTTTAGCAAGCAAAGGCTTTCATAGTACAAGAACCTTATATAAAACAATTGTACAATCTTAAAAGATATCTCCTTGTGAGAAAGTAGTAGTGTATCATGGTAAGAGCATGAGTTTGGGCTTTAGGTAGACCATACCTTGACTTTTGATTCTGCTGTTTCTCATTGGCTCTTTGACTTGAGCAAGTTATTTGAGCTTTTTAGATTGAATGTTTTCTTTTCATAATAATAATAATATAATCTTTGCAGGGTTGTTATGAGAATTGACTGACAGAATGTATGCAAACACAAATTTCTTCATGAATATTAGCTATTATCTTTTTTGGCAGAAAGCATGTTTTTATGTACTCTAGTAAATATTTGGACTTAAGAAATGTCTTGATATACATTATTTATGTATTAGTCTCTTGGTGTATGTCTAGACTTATTTTCAGATGCCATTTAATGGCTCGTTAGAGTTGATGAATTTTTTTGGTATGTGAATTACCTTGCCCAGACTCTACAAATAATTTCCTCATTGATTCCCTAGTTGTTCCCATATTATTTCTTACTTCTCTCTGATTTAAAAGACCTTCCGTAATCTGGCCTCCTTTTCCCAAGCATTTCTTTTGCTTTAGTCAAGCATGTCTCTTAAACTATATCTGATTGCATATAATTATTCTTACCTCCATGCCCTATTACCTGTTACTTTCTTACCTGAAATGCTCTGTTTTTGCCATTTTAAATCTTGTTGAGTTTAAGGGCCACCATTTCCATGAGGTGCTAGTTGACTAATCTATCACTAGTTTATTGTACTAATACTCTGTACCACACAGCTTAGCTCTAAATTTTATGCTGTTCTTTTTACAGTTAAAATCTGTGTTTTAGACTTACCTTAGCAAGTAGAGACCTGGGTCCCTGTCATACTACCTTGGTGATTCTCATAGTCCCTAAGATACTTGGCTCATCAGTTATTTCTTCTCTCGTCTCATAACCCTTGTAATCAAGCTTAAATGTTGCTGCTAGCATTCTTTACGGTTTTATAGTTGATATTTTATTGTGGAAATATTCAAACATATACTAAAGTGGATAGCATCGTCTAAGGAACCCTTATGTACCCATCACCCGGCTTCAAAAATTGAAATAAAAGATTGGCAAGGGCTTCATAGAGAACAGCATTTGAGGGAAAGGGAGAAGCAAGGAGGAATAAAGGAATGTCTGCTTATTGACTCTTTCCTATGCGGTGGAGCCTGAGCTAGGTGGATTCTGTGCAAATAGCAGGCTTCAAGGCGCTTATGTAGAGCTGCTAACAGGGAGGCTTGTAGGCCTGCGAGGGAAGTGCGAGAGCTGGAACTTGAGATAGGTGTGTGTGACTCATGTCACTCCGCTAGGTTGGACCTTGGCATATCTTAGGTTTTCCATGGGAGAATATAGTGGAGGAGGAGAAGTGGTGGATAAGGATTTTCCGGGTGGAAGAACTAGCATTCTGAAAAGCAGATAAAAGTATAGGAGTTTTTCAGAGACTCATTAGTAACCCAGGGTGGCTAGAGCTTAGGGCTTCTCCGTTGAGAGATGAGGC
The DNA here is from genome assembly GCF_029289425.2 of Pan paniscus. Taxonomy (NCBI): domain Eukaryota; kingdom Metazoa; phylum Chordata; class Mammalia; order Primates; family Hominidae; genus Pan; species Pan paniscus. The sequence goes on from NC_073254.2 coordinate 22,246,387, forward strand.
TAAGTTCTATCTTATGTAGGAAAATCCTGGAGGGCTCTGAAGGCTTCATTAAGGAGTTTGGATATTGTTCGATTTTACTTTGAGAGCCATTGAAAGTTTCTTTAAGGTGGGGAGAAATGCAGTCAGGCCTGAATGAATAGTGTTTCTGAGATTGCCCCGTGTCCCCTATACCTTTTTTCTGAAAACATTTTCTATTTAATCATGAGGGAAGTGTAAACTCCTATTTTAGTTTTGTCTTTGCCTCTGCAGTGACTAACCCTGTGCTTGGTGGCATGGGTAAATAGGAAAGGAAAAACTTTCAAGTGGTTTTTACCTATTTGAAAGTTTCTTTATAGAGTCATTCAGAAAGTATCTGTGAAGTGACTGTATGTTTCATATTTTGTCTTATTAAGTCATATGATTAAGTCAAGATGACTTAATTATAAGGTTTTAAAAAAATCATTTGTAAATAAGCTCTAATAGAGAGATAAATTACGAAACTAAAAATCGTACCAAGAACTCCCATATTGCCTTTACCCAGATCACCCATTGTTAGCATTTTGCCACATAGCTTCTCATTGGCACTCTCTCTCTCTCTCTCTCTCTGCACATTTTTCACTCTCTCGATCTCGATCTGTACATATTTTTTTCCCCTGAATTCTTTAAGGGTTAAATTACATACCTCATAACCCTTTATCCCCAGTATGTATTTCCTAAGAACAGAGATGTTTTCTCACATAAAGGTAGTACAGTTATAGCAACTTCAAATTTAATATTGCTGTAAAACTTTTATCTACTATTCATATTCCAGTTTGACCATTGCCTTTTCTGTGTTCTCTAAACTGCACAAGTCCCACAGTCCATTATGTCATAGCACTTAGTAAATATTTGATTATTAGCACTGATTTTTCTAGTGTTACAGTCTTAATTTTTTGAGCAGTTTTCTTACCTGAAGTTCGGTGCTTACCTCTCCCAAGGTGATTCGAGATGTGATAAATGTGCACATGGAAGAACTCAGCAATCATTGGCAAGAAGAGCAAGAGAAGGCAGAGGATGATGCCGAAAAGTACGTCATTATCTTTATTGGTGAAAATACTCTCTCTTTGATAACAGATAACAATTAACTTATAATTGTTAAATTTTAGCATTTCCAAAACCCTTGATAGCACACAGTAAACTCATGAAAATGCTTTTTGTTTTTCGTTGTCAGTGCCCAGGGTTATTGTACCAGAGTTGTTCTGACATTACCCTTTGACAGTTTTCAGGGGATAGCCATATTAGTGAAATATTTAAATAGCAAAACATACTAACATTTATGCCTAGTATTCCATTATGGGAACACCAAGCATGTGGGAGTTATTTATGTCCTACTGCTCAAGGTCATCGCCAAGGTCTCATTGCAAAAATTAAAAAAATGGCAACCTCAGGCATAAATGGGTTAAGAGCTGTGTTTATCTGTCCTTTTATATGGGTTATAGGATTGTGCATATTTAGAACATACCTACCATTGGTTTGATATAGAATATTACACTTTAGACTGGTGTGTCTATGTGTGTATACTGGAGACCAGTGGTAACACAGACTGATTAACATTCTTTTCTATGTTTTAGGAATGAAGAAAGGCGATCAGCTTCAGTAGATTCACGGCAGTCTGGTGGAAGCTATTTGGATGCTGAGTGTTCACGACATAGAAGGGATAGGAGTAGAAGCCCACATAAAAGAAAAAGAAATAAAGATAAGGATAAAAACTGTGAGTCGAGAAGAAGGAAAGAGAGGTGGGTCTAACCCTGCATCATCCAACATTGAATTCTGTACTTTTTAAAAATAGAACAGGTTCTTCTGTTGTAGACCATGCTGAGAAAATAGATTTTAAGAATAAGCTAAAGTAAGGAGAGTAAACAATTGACAATGATTCTTAACATTCATTATAGTTCAGTTCAAATAACCACCACTCTAGTGACATAGATCTCTACATGTGTGATTGGATGTTTTTTTCCCTTTTTTATCTCTTACTTGCTTGCTTCCTAAACAGGACATATGAAAGTATTGTCTAGGCAGGACATTAACTGTTAAACACGGTTTTCCTAGATCCCTTTCTTCTGCTCATTCCTTCCTTCCTCTTTCTCTTATTCTTTCTTTCTTTTTCCTGCTAATTCCTCAAATAAGGGTATGTAGGGTCAGAGAGAACATCTAAATTTTGACAGTCAATTTTGCCTTTGTTAGTAAAATTTTGATAGCTTGAGAGATGTGAATTAATACCGAATTAGTAAATGTAAATCATTTGAGGTCTATTTCTGTAGTCCAGCTGCTTACAAGGCATGTACCTGGATCTGAAGTTCATCAGGTCTAGAACTAAACTTACCTTTTTCTCAATCTGCTCCTCTTTCCCCAGCATTACTGTCCTGGTTAAAGAGATGACTCTCATCTATTAACCTAAGCCAGAAATCAAGGAGTCATTTTAGATACTTCCTTCCACTCCTTATCATCTGGTCAGTTCCTAATGAAATGATGGTCATTTTCCTAATTTTTCTACTTGTCTCTAAATTTACTGCATATGATTCCATTCCCTTGTATACTGCTAGAGTGAATAGTCACCTCATAGAACTCTTCCGTGGCGGTCTGGCATGGTGGCTCATGCCTATAATCCCTACACTGTGGGAGGCTGAGGCAGGTGATCACTTGAGCTCAGGAGCTCAAGGCCAGCCTGGGCAACCTGGCAAAACCTCGTCTCTACAAAGAATACAAAGATTAGCCGGGTGTGGTGGTGCATACCTGTGGTCCTAGCCACTTGCGGGGCTGAAGCAGGAAGATTGCTTGAGCCTGAGAGATTGAGGCTGCAGTGAGCCGTGTTCTCACCCCTGCACTCCAGCCTGGGCAACAAAGTGAGACCCTGTCTCAAAAAAAGTGAGAACTCTTCAGTGGCAAAATTCACATTCTTTTGAATGGCTCTCAAGACTTCTGGGATCCTGGCTCCTACCTACTTCTTGTAGTTTGCTACTACGCCATGAAATGCATAACTTGTGCTCTAGCCAGCCTGAGTTACTTAGAGTTCCTCATCCACACTGTGCCACATCTATGCCTTTCCACTTTTGTGTTCTGCTGCCCACCTCTTTTTAAAAGCCTACTTGGTAAACTCCTCCTCATCCTTTAAGACCCATCTCAGCCATTTCCTGAAGCCTTTTTCTCACTTGTTCAAGCAGAGCTGATCATCTTTTCCATTTTGTTGCCACCCTACCTAGCTTATAGTTGTTCTTGAGCTTAATAGTTATTATTATCGCTGCTAGACTGTGAGCTCCATGAAGGCAAGGTCTGTATCTTACTTAGTTTTATACACAAAGTACTTTCAAATATTAGGCTCTCAAATAATATCCTGTCTCTCCAGGGCCACTGGTAATCAGGAATTAAAGCTTATTGTATTGGTTTGGTAATTTTGTTCATCTTACTATCATTCAGTTAATTAGGTTTAAAGCCACCTATGACTTAGTCCTTTTCTTATACAAATGAAATATTTGCTTAGTAATCCTTTTTGATTCATATGCTGTTTTATAATAACTATAGTGCTTCTTCTACTTAAGTAATTTTTGACATCTCTAATCAATCCCTGTTGACTTAAATACATTAGAAGTCCTCAAAATCTAAACATTAAATAGTTTTTATTTAAAGAAGATAAACTGGATATAAGTAAGAAATACTTCTCAACAGGCTAATCTTTGATATCCAACCCTGGGGTGGACTGAATTATAGGGATTTGGTTTATCTGACGTAAACCAGAACAAGTAAAACATTCATTTCGAATTAAAGTGTTTTTTTTTTTTTTAAGAGTATGTATGAAAAATGCATTATTAAAACTAAGAGACAGGCCGGGCGTGGTGGCTCATGCCTGTAATCCCAGCACTTTGGGAGGCCAAGGCGGGTGGATCACCTGAGGTCAGGAGTTCGAGACCAGCCTGGTCAACATGGTGAAACCCTGTCTCTACTAAAAATACAAAAAATAGCCAGATGTGGTGGTTCGTGCCTGAAATCCAGCTGCTTGGGAGGCTGAGGCAGTAATCGCTTGAATCCGGGAGGCGGAGGTTGCAGTGAGCCAAGATCGTGCCATTTGCGCTCCAGCCTGGGCAACAAGAGTGAAACTCCATCTCAAAAAAACAGAAACAAACAAATAAAAAAACTAAGAGACGAAACTGAAATAGGAATAATCAAAGTGATTTTTTTTTAAATTACGCTTTGAAATTCTGCTTTAAAATTAACTTTGAGTATATGTAAATGATAGATAACCAGAAAATTCTTTTCAAATAGAATGTTAAGGTAGCATATTACTGTTGAAAGTGGTGTATTACTGTTGAATTATTTTAAAGCTCTGATATTAAAATGTCCATCATTTATAACCATTTTTTTTATACCTCTTTTATTTCAGGGATGGGGAAAGACACCATAGTCATAAAAGAAGAAAGCAAAAAATATAAATGAAGTACTTGTACCTATATTAATTATGCTTATGCCATGATAACCAATATACAGATATATTAATTGGAATTCCTTTGCATAGGAGAATGTTTTTATATCTGTTTAGTGCTTATTATTTTCCAGTAAATATGCTTCAAACCATGAGTACACTATTAGGCCCTACAACTTTGTTTTCCTTATATTTTATTAGATGATTTGCTTCCTATAACTGATGTTGTTTTGTTCGTTTTGCTAATATATGTATCTCAAAATTCTTTAAGTCAATATTTATCATATGTAAATTAAACATGAATACATTCTCATCTTATAACTACATCTTATAAATAAGGCTAATAACCCTTAGAACACCACCTGCGGTTCTGTCCTCACCCCAGTGGCGACTACTGTTTACCACTACACTGGTGAATTGTAGTAGGGAAAAACAATCTAAATATTGAAGAGGAATGGCCTAATTAAAATATGATGTAGTCATAGGATAGATTATTGTATTGGAGTTAAAAGAAATAATCTAGATCCATATTAACCTGGATTGGTCTCAAAAACATAATGCTCAGTGAAAATAGCAAGTTGTAGAAAGTTATATACAAATTATATATATGTACAAAACAATACTATGCATTCTCTATGGCTATATAATGTACGTAAGTCTATTTTTAAAGGTTCAGAAGAATCCATACCAAAGTTCTAACAGCGAGTAGGAGGTATAGATGAGAGATTAGGGGTGCAAGTCAGGATTGGGAGGGTGGTCAGAGGGAACTTTAGCTTTATCCATAACACATTAATTTTTTTAAAAAATAAGGTCTTAATGTTTCATTTAATTTAAAATATACTGTCACGTTGTGTTTTGTAAATCAACTGAATTGAGGTACTATTTACTTAGATTTATTGCACCCTTTTTAAGTGTGTATTTTATTGGGTTTTGACAGATTCATACCTCTGTGCAGCCACTATCACGATCAAGATACAAATATTTTCATTGCCCCCAAAATTCTCATACCCCCTTTCCCAATCAATTCCTCTACCCCTAGCCCTAGGCAGCCACAGATTTGCTTTTGGTTACCACTGATTAGATCTATCCATTGTAGAATTCATGTAAATAGAATACTGTAGTATGTACTCTGCCTTCTTCCTCTCTGCAGATGTTTGAGATTGATCCCTGTGTGTCAGTTGTGCATTTTTTTTTGTTGCTGAGTAGTATGTTCTATCATATGTCAGATCATTCACGTGAGACTTTGGCATGAAATGTTAAGCATCCGACGTCTAAATAGCAATATTTTGAATACTGGAAACTCAGGTTAAAGATTTTGTTTCCAAGTAGAAATGAAATCTTATTATTTTAATAAGTAGCTGACAATGACAGAAAGATTGGATTTGGATCAGATTGGCTGTTAGGCTTCAGGTATGGGAAACAGCTCTCAGATTTATAAATTGGAAATCACCAGGTTACTTGCCAATATATAGTCATATTGCTGCCATTGTACTTAATTTCTAAATATATAAAATCCACATTTAAAAATTATAAAAGCAAGGACTTGGGAGTGACTCATGAATCATGAAATTGCTGCTTTTATAGATCAAAACTACTTGAATCATCAGGAATTTCATATTTTTCATATTGTGTGACAACTTATAATTTTGTTTTAAATTGTGATTTCATTGATTTTACTAACTGGAAGGAAGAAGAGTAAAATTGGCATATTTAGGTTTTTTGTAGAAGAAAGATACAAGTGAAAATTAGGAGTGGATTGGAGAAATTGGGGGAAAATAGAAGAGAACGGAGAAAGGAAGAGATTGAAAATGTTACCAGAGTTCTTTAAAGCTCACATTTTATAGTATCACTGCTACAAACTATTTAATAAAATGTGGCATCGGGTGAAAAGAGGCATTTGTTTGATCCTTGAACGAATTAATCTTACATACTTCCCTGTTTGTGTTTTGAACCTTTCACTGGATATGAGCTACTTGAGAGCAGGGTTTATACCTTCTTCAGTGTGACCCCTGTGCCTGCAACCTCATAGTTGTTAATCTGTAATTTTAAATTTTGACAAAAGCATTTTCACAGCCCTGTCACATAAGATCTAGTTTTTATTTCTAGAGTGCTGCTATGAATAATTACTATAGCTGCTGTCCATCTTGCCCATCCATTAAGGTACCTTCTCACAAACATTTCTAATCTACTGGCTGGAGTGCAGTGGTGTAGTCTGTAGCTCACTGCAGCCTCAAACTCCTAGGCTCAGGCGATCCTCTTGCCCTGGCCTCCCATGTAGCTGCAACTATAGGTGTGTGCCACTACACCTGGCTAATTTTTTTAGTTTTTTAGAGATGGAGTCTTGCTATGTTGCCTAGGCTGGTCTTGAACTCCTGGGCTCAGATGATCCTCCTGTCCTCAGCCTCCCAAAATGCTGGGAGCCACCAGGCACCAGGTGTGATCTACCACACCTGTCTAAAAAGTATGTATTTTTAAATTTTTTTGTAGAGACAGGATCTCACTATGTTCTCCAGCTGGTCTCAAGCTCCTGGCCTCAGCCTCCTAAAGTGCTGGGATTACAAGTGTGAGCCACTGTGCCTAGTCACTTTAATTGAGATATTGGCAAGTCAACTGCCATGCAGAGCCCAGGGCACTGGTTATATTCAGTAAGAAACTGAACTCAGCACTCAGAATTTTAAATTAAATCAATGATCTTCAAGTATTTGCCACTTTCAAGTACAGCTAATTGGATAATCTCAAACCCTTTCGTGAAAATTCATTGTCAAATGGTAAATTTGAGATAAAATATCTTAAATGCATTGAGAATATTTTCTAATTACCTGTGTATGCTACAGTACAGACATTAATTCTATAAACATGTTCATAGGTCTTCCCCCTCGCCCCGCCCGTCTTCTAAGGGCATTTTCTGTTTCTTTTTAGTGAGTTCATGAATGTTTAACGATTCTGGTGCAAAGCTTTCTTGCATTCTGAGCATAAAAATAATAAAACCCACTTATATTTGCTTGAGTGTGTTTACAAGTCAATTTCCTTTTATGTAGCTTGCTTTTTCATTTGCTATAATTGATTCTGCAGGTGTGTGAATTATTAAACTAACGCTCTTTTAAACCACACTTGTTTTATTAGTGATTTTACTTCCTGCTGTGGTCACAGATTTAGGAGTTTTTGGTGTTACAGAAAGTGCTCATAGCTTTTGGATATTTGGACTGGGACCAGTGATTTCTAGAGCTCCCTTTCAGGAAAGAAAAAATAAGATTTGCCAGATGTAAGGGGCTCTGAGCTAGATTCATCTCTATTGAATAAGTCAAGTCACTTTCCCATTTTAAAAACGAGTCCGCCTACGAAAAAAGAGGCAGCCTTAAAATAGAATATAAATTCCTAAACTAGTTTTTAGTCCTTTGTTTTAGTATTATAAAGCAGGGGCACTTGCTACATACAGCCATTGGGAGAATGGTAAATGAAGAAAGGCTGCAGGCTCCAGGGAGTCCTTCCTTAGGAGTTTCACATCTTGTGTCACCAATTAAGGGATCTGGGTTTGAGTTACTTGAGTACTCTTTATGAGGATAATTTCCCATAATTGTGGAGCTTTAGTAACCCATGTTCCTCCAGCTGCAAGCCATGACTCCTAGTCTAGAATGAGAAAGGTAATTAAAGGGAGCATCAGGAATACAGAGATGAAGCAGGAGCCTGGGCTTTATTCGGTAATGCCGACACAATTAAAAAACCAATACTTCAAAGTAATAAATTCTTCACATACTGACAGAATAACTGATCAAAGAGGGCAGTAAGATGAGTCAGGTACAATACAGGCTGTGTAACCCTAGGCAGACTCTTAGTCTCTCCATGCCTTCTCCATACTGTATGCCCTCAGAAGATTGTCAGGCATAATGTGATTTGGCCCATGCAGTGTCTGACATGTCGCAGGTACTGAATGCCCACTGTTACTGTGATTTGTTACAGATGTGAGCTCATCCTTTCTACTCTGGCTCCTGTGACTGGTTTGGATTCTCAGATCGGTGTTCTCTCTCATTCTGCATGCTCTGCCCAGCAGCTGTGACCCACTCTTAGTTTTAACTATGCCAACAACCAATTCCATGACTTCAGCCCAGACCTCTCCTCCAAGCGCCGTGTCTATGCGTAAAATAGCACAGCTTCTCCTAGTGCTGTCCACATACTTCTGACTCCACACTGCAAAACTACAGTTACCACCCTTCCGTCAAACCTCTGCCTCCTCACTCTGTCTTTCTGCATTTAGTTCACATCACCATCTTCCTTTTCAGTCATGCTAAAGACCAGAGAGCTGGCGAGGTGTAGTGGCTCATGGCTGTAATCCCAGCACTTTCAGAGGCCAAGGCTGGAGGATCACTTGAGCCCAGGAGTTCAAGACCGACTTGGGCAACATAGCAAGACACCATCTCTATGAAAAATTAGCCAGGTATGGTGGTACATGCCTGTAGTCCCAGCAGCTGGGGAGGCTGAGGCAGGAGGATCACTTGAGCCCAGAAGGTTGAGGCTGCAGTGAGCTGAGATTGCACCACTGCACTCCAGCCTGGGTGACAGAGTGAGACCCTGTCTCAAAAAAACAAAAAACAAAAACAAAAAAAGGACCTGAGAGTCATTCTCGATTTCCCCATTTCCATTACCACTGTAGGTTACCTCCTAAGTATCTTGTACAGGTTGAGTATCCTTAATTTGAAAATCTGAAATCTGAAATACTCCAAAATCCAAAACTTTTTGAGTGCTGACATGCTCTTGAGCCTCAAGAGGAAAATTCCACACCTGACCTCGTGATAGGTCTCAGTCAAAACTTTGTTTCATGCACAATATTATTTGAAATATTACATGAAATTGCCTTCAGGCTATACATACACGGTATGTATGAAACATAAATGAATTTCATGTTAGATTTGGGTCTCATTCCCAAGATATCTTAATCTGTATATGCAAATATCCCCTAATTTGAAAAATATCCAAAATCTGAATTGGTCTCAAGCATTTCGGATATGGGAAACTCAACCTGTACTGAGCCCACCCCGTCTTTCCATACTACTATTTTAGTAAGAAAAAGCCAGCGGACTGTTCTCTCTTACTATACTCTCACCACAGAACACTTTTGTGACCAGATGTGCATGGATTTTCCCCACTCGTCACTTCTCTGGGGGACACGAGCTGGGCATCCTACAATTTAACTGATTTCTGACATTGTCTACCTGGAGTTATCATCAGATCCCACAAGTTAAGGGCTCAGTCCCACAAGACTAATCCCCACTGCAGATACAGTCAGATGCAAGTCTGGGCCCCTGGTACTTCTGACGAACTGGCTATAAATTGGGGGTTCCCACAATCCCCTTTGCAGTTTGATCATTTGCTAGCGCAGCTCATAGAACTTGGGAGAACAAACACTTTACTTGCTATTGCCGATTTATTACAAAGAATATTTTAAAGGCTACAAATGAACAGCCAGATGAAGAAATACACAAGGCAAGGTTGAGAAGGGTCCCGCTCACAGGACCCTGCGTCCCCATGGAGTTGGAGCGCACCACCCCTTCTGAATGTAGATGTGTTCAGCAACCCAGAAGGAAACTCTGAACCCAGTTTTTTTAAGTTTTTATGGAAGCTTCAATAAGTGAGCATGGGCGGGGCGTGGTGGCTCACGCCTGTAATCCCAGCATTTTGGGAGGCTGAGGCGAGTGGATCACCTGAGGCCAGGAGTTCGAGACCAGCCTGGCCAACATGGTGAAACCCCGTCTCTACTAAAAATACAAAAATTAGTCAGGTGTGGTGGTGGGCGCCGGTAGTCCCAGCTCCTCGGGAGGCTGAAGCACGAGAATTGCTTGAATCCGGGAGGCGGAGGTTTCAGTGAACCAAGATTGCTGCTGCCCTCCAGCCTTGGCAACAGAGAGAGACTCTGTCTCAAAAAAAAAAAAAAAAAAAAAAAAAAAAAAAAAAAAAAAAGTAAGCATGATCGATGATATCATTGGCCATTGGTGATCAACTCAACCTTCAGCCCCCCTCCCCTCCTCAGAGATGGGGCACAGGGAGGGCTGAAGGTCCTAACCCTGTCATCATGCTGCCAGTTCCCCTGGTAAATAGCCCCCATGCTGAGGCCATCCAGGAGCCCCCAGCCACCCGTCAGTTCATTAGATACAAAAAGACACCTATCACTGGAGATTGCAAGGAGTTTGGGAGCTATGGCTCAGAAAATGGGACAAAGGCCAAATATATGTTTATTGTAAATCACAGTGTCTTACTACCCTGCCTCGTTTGAGTGGCAAACATCTCTTGCCTACATTACTACAACCGTCTCCTCATTGCTTTTCCTGCCTCTTTTTGCCCTCAGGCCAGCCCCACTTACAGTTGCCTAAGTAATTGCCTGAATTCCTCCCCCGAGCTCTTCCCTCTGTCTCCATTACGGCCACATATGCTTTCGGAGTCTGAACAGTTATCACCTCCTCCAGAAAGCCTTATGGACCTACCTGGAGAGGCTAGACAGGGAAGGACTGACTGGGAAGATGCTATTTAAGACGAGGCCGGGCCTGTAATCACAGCTACTTGGGAGGCTGAGGCAGGAGAATCACTTGAACTAAGGAGGCGGAGGTTGCAGTGAGCCGAGATTGCACCACTGCACTCCAGCCTGCGGAAGAGAGCGAGACTCCATCTCAAAAGAAAAAAAAAAAATATGAGGCCGGAAGGATGAGGAGCACATTCTTCAGAATACCTGCCATGCCTTTAAAAACATATACTCAAAATTGACTTTAGCCTTTGCCATTTTCCCAAAGGTGCTCGCTAAGGGTTGTTTGGTTCATACACAGCTGGCTACTGCCACCTTATGGCAAAAAGTTGAACAGAAACTTCCATGCATAAAATTCTGCGAACTTATAAAAGCCTGACAATTTTCCAGTTCATCTCACCTGGTACAGTGGATGAATTATTCTGCATTTGATCTAAGAATATCACCTCTTCTCATGTGCTGGAGACCGTCCCCTCTCACCTGCTCAAAGATGTTGTTCATAATATTTCCCTTTATCTTGCATCACCGACTGTCATCTCTATTGACTCATTCTCACCAGCACTCAAACCTGCTGATAGAATATCTGAAAACAAAGAAACAACAAAGACCTTCCCTTAGCCCTACCTTTCTCTAGTTACCACCCCACTTTTCTGCTCTCCTTGATGGCAAGCCTCTTCAAAAGAGTTTTCTATACTTGTCGTCCTCACTTTCTGTTTTCTTATCTCTTGAGTCTATTCTCAATCAGATTTGCCCCAGCACTCCACTCAAACTCTCAGCTAAGGCCAGAAATGGTTTCCACACTGCCAAATCCAGTGGGGGAGTCTCAGTCTTCGCCTTGACCCAACCATAGGTGGCGTTGCTCTCTCCCGGTTCTCCCTCCACTTCACAGGCTGTTCCTTCTCACTATCTGTGGCTCGTTCCTCCTCTTATCTCTGAGCTTTAAGCATGGTAATGCCCACAGTTCACTCTTTCCACCTCTTCTCTGTCTGCATTCTCTCCCTAAGCCCCCCACCTCCACTTTTTTTTTTTTTGAGACAGAGTCACTCTGTTGCCCAGGCTGGAGTGCAGTGGCCGATCTCAGCTCACTGCATCCTCTGCCTCCCAGGTTCAAGCGATTCTCCTGCCTCAGCCTCCCGAGTAGCTGGTACTACAGGCGCCCACCGCCACACCCAGCTAATTTTTGTAATTTTAGTAGAGATGGGGTTTCACCACATTGGCCAGGCTGGTCTCAAACTCCCGACCTCAGGTGATCCTCCTACCTTGGCTTCCCAAAATGCTGGGATTACAGGCGTGAGCCACCATGCCCCGCCTAAGCCGTTTTTGTACTGACTAATCCAAACACCACCAGCTTTTCCCCCTGAATTCCAGACTTGGATACCCAATCTTATTGGCATCTGAAAGCAAATACATTTAACAGCAATTTTTTTATTTCTTCTCCACTTCCCATCCTAACCAGCCTTTCTCTGGTTTTTCTCATCTCAGTAAATTGCAATTTTATTCTTCCAGTGGCTCATCTTTCACTCTTTTTCTCATATCCGCCTCTAATCCGTTGGCAAATTCTACTGATTTCAGTGTTTTCCCATTTCTTACTACCACGCTTGCCATCAGCCTAATCAAAGCCAGTATCATCCCAGACCATCGGAAAACTTTCTTCTGGGTCTGTATGCTTCCAGCTTGTCTCCCTTCTTGTCTACTTCTCTGTGTAGGAGCCAGGAGCCTGCATGGTCCTGTAATAATGAAGGTAAGACCATGTCACTTCTCTGCTCAGAACCCTCCAGCGGGTCCCCATCTCACACAGAGGAGAGTCCAGATTTCTCACCAAGACCTAAAAGGCCGGCATGGCCTGTGACCACCCCTCACTCTAACCTCACCTCCCACCGTGGCCTCCCTCACCCATCCTGCATCCACTCCTTGCTCCCCAGGTGCGTGAGGTTTGGTCCCATCTCATGTTCTCGCTCTTCCTCCTGTTGAAAATCTCGTTCTTCACGTCCTCTGGTTCTCTATTCCAGAGTCATCTTTTCAGAGCCGCCTTTCCAGACCCTCCTATTTAAAATTAAACTTCTCCACCCTTTCCCCTTCCATTGTTTTCCCCTGTAGCACTTTGTAGCCTAACATAGCTTATGAGATTGTAAGTTTCACAAGCGCAGGGACTTGGTTTTTCTGCTCCCTGCTGGATGCCCAGTGCCTGGCAGATGGTGGACGCGTCACAGGTATTTGTCAGATGAATGAATGAGGACCAGTGTCCAAGGCGATCCAATTTCAAAAAAAAGGAACATATTCTCTCTAACCTGTATACGTCTGGTTGACTAAAGCAACAGTATTTTAAATCAATTTTTAACTAATTGATGACTTATTTATATGGAGAGGAGCTGCCATTGCTCATTGTTTCTCTGTCGGGACGGAGACAGCAAGGCAGATTTTCTCTGTCCTGGGAAGAATGGGGTGAATACATTTGCTTCTGTGGACGTGCAGCAAGCTTTGTTCTAGAGGGGTGGGCCAGGGCCTCTTTGGCGACTTCAGGAGGCTGTCCCTTTCTTTGGTCCCTCCTTCAAGTGTAGGGAGATAAGGAACTTCCTTTGAGGAAGGAAATGAAAACCCCAATCTTCTCCTTTTTGAAGTTGAGCATTATCCAGACTTCTACATTTGGAGATAGTGCCTGCTGAGACGGGTCTACTGACAGAAGTAAGCTCCAAGGCCTCCCTCAGACAGCTAACCTGGTGACCTGGGTTCCATGGGACGCCCAGATTGTCATGGACATGAAAAAGGTTGTGGGCAGTGCTGGGTGGAGCACCTCTCTGCCTGGGGTACTTGCTTGTGAGTAGGAGCCTGGGGATCAGGCTTATTCTGAGTGTGGGACTTCCTGGGTGGAAATATTCTGGAAAAAGTGGAATTTTGCTGCCTTAAAGAATCACTAAGTCTTGGAACCCGCAGTAGTGCCCACGACGTCTTTGAATTAGACAAGAAGAGTGCTTGATTGTAGCTCTTGCAATCCTCACTGCCTGGCAGGGCAGCTCATTCCGGAGCAGCGTCGTTCTGGGGTAGCTGTGGTTTTCTTCAGCCCCAAGGGCATTTGCTGAGTTTTGCTTTATGTGACTGGATGGGACTGGCCTTGGAGACACTAATAAGCACATGGGGGTTTTTGGACAATGCGAAGAGTTGGTGCCAAGCCACAAGTGGGAGATGTTGAACTTCCTGCGAATCTGGTGTGTTGTAGCCTGAGTCGGTTTCAATATGAAAAATAAAAGTGACAGTGCCTTCCTTGTATGCTAATCTGGTGAAGTGGCTCATGCTGGCCATGTAACAACCTGGCAGCCTCCTACAGAAGCAAGTGGGGTGTGGCATTCCTGCTGTCTGCATCTTCTGTTTGTCACCTCGCCCACTCTGTGGCCATATCGCTTGTCCTGATGGCTTCCATCACAGCAGCTGGGGGCAACTCAGCCTGGACTCATCCAAGCCTTTCTCTTTGTTCCTACCCGTGTGCGGCTAGAGAGCATCAGAAGACCCCAGCCTGGTGCCACAAAGGGGTAAGGACCCCAGTCACTCCCCTCCACACCTTTAACTCCCTGCTTCCTGTCCTCTTTGCTTTCCTCAAACTGACAGCCTGGCCACTTCCCACCTCACTTAGAAAATAGAAACCGGCAGACACAAACTTCTTTCCCACCCTGCCACAAAGGCTGCTCCTTTCTGGGCATCTGGGATGATGAGAGCTGATGGGTACTGAGTGTCTCCAAGGAGCCAGGGCTGCCCTCCAGGCCTCACACGCTAACTCATTTAATTGTTTGTTCTCTCCTACATAAAAAGCCCCAACCCCAAACCAACCAACAAAACCCAACGCACAGAGAGATTAAGCAACTTGACTGAGCTCACACAGCACTGGGATGAGACCTCAGGCAGCCTGACTCCAGAGCACCCAGCACCTGCTACGGAGCCTAGAACACAGAAGGCACCCAGGAAAAACGGGTTGAATGATTCCATGCAGGAATCTAGGAGGCTGAACTTCAGCTTTAGAGTAGAATGCCCATCAGCTCAATATCAAACACAAACGGAAAATAATGATGATTTTGGGGAGGAAGAAGTGGTGAGACACAGTAAATTTATACTTACATTTTATTTTCCAATGCAAAAAATATCTTCTAAGTGAAGAACATGTGACAAATTCGCACAAGCATAAAGAAGGAAAATAAAGCCACTAGGAAACGCAGTACACTTTGTTCCGTTTTGAAATCCAAATATCTCTGGGAAAAATACTTCTACAGGCCACTCCCCTTTACATCTTTGTCACAATGAATTTCAGATCCCCACTGACATTACTGTTATAAGCGTTTAAGATTCAGAGGTGCCAAAATGGAGATCAAAGTCCTAACTGTGGCAGGATGCGTGGTGGCTCACACCTTTAATCCCAGCACTTTGGGAGGCTGAGGTGCATGGATCACTTGAGCCCAGGAGTTCGAGTTCAGCCTGGGAAACATGGCAAAACCTCCTCTCTACAAAAAAACAAACAAACAAGCAAGAAAAAAAAAAAACCAACAAAAACAAAGTCTGGACTTTATTAATGACAGCAAGGCAGGTGCTCACTCAGTCTCAGGTTCTTGTGAGACCAACTTGGAGACTGAATGTGGACTTCTCATGTCCTGTCTCAGTTTGAAACTGTGTGGCTCTGCCCTGGGCTCACTCACTGTATTTGTCAGGGTTTTTCCAGAGAAATAGAGTCAATAGGGCGTGTGGAGAGAGAAAGAGAAAGAGAGAGAGAGAGAGAATTTATTTCAAGGGATCAGCTCATGCAATTGTGGAGGCTGATAATTTCGAAGTCCACAGGGTGGACCAGCAGGCTGGAGACCCAGGGAAGAGTTGATGTTACAGGTGAAGTCCAAAGACCGTTTTCTGGCAGAATTCCCTCTTGCTCAGGGGACACCAGTCTTTTTGTTCTGTCCAGGTCTTCCACTGATTGGATGTGGCCCACTCACATCCAGGAAGGAGATCTCCTTTACCCAAAGTCTGCTGATTTAAATGTTCATCTTGGCTTCAGGAACTGTGGGTTATGGTGCAGACATGGGCAAGTTCAAGAACAACACTACAAACAACCAGTCCTGAAAATAGTACAGAAACACATCAAGAAATCCTGATCACAAAGATTGATTTCTTAAAGGGATGGACCCCAAGTTCCCGAGGAACATGCACTTCGCCTAGAAGCACAACGAGAAGGGCCTGGAGAAGAGGCAGGACAACAACATGCGAGCTGAGGCTATCGAGGCCCCCCAAAGCCTATGGAAGTCCAGCCCAGGGTTCCAAAGAGCACCAGCCACAAGCTCGATTTGCCTGCACTGCCCACCCCGAGGCTGGGAAGCACGCTCGGGCCCACATTGCCACGGGTCTCAGGCTCTGCTGGCCAAAGGCGGAGGCCAAGAATCAAACCAAGGCCCAGGCCTCGGCTTCAGCTGCAGCTCCAGCTCCAGTTCCAGCTCCTGCTCAGGCTTCCCAAGGTGCCCAGGCCCCCACGAAGGCTCTGGAGTAGAGAGCTTCATCTGCCAATGTGAGAACAGAAGGACTGGTGTGACCCCCGGGCTGCTGTCTGCATGGGGCTGGTGTCCTCCTGTGCTATTTGTGTGAATAAACCTGAGGCAGGAAAAAAATGCTGATCTCGTCCCCAAACACCCTCACAGAAATATATAGAATAAGTTTTGACTACACATCTGGGTACTATGGCCTAGCCAAATTGACACATAAAGTTAGCTGTCACACTTAGCTAGCTGCAGGTGTCAGAGCTGGGAAAAGATCCCCTTCCATGATCAGAGGCCCTGGATGGCAGGGAGGGGGCTACCACGTGGAGGCTAGAGGTGGGGGGCTCATTGTCCTTCAATTCGGGTGGTCTAAAGGCAATACGCTATGCTGGACAAGGGCAGGTCCTACTTGGACATCTTAAATAGAATTGGGGGCAGATTCCATTTTTGGGGGGCCCTCTTTTTAAGAAAATAATACAAAATTGGGGTCTGGGTGCAATGGCTCACACCCGTAATCCCAGCATTTTGGGAGGCTAAGGCGGAAGGATTCCTTGAGGCCAGGAATTCAAGACCAGCCTGGGCAACATAGGGAGACCCTGTCTCTACAAAAAAAACATTTTTTTTAATTAGCCAGACGTGGTGGTGTGTGCCTGTAATCTCAACTCCTTGGGAGGCTGAAGTGGGAGGATTGCTTGAGCCTGGGAGGTTGAGGCTTAAGTGAACCATTATGGTACCACTGTACCTGGATAACGGAAGCTGGAGTGACAGAAACTAGGTGATACAGAGTGGGAAAAAAATTAGGTATCAGACCTTGAAAGGAACTCCAAGCATAAATTTCATTACCCCATAGTAAATCATCTATGAGAAAGAACGCAGATAGAAAGGAAAGACGAGAGTGGCCTACTTCTCCAGCATCCCTGGAGCAGGTAGAGAATAGGTTATCAATAATTGCATTTGAATAGGTGACTGAGGGAATGAAACTTTAAGGGTGAAAGTTGGGTGAAGTTTTTGGTCATTGGCCTTGCCGTGCTTCTGAACCATGACTCACCATCTCCATGGATGGACCAGTGTTTGAGCTCGTCCAAGTTCATATGTCTTTCCTCTGAATCAGGGGTTGGCAAGCTTTTTCTGTGAAAGATCAAAGGGTAAATATCTTAAGCTTTGTGGGCCATACAGTTTCTGTGGCAATGACTTGACTCCGCTGTTGTAGCACAAAGCAGCCAGAGACAGTTGGTAAATGAAGGTGTGCGGCTGGGCACCAGTGGCATTTCATTTACCGAAAGAGGTGATGAGCAAGATTTGGCCCCCAGGCTGCCATTTGATGAGCTCTGCTTTAGGTCACTGCTTTTCAATATTTAAAAACGGGATATTTTCTTCAAATCACCTTCAAGAGCATCTAACACATAAGCCTGATGAAAACAGTTGCTGCAGTTTAAGTTTGGGTGGGTGGGGGTCAGCCTAGAGCCCGGTCCTTCTCATGGTGACACCAAAGGAAACTCCATGGAGCTCCCTGGGTTCTGAGGAACCCGGAGTGAAGTCCACTGCCCCACCCCACATGGCCTGTCCCCAACACGCTTCCAAATGATCCTTCCTACATTTGTTGTGATGTTACTTATTATCCCCACAACTAGACAGTAAGACCCTTGAGAGCCTGGGCCAAGGCCTTGCCAGCTTTTCCCCTTCTCTATGGTGCCAAGCATGAGCCGAGACTCAGGCACAGCTGTTTAACGTGGAATAACCTGGGAACTTGGTCTAACCTGAGTTAGTCCCTGACTCGAGGTAATCAGTCGCTGAAGTACAGATGCTAGAGCTGGAAGAAGGCAGGGGTTCACTTTCTTCTCTGTGTGGGCCCCATCCCCCAATTTGTCAAGTGAGAGAATGAAGCCCATTCATTCATAATGTCATTCACATCCAAATTTGTGCTCTGACCAAGATTTTACTTTCTCACAGATATTAAGTTTGGGTTTATCCCCAACTAGGTTTATCCCCAGTGTTTTTGGAAATAAGCTCTCAAGGTTGTTATGGAATTATTAGAAGAAAAACAGTGGGTGGCGGTGGTGGTATGTGTGTGAGTGGGTTGGGGTGGGGTGGGGAAGTCGGTCAATGTGTGCAGTTCCTGCAATAGGAAAAGAAGCATGTGCTTCAGGTGAAGGGAATGCCGCTGACAAGGGTCCTTACTTATGCCTAGAATGATGCTGGGCAGACATCCTCAATATTGGGAGAATTAAATGGAATGGTAGCCTCCAGGAGCCCTCACTATCCTGCTACTCATTTTCTGAGTTCCTGAAGTTATAGAGTTAGTTACACAAAAAAGCAAAAATAGACACATCATGAAAATATTTAATGACCACAAATAAAATCTTCCCCTGCTCGGCCAGGCATGTTGGCTCACGCCTGTAATCCCAACACTTTGGGAGGCAGAGGCGGGTGGATCACTTGAGGCCAGGAGTTCGAGACCAGCCTGGCCAACATGATGAAACCCCATTTCTACTAAAAATACAAAAATTAGCCGGGCATCGTGGCATAAGCCTGTAATCCCAACACTTTGGGAGGCAGAGGCGGGTGGATCACTTGAGGCCAGGAGTTCGAGACCAGCCTGGCCAACATGATGAAACCCCATTTCTACTAAAAATACAAAAATTAGCCGGGCATCGTGGCATACGCCTGTAATCCCAGCTACACAGGAGGCAGAGGCAGAGAATCACTTGAACCTGGGAAGTGAAGGCTGCAGTGAGTCGAGATTGTGCCACTGCACTCCAGCCTGGGAGACAAAATGAGACTCCATCACAAAAAAAAAAAAAAAAAAAAAAAAAAAATTCTTCCCCTGCTCAAACAACTTGTGTCCCAGATGCCAAATATCTCTGATGACAGTCTGGTGTTGTAAACACTCAATGCCATGATGCCAGAACACAGGGACTGCATAATGACAAGGTCCATCTAGCAAAACAGGTAGGGGTTTTTCATGAAGTTGATGAAAATGATGATGGATCACTGTTCAACCCCCCTGCAAAGCTGTCATGATGCAAATGAGGCTCCGGAAGAGGGAGAGACAAGTTGAGAAATGAAAAAGAGAAAGCTGACCAAAAAATCAGGATGGATTCTTGAAAAGGGGATGATTTGAACATCAAAAGATGCAGAGAGACCCACGGGAGAACTCATAAAGCAAATTTTTTTTGTTGCTGTTAAAATGACCATGCTGTAAAAAATAAAGGCAATGATCTTACACAATCATAAAATTTTATCAGAAATATTACCTTCTTTTGAAAAAGTCTGATTTACTTCTTGTTAATTTTGAAAATTAGTATATGGTTGAAATTATAACAAAAATTTTGTTAGATATAGGATTAAAACACATTTAATTTCATGTCCCCCATAAAATTTCAACCAAAACTCTTTTTTGATTATTTCAACCCAAAACTCTTTTTAAAAATTATTTGTTATGAAAACATTTTACCCCTTTTAATGGAGCTCACTCTAAGCCATCTTTCCTTGGTACCGAGTATACTTGGATAATGAGGACTGTTTTCCATAATGTTGGTGTAGAAAAAAACCTTCTTATAAGCAAGACACAAAATGCCAGAGGAAAAGAATGTGAGAATTGATTAGTAAAATGTTAATACTTTTGCATGATGAACTAATAGGCTACAACACCCTGGGTGAAAATATGTATAACAGATATAATCACAGAGAGGTTAATAGCCGTGATATAGAGAAAGCAATACGAGTCAAGAAAAAGAAAAGTAACCTGGAGGCAAAATGGGCCACAACCATAGTTGGTGGATTCACAGAAGAGTAAAAAGGGAGAAGGACTGGAGCACGGTTAACAAACATGTGAAAAGATACCCACTCCTACAGGTAATCAGGTAAGGGCAAAATAAAGTATCAAACACCACTTCACCCATATGTGTGTGTCCTTTGACTTCACTACTAGAAGTAGGAATGTATCCCCTAGAAATACTCACACAGAACTATTTACAAGTTGTTAGCATATTATAATAGCAAAAATAGGAAATATTGTATTACTATTGTGAAAGTTGTCATAATCAAAATGAAGTCACTAATGTTAAGATAACTTCAACAAATAGAGCTGAGGAAGGCCATGAAGAGAGGGTTTCATGGTTGTATACCTGATCACAATAAAGACGGAAAAAACCACAAAGCTTCTTGGATAAAGTTCTCTTGCACAAAGGCCATCACAACCCTATACAAAAAATACTTCCTCAAGGACATCTGCCCAGCAACTGCCTGTCCAACCACAGACTGGTATCATCCTTGCTGTTGATCTTTGTGGCCAAGGATAATTACTGAAAACAATTATGTAATCTTCCTCATTTTTTCCCTTTAAAAATCTTTGTCTTCCTTTACCTCCCTGAATACACACATGTTTTACTATGGCACACATATTCCTATTGCAGTGCTTTACTCCCAAATAAACATCTTTTCTTTTCAGGAGCCGCTGTTTGTTATTTTGGTTGACACTATTCATAGCTGATACTTGCATAAGGCCTTCTACGGGTGGGCACTTTTCTAAGCACTTTACATAAATGAGCTCAATCCTCCATGACAACCCTGTGAGAAAGTACTTTTATTACCCTTAGTATGCAGACAAAGGACCCAAAGCACAGAACAGAGCGGTTTATTCAGGGTCACTCAAACAGCAGGAGGCAGAATTGTGATGTGCCCCAGGCAGTCTGGCATGCATCTGTGCTCTATACTTCTTACTATACAACTTACACCCAGGGTAGGATTGGCTAAATAACCCATAGAAAATCCTTACAAGGAATAACAACACATATTGTAAAAGGAAACAAATGGGTGGCAGTGTAATCCTATTTTTGAAATATGCAAACTGTGTATGTGTGGTTTATGGGGTGTGTGTGTGTGTGTGTGGTTGTGTGTGTGTAAATGCATGGACGACAGCAAATGGAATAAAGACACAAACTCAATAGTGGCTGCCTCTGCTAAGGAGCATGTGATGGGGGTAGATGCTGGGGGAGGCGGGGTGCTGGTATAGAAAGACTTCTAATTTCTGCTGCATAAATTTTTGGATTGTTGAATTTTTAGGAGAATGTGTATTACTATAGATAGATTTCTTTTCTCTTCTTTTCTTTTCTTTTTTTCCTTCCCTTCCCTTCCCTTCCTTTTCTTCTTTTCTTTTCTTTTGGGATGGTCTCACTCTGCCACGCAGGCTGGAGTACAGTGGCATGATCTTGGCTCACTGCAACCTCCGCTTCCCAGGCTCAAGTGATTCTCCCACCTCAGCCTCCCGAGTAGCTGGGACTACAGGCACGTGCCACCACACATGGCTAATTTTTTATATTTTTTAGTGGAGATGGGGTTTTGCCATATTGCCCAGGTGGGTCTTGAACCTGAGCTCAGGTGATCCACCTGCCTTGGCCTTCCAAAGTGTTGGGATTACAGGCATGAACCACTGTGCCCAGCCTGTATTACTATATAATTTTTAAGATGTGCAAATGAAACACGAAGGGGTTATAGGCATGCCTGACCTGGTCTATGAATGGTGTCATTTGAGGCTCAATGATTGTTTATATGTTTTACCCAGGGATGGATAGCTGAGTGCAGGGAGGAAAACCTGGGTGGCTGGGGAAGTGGCCCAGCTGGGGGAGTGGTGGGTGGGCAGCTCTCTTCCTCCATCAGTACTCTTTGATTGGATTAAGCCTCAGTCATAGGGATGAGAGAGGAAATAGGGATGTTTCTCATCTGGGAGATGTGTTAACTCTAGTGCCCAAGCAGGCAATGACATGCTTAGTATAGCTATGCCATTGTGGATTGGCAAACCCAAGGTCATTTACAATTCCCCTTGCCTTCCTCAACTATACAACTATAGACCTGTTTTTTTGTTTCGTTTTGTTTTTTTTCCGAGAAGGAGTTTCACTCTTTGTTGCCCAGGCTGCAGTGCAATGGTGCAATCTCGGCTCACTGTAACCTCCACCTCCTGGGTTCAAGCGATTCTCCTGCCTCGGCCTCCCAAGTAGCTGGGACTACAGGCATGTGCCACCACACCTGGCTGGCTAATTTTTGTATTTTTAGTAGAGATGGGGTTTTGCCGTGTTGGCCAGACTGGTCTCAAACTCCTGACCTCAGGTGATCCACCCCACTCAGCCTCCGAAAATGCTGGGATTACAGGCGTGAGGCACCGTGCCCAGCCTAGAGATTTGAAAACAAAAATATCCACTTTCCCAGACTCCCTTGCAACTAAATGGTGGCTGTATGACCCAGTCCTGGTCCATGAGACGTACATTGATGTCACTGCTTGGACTTCCAAGAACGCTTCTTCCAGGTGCAGACTAGACTGGAATGGTCCATCAGATGTTTGCTCTTTCCCCCTTCCTCCTGACCAGACCACAGATGTGATGCCTAGAAATGTAGTTGCCATCCTGTGGCCATGAGGATGAAAATCACACACTCTTTTGGTGTCGTAGGGCTGCTGTAACAAATTGCCACAAACCCAGTGGCCTGAAATGGTAGAAGTTTATGGGCCGCACGCGGTGGCTCACGCCTGTAATCCCAGCACTTTGGAAGGCCGAGGCAGGCAGATCACGAGGTCAGGAGATCGAGAGCATCCTCGCTAACACGGTGAAACCCCATCTCTACTAAAAATACAAAAAATTAGCCGGGGGTGGTGGCAGGTGCCTGTAGTCCCAGCTACTCAGGAGGCTGAGGCAGGAGAATGGCATGAGCCGAGATTGCACCACTGCACTCCAGCCTGGGCAACACAGCGAAACTCCGTCTCAAAAAAAATAAATAAATAAAAAATAAGACAATTGAAATGTATGCAGGGCCTTGTATAATACCTAACTCTGACTTGGGGCTTAAGGAGTTTTCCTGGTGACTAAGAATGGTGGTAGGAGAAAGTACAGAAGCCAAAGAGAGATGGAGAAACAGAAAAACTGACTGTGACTGACTCATGGAAGGCAGGGAAGTGGGGAGTGAAGAGAGGGAAAGGGGAGGTAACGGAGGGAGAGAGAGAGATTGTGTGGGTGTGTGACTATTAAAAGGTCAGTCTGGAAAGATGAGGCTAGAGACAGAAGCATGAACACTTGGGATCATTCTTTAATATCTAAGCCCTTGAATGCAGGACTACTATATGTATTTTAAGGGCAGGGGGTCTGTGAGTGGGATGTCTTTTAATCTGTAAATTACCTGACTAATATGACAATATGTACAACGTATCACAGAGAAGAAAGAACCTTACGGTGTGAGCATCGCTCTTTCGTATGGTTGGATGCTGCCCTGGTAAATATGTGATTCTTGGGTCAATAGCGTCTGCAAACTCAAGTTGTGTATTTTATGTAGCATGTGTTAATACTTAAGGGCTGTTTCCAGTAGGTCTTGCTCTAGCACATCATCCTTATGCAGCTGTGTTTTTTGGATGAGGCCATGGAGAGCTGGTTGACGCCAAATGCTCACTCTGGATACTCGGATTCTCGCCTCGCTTCTGGCTTGACAAAGGGACAGGCGTAGACAGCTATCCTTCCGTGGGCTTCCTTTTCTGCATCTCTAAAATTAACTTAAAAATTTCAGAAAAAAGACATAAAACAAACAGTGCCTTGTGCGTAGTAAGTGCTAAAAATTGATTAAAAATGTACGTAATTTAAATTTAACATCATCTATAATCCCATATAATCCCTTATCATTGTGAGAGGGTAAGCAGAAAACAGGTTGCTTTTGTGTCCCACGGCTCCTTGTGGTGAGCTGGTCCCTGCCCTGGCCCTGGATTAATACTCAGGCAGGATGGTGGCTTTTCTGGTCATCTTCACTGGTAGTGACTCAAGGATGTAGCATTGGTGTGCTCCAGACTTAGCAGATGTTTAAAGCTGAGTATTTCTCTTGAGGGTTCTTTTGTGGGTTCTTGGGAGAACCCCCATTAATGTGGATCCCTCACCTTCATTCTCTTGACAAAGTTGTAGCCCCTTCACAGCCCCTGGGCATCTGCTACTCCCCTCTGGACTCTTGTTTTGGGGTCTTCTTGCCCCTGTAGAGCAGCCTTTTTGGGGCAGGATCTAAGACAGCACCTCCCAGCCTTATCTCACCCATGGCCCCTCCTCTGCCCATCACATCCTTTGCTATGTCAAGTTCAGGGCTCTCAGGCCAAGCCAGTGTGGCAACCTCTCCTTGCCTCTGCCCACAGCTCAGGAACTAACCCTGCTCGCTTTAGACAATGCAAGTCAGACACCAGTCCTTTGGGTCCCCCAAACTACAAGGGACACACTAAATGCTTTCTAAGTGATCCCACTACTCCATTCTTTAGGCTTGAGGCAAGAGGTAAGCATCCCCATCCTACCCCAGTGAGGGAGGGGTAGACAGACAGCACGTCGAGAACTCTCTATACATCCCCCTTTGTCAGCACCCCCTGCCCTTCCACTCTCCATGTGGTTGAGGAACCCAAGAGTCATGGAACAGTTTTGAGAAATTTATAATGTACTGTTGTGTCCTTCCAAAATTCATATGTTGAAATTCTAATTTCCAAGGTGATGGCATGAGGAGGTGGGGCCTTTGGAAGGTGATTAGGTCATGAGGGTGGACCCCTCGTGAATGGGATTAGTGCCCGTATAAAAGAGGCCCCAGGGACCTCTCTTGCTGTTTCCACTGCTGTGAAGACAAGAGGAGAAAATGACCATCCACAACTGGAAGTGGTCTTGGGGCCATCTGGGCAGGGATCCCAGGGTTCTGGGTACCCAGAGCATAGAAGATCATGGCCTCTGAAGGGGCATGTTTCCTTAGTCTTATGGACTCATCACCCTGTGAGATGGAGCATGTCTAGAAAGCCAGAGAAGGGCCCTTAAATCATGGGGCTCAGGGCAGTGGATCCTCTTACCTGAGTCTAATAGCCATTCTTGACTGTCAAGTAGGGTTCCTAAATGAAGCTATATTTCAAGAGAAGATACGTTGGCTGCTGAAAAAAAAAAAAAACACACACACACACAAAACAACAGACAAGAAAGAAGGCTGGAAGAATTGGCAGGATGAATAGCTCAGTTTAGTGGAACCAGGTGCAATTGTTCCAAGTATGGGGTGAGGCTGTGCTGGACCAACCCAGCAGCTCTTCTCTAGCAGCCCACCCTGGACCTGTGAGTGCTGGGAAATAGAGGATTTTCACAGAAGGAAAGCAATCATATCCAACCTAATTGCTCAACAGCTCTGGCGTGGGGAACCCCTCTGAAAGAGCTGGCCATGCAGATCAGGAAGCACCTTCCATAGGTCCGAGGAGGAGCGCTGTGGAGGCTGGAGGTATAGCAGGCTGGTGGGTATAAGGAGGGGAGGGGCCTAAAGTTAATTGGGCCGGGGGAGGCAACAATGAGAGGGCAGAGAAATAACAGTCAGTGGGGCAGAAGGTCAGAGAGAAGCTGGTGGACCCCGAAACAGGGCCTGGAGAGCTGTTGGCAGCAACCCTCACTGTAGGTGAACTTCTTGGGACACTAGAAAGAAAGGCTCAGAACAACCTGGTGAGAATCCCTGTGGGGAGTTTGGGGACCACTGAGAGGAGGATTCTGGGGAAAGACAGGCTTGCTTGTAATTCAAGGTGATTATTCAAGCGCAGACTCTGAGCTTCTAGATGTGGAGCCAATCGAACTTGATTAATGTGAGCACCTAGGCCAGTGAAGACTGGGGTTTTCTAGTTTCCTATGCTTTTTCTTGGGTAGGAGGGGAAGGTAACCTAAAGAATGGACTTACGTTTTATAAAGAGGAGTCTGGGTGCCTTATATACTCATAATATATTCTTATTGATGGTTTGTGGAATAATGGGGCAGATACACAGCAGAAAATGCTTCCTATATCCCGGAAGCCCCTGAAATGGATGTTCCTCAGTTGTATCTCAATCCTCACTTGTAACCTTTCTCCAGTTAATTCTCAGAAAGACAGATGTTTCCAATTTAGCCTTGAAAAGTACACAGTAATAAAATAATCTTCAAATTAGCATGTCGGCAGGGCCTAGTGTTTACAATCCATTTTGAAAACAAGTCCCCGCCTTTGCCTGTTTGCATTTCCATCGGGAAGATGGGATTGCCAAGCAAGCATTACTGTGTTATCTTTTCAGGTTTTATGTTCACGTTCTGGTTCAGACATAACATTCTTCCTTTGAAGCTCTCTGCAGAAGCTGACCAAGTATTTATACTTTTTAAAACATAAAGTTCCTTCTTCTTTTTTGGTGATCAAAAAATCTGCCTTTCTGATAAGACCTCATTACATCTTATTTGAACAATTTTGAAATGCTTTGGAAGATGGTAGAGACCTGTTTGATTGGTTAAGCCTTTAAAGATGTGAGAGATTCTCAGAGAGGTTCTTGATCTGTTTAATTTGAAGGAGGTTTGGATGAGTGGTGGAGAATGACAGAAACTGCGTAAGGATAGGAACCTGGCCGTCGTTAAAGGTGTCCCATGGAGCTACATAAGAGAACGTGACTTCTAACACATGGCCTCTGCTTCAGATGTTTGGTGGAAAATCCTTTCTAGGCTGAGGCCAACCACCCCAAGCTTCTCGGGAGCAGGATCTGAGTGCAGCTTGCAGTCCACTCACGAGAACTTTGAATTCTCGTTCTCTTGTGCCTCCATCTTCATCCGGGCTCCAGGTCTGTGCTCATCCTCAGTGGGAGGGCCTTGTGATGGATGCCATTTCTTTGGCACTTCTCCTATCAATAGGTAGTGTCAACATTCCCCTCCTTGAATCTGGGCTGGTCCATGACAGCTCCGCAACAGAGTGTGATGGAAGTAGTGCTATGGCAGTTCCAGGCCTTGGCTTTGAGAGGATGACAGCTTCCATTCTGGTCTCTTGGAGTCCTGGGCTGCCACGACTCCAAAAAGTCCACCTACTGTTTTAAAAAGACCACATGGCAAGGCCCTGAGACCACACAGAGAGAAAGGGGGGGTCCAGCTCAGCTCAGTCTTCCAAATGTTTCCATCGAAGCACCAAGCCTGTTAGTGAAACATTCTTAGGCTCTCCTGACCCAGACCAGCCTCCAGCTGAACACCATTTAGTGACCCCAGTCAATATAGCATGGAGAGCAGAAGAATCCGCCAACCGAGTCCTGCCCAAGTTCCTGACCCACACAATTGTGAGCAGTAATTGTTGTTTCAAGCCATTGCATTTTGGATCATGTATTTATGCAGCAACAAATAACTGGAACAGGCATGGAGGCCACCCAGGAAGTATGCAGAGAATTGAGACATCGTTATGTTGCATGTTCGTGGAGCCCATTCGTGGGGATTGCACTGTAGGAAAACAAACCCAGGAAGAGGGATTCCCCTCAACATTTCCCCTCTCTCCAGGGGAGAGTCACAGACACCAAAATTGAAGGATACTAGCATCCAGGTTACACGTGTCTGCCTAAGTCTGTGCTTTTTGCTAAGCCTTAGCCTCTCTACAACTAGACTCCAAGTGGATGGGCTCTAGCATTCCATCATGCTGTGCGGGTCTGAATCTTGCTGGTACATACAGCCTGTGCTCAAGCCAAAATCTGCTGTCAAAACATATCTCTTCTAAGAACAAAGGTCTATTAAAAAAAAAAAGAAAAGAAAAAGAAAACAGTATCTTACTTGTACCCAAGTCAGCATCTCTGATCTGTCAAATGCTCCTTCTCCATTACCATGAATCAAATGACTCCACCATTACCATGGTGACAGAGGAGTGTAGGTGACATTGGTCTCCCATCAAATGTAAACCTGATCTATATCACAATTGTCTTTGGCTGGGAGTATTCACCATAAGTAAGAATCCTCATAACAAGTACGGCTATTGTTTGTGGGAAAGAAAAGAACAGTGGAATGCAGCTTTGTAGATAAGAATACAAAATATTTTAACGAAAATGTACCAGCTGTTCGACCCTCAGTATATATCACACAGACAATAAAATAAACACAATCAGCATTATTTACTCAGTGTGAATGACTCCTGGCTCTGGCACCCTGGCTGTTTAGTTGAGTTAAGCTGGCTTTAGCTGGGTTGTGTCTGCCAGGTTGCCTTCTGAAGGTAATGGCTTATAAAACTGCATGAAAAAATCTTAAGGAGTAGCCTTATTTTTAAGGCAATAATCCTCACTAAGGAAAACTGTGTTAAATAGATTAGTGTAATGAACTCAACTTAAGGATTTTATTGATTCTTTTTCCATTGTTAGGAAAGGTAGCATGACACTGAATTTTCTCTCCATTATTATTACTGTGTTTTTGACAGAGTCTTGCTCTGTTGCCCAGGCTGGAGCGCAGCGGCGTGATCTAGGCTCACTGCAACCTCTGCCCCCTGGATTCAAGGGATTCTCATGCCTCAGCCTCCCAAGTAGCTGGGATTACAGGTGTGCACCACCACATCCGTCTAATTTTTTGAATTTTTAATAGAGACAGCATTGCACCATGTTGGCCAGGCTGCTCAAACTCCTGACCTCAAGTGATCTGCCCACCTCAGCCTCCCAAAGTGCTGGGATTACAGGTGTGAGCCACCTTGCCAGGCTTCCATTAATTGTTTCACGTTTATTTTTTGTGACTTTTTCTGTACTGAATAGTAACATTTTGATGTGAAGGATTTCTGGATAGAAAGCAAAACAAACAAAAACTCAACTGGTTTAATTTCCCCAGAAGTGGTCTCAGATCACCTTTGTTACGCTTTTCTGTTCAGTAGGAATGTTCTGGCAGTGTGTTGAGTTGGCATATTTGGCTTCTGTTACAGTAGTGTATATATTCTAGGAGACTCATGAGTTCTCTGTGAGATTTTTATATTTTCTGTTTTAATTTATATCACATAAGAAAATTAATATTAGCGTATCTGAATGTTCTGACTACATAATCACCAAATACTGCCACATGGTTTCAATGCCAGTACTAATTTGAATTTAATATATTAATTTGTTTTAATTTTATAGTTGTATAAAACAATAGTTATGCTTTAGTCCTGTCTATATGTTTGTGTATTTGTTATTTTATTAAGCTCTTTTCTTTGTGCCAGGTGCAGATCTAAAAACTCTACATGTATTATCATTGCCTTGCTAATATTATTTCTTTCTTTCTTTTTTTTTTTTTTTTTTTGAGACAGAGTCTCACTCTGTCACCCAGGCTGGAGTGCAGTGGCTCCATCTCGGCTCACTGCAAGCTCCGCCTCCCGGGTTCACGCCATTCTCCTGCCTCAGCCTCCCGAGTAGCTAGGACTACAGGCACCCACCACCGCGCCCGGCTAATTTTTTGTATTTTCAGTAGAGATGGGATTTCACCACGTTAGCCAGGATGGTCTCGATCTCCTGACCTCATGATCCACCCACCTTGGCCTCCCATTGCTAGTATTATTTCTATATTGCATATGAGAAAACAGTGACACAGAGTGGTAAAATTTAAGTAACAGAAAACTCAACTCAAAATTTCTTAAATGAGAATAGAGGTTTGTCTACTCACATCATTGAAAAGTCCAGAGGTAGAGTGAGTTTCTGGTGTGGTTTGGCTGGGGCTCTGCCTCAGTTTCTTAGCAATGACTCTGGCCTGATTCTTTCTATGGGTCGGCTTTATTTTTTGGTAGGTGTTTCCTGGTTGGGTAACAAAATGGCTGCCTTTGTCTGTCAGGACCACATAGTTCCTCACCTACATCTAGGGAGAAAGAGTCACTTCTACAGCTACTACCGGCTTTACTGTGATTTGCAGTCACATGGTCTGGGAGATGCCCTGCACTGATTAGTTTAGGCTTGACGTCATCACTCTGCCCATGAGGTTGGGGATTATCGTGATTGGGATTGCACTGCAAACCCATGGAGCTAGAGTCTACCCATGGAGTTTGAGGGCAATTTATTCCCACGCGAACTACCTAGCTGCTACACAAGGGTGGTCTGCTGAAATGGAGGTGAGGGTGGACGCAATCACAATTTCACCCTACTTAGGAAGTTGCCCAAGGTCATGTGGTTAATAAGTGGTAGCTGGGATGCCCATCCAGCAGAACCACTCCAAGGTCAGCAATCTTAACCACTATCCTATAGATCTAAATAACTTCACATTAAAAATTATTTGAGTGGCCGGGCATGGTGGCTCATGCCTGTAAACCCAGTACATTGGGAGGCTGAGGTGGGTGAATCACTTGCGGTCAGGAGTTTGAGACTAGTCTGGCCAACATGGTGAAACCCCGTCTCTACTAAAAATACAAAAATTAGCCTGGCGTGGTGGCAGGCACCTGTAATCATCAAGTCCATTCAATACTCGATTTTAAGAAAGACTATGGGAGAGAATATTTTATAAGAAGAAAGAGAAAAGATTAATAATCCTGTATCAGTTCTCTATTATAATGAACAAATCATCCCCAAACTTAGTGGCTTATCTTTTATGGTTTCTGTGGGTCGGGAATTCAGGAAGGGCTTTGCCAGGTGTTTCAGGCTTCCATCTCCGGTGTGGTTGTGATCAGACAGTGGCTGGAGCTGGAACAGCTGGGGCTGGTCAGACATCTCTCTTTTTTCACATCTTTCTTTTTTCACCAGGGACTCTCCATGTGGTTTCCCTGGAGGGGAGAGTTTGTGCTTCCTCCTAGCATGGAGGCCTTAGAGCAGGTAGATGGCTGACGTTGTGACTCAGACCTCCAAAGGCAGGAAGTCCAAGAAAACCAGGGAAAGCCGTAACATTTTTTGCAAACTAGTCTCAAAAGTCATACAACATCCCTTTCATCACTTACAAGCCTACCCAGACTCAAGAGATTTCACCTCTCTGTGGGAGGGCTGTCAAAGTCACATTGCAAGAAGAACATGTGGGATGTGAGATAATTGTGGCCGTATTTGGAAAATACAATCTGCCACAATTTCTGTACTTCTGTTATTGATGGGTTCTCATGAGCTTTAAAACAGAATTAACACCTAATGAGTAGCCTAGACAGTTGCTTATGGACACCCTATTGCTTGCTTTCAAATTTCAAGTGAAATCTTTAAAACGTGGTTTCAAAGGAGTGTAGTAATTTCTTCCCCACCACAGTCATGTCACGCCAAAATGTACTTCTGTGTACCATTTTCAACTGCGAAACTTTGTTTCTTATGTTTGCAATTTAGAAAAGAATAACATTGGGAGGTTGGTGTCTTAGCTCAGTTTTTGTTTCTTCTAACAGCATACCTAAAACTGGGTAATTTATAAAGAAAAGGAATTTATTCTTCACAGTTCTGGAGGCTGAGGAGTCTAAGGTTGAGGGTTTGCGTCTGGTGAGGGCCTTCTTGCTGGAGGAGACTCTGCAGAGTCCTGAGGTGGTGCAGGGCATCACATAGTGAAGGGCTGAGCATGGTGGCTCAGGTCTCTCTTCCCCTTCTCTTAAAACCACCAGTCCTGGCCGGGTGCAGTGGCTCACACCTGTAATCCCAGCCCTTTTAGGAGGCCAAGGCAGGCGGATCACGAGGTCAGGAGATTGAGATCATCTTGGCTCACATGGTGAAACCCTGTCTCTATTAAAAATACAAAAAATTAGCCGGGTGAGGTGGCATGTGCCTGCAGTCCCAGCTACCCAGGAGGCTGAGGCAGGAGAATCCTTTGAACCCAGGAGGCAGAGGTTGCAGTGAGTCGGGATCGTGCCATTGCACTCCAGCCTGGGCGACAGAGTGAGACTCCATCTCAAAAATAAATAAATAAAATAAAACCACCGGTCCCCATACCATGATAACATATTAATCTACTAGCCCATTAGTCTATTAACACATTAATCCATTTACCCATCAATCCATTAATGTATTAATTCATGCATGAGGTCAGGGCACCCATGATCCAATTACCTCTTAAAGGCCCCACCTTTCAAAACTGGCACATTAGGGTGACTCACCATGAGTTTTGGAGGGGACAAATTCAAACCATAGCAGTTGGAAATAGAAATAGAAGATAAAGTGAATGGCAGACCAGGAAGAGAGGTTTTTTTCACTAAAACTTGGGAGAAAAAAAAGGAAGGGAAAGAAAGTTTAATCTGGGATTTAAAATCTGTCCATGGGATGGAGGGAGGTGAGACATTAATCAGAGGAGCTGACAGCTCCAAATTAGTCTTGAAGTGATGCTGGGCAAGTCAAGGCTGCATAACTCTGAGTATTGGGAAAGGATGTTAAGAACGTGTACTCACCCATGCTGCGGGAGAATAAGAAATACCTACTCAACCATGCTGCTGTTGTGCTCTGGGGCCAGTATGAAGTATAGCAAGTGTGACTTACACAGAAGCACTGCAATGTTACCACTGTCTATCTGAGAACCCGGGAGGCTGATAAGCGATTAATAGGTGGGTACCGAGGACGGCATGGATCTGCTTAACAAAGGATGACCCATGGCCCAGGCAGGATGGCTCAAAATTTCATCATGCTGCTTAGAACGATGTACAATTTAAAACTTAGAAACTGTTTATTTCTGGAATTTTCCATTTAATATTTAAAAACTGCCATTGACTCTGGGTAAATGAAACCACAGAAAGCAAAACTGCAGATAAGGGAGGACTACTGTATTTGCATACAATGGAATATTATTCAGCTATAAAAATAGAAGGGAATCCTGTCCTAATCTACAGCATGGATGAACCTGGAGAACATTATGCAAAGTGTAACGAACCACTCACAGAAGAACAACTACTGCATGATTCCACATATATAGGGTGTCTAAAGTAGTCAGCCTCATGGAAACAAGAAGAATGGTGGTTACCAGAGGCTGGGGAGAGGGGGAAATGGAAGCTGTTATTCAGTGAGTATAGCGTTTCAGTCATCCACGATAAAAACGCTCTGGAGATCTGCTGGACAATATTGTGTCTACAGTTACCAACACTTAGAAATGTATCAAGACGGTGGGTTTTATGATATGTGTGTTTCACCACAATAAAAACATCGTTGGTCATTTATTTACCCCGTATGTTGCCTTTCTGCTTATTTTTTGTGAATATAAAATGTTATAATGATATTCATATGTTTCCTTGTAATTTCTCCCTTCCCACCTTATTTTTGCCTTAGCATTTCTCAAAATTAAGCCATACCCTGAGGCTCTTGGAAAACTAGCTCTCTGTGTCAACTAAACACAAAAGGAAAAAAGATAAAGAAAAGTAGCTCTTACCCCATCTCACAGGGATGAGGTGCTACACTAATGCCAGCTTCTTGTGGGTAACTATATGTGGCTGTAATTTTTTTAA
The DNA here is from genome assembly GCF_029289425.2 of Pan paniscus. NCBI lineage: Eukaryota > Metazoa > Chordata > Mammalia > Primates > Hominidae > Pan > Pan paniscus. Next base: position 22,279,928 of record NC_073254.2, read on the forward strand.
ATTTAATGAGAAGTGCATCTGAGTCTATAATGTGACCAATTTTCTAAAAGAGTTGGTTGTAGAAAACATGGAATTAAGTGGGAGCTCTTTTAATTAATTGTTTTCATGGTTGGTTACTCCTTCATTGCTTGTGTTTACAACCAATTTCCAGAAATAATTTTTGCACTTCAACGTGAGCACACAAGGTCAGGAGAGTGACTCAAAAATATAAGCCTGCAAAGGCAGAATATCAATACCATTAAAGAGATTTCATGTCTTAGAAAAAGGCTTCTGATTAAAGTGATTTATTCTTTTTTTAGTACCTAATGCTTTAAAAAAAATCTACCGTTCACTTCTCCACAATAGAATAAAAAACATAATTTTAGAACATGAGAAACTTTTTGACATTTTCAGAATAGACCAGTGACCAAGAACTTTCTGAACCGGAAAGTTTGTCTCCAATTTTATAGATTTTCCCTTCCTTTGAAAATGGATCTTATCATCTATAGCAGGGCTTTGTAGTTTTGAAAAAATATAATTATCCAAACTATTTTCTAGGTCAAGAATTATTAACAAGGAACCACTGAGGATGGCTAGAATGCATTTCAGGTTTTTAGGCCCACAAGAATAATCTAGACCCACAAGGATAATCCATTCCTATCTCTTTTCTTTTTCAAACAAAGAAAAGTGGACACTTAGTCTGGGGCCTTATCTGACAATGCAATAGAATACTGGAAATTCAGATTAGAAACCAGGGAACCTGGCACACTTGGTTGTAGTAATTGTGATCTTGGCTTCTGTATTAGTCAGCTTGTGCTGCTATAACAAAGTGCCACAGACTGGGTGGCGGCTGAAACAACCGAAGTTTGTTTCTCACAGTTCTGGAGGCTAGAAGGCTGATCTCAAAAAGTACTGTCTGATCTGGTTGCTGTGAGAGCTCTCTCCCTGGCCTGCAGACAGCTGTCTTCTCACTCTGTCCTCACAGGGCCTTTCCTCCGGGCATGCACGAGGAGAGAGGGCTCTCGGGCTTTTTCCTCTTCTTATAAGGGAACTAATCCAATCTTTAGGGTCCCACTCTCATGGCCTCATCTAACCCTAATCCCTGTCTGAAGTCCCTGTCTCCAGATTCCATCACGCTGGGGGCCAGGGCTTCAATATATGAATTTTGGGAGACACCATTCAATTCATAGCAGCCTCCTTTATTACCTTTTTTTCTGGAATATATTCTAAGCTCTGAGAGTATCTTCTCAGCATCTTGGTTTTAATATCTGAAAAAATGAATCTTACTAGCAACTTCTCAGGAATGTCGAAGTTTATTTAGAAAATAATTGCATGTTATAAAAGACCAAATCTATTCTGATGCCTTAGATGTAAAAGTAAACCTGAGGAATATTTTAATGATTATTATCACTTTGATTGGGAAATTGTTGCTACAAACACACATTCTTGTTATCATTCCCTTTAACTCGTGGGGTCCCCTTGGTGTAGTAGATAGAATGAACTGTAGTCTGTGTCTCGAAGCTCAGGTTCTAGCTCTGCTCTGGAACTTGCAAATCTAAACTGTCAGTCTTTCCACCTTTTTTTTTTTTTTTAAGATGGAGTCTCGCTCTGTCGCCCAGGCTGGAGTGCAGTGGCACTATCTTGGCTTACTGCAAGCTCCGCCTCCCGGGTTCACGTCATTCTCCTGCCTCAGCCTCCTGAGTAGCTGGGAATACAGGTGTACGCCACCATGCCCGGCTAATTTTTTGTATTTTTAGTAGAGATGGGGTTTCACCATGTTAGCCATGATGGTCTCGATCTCTTGACTTCGTGATCTGCCCGCCTCGGCCTCCCGAAGTGCTGGGATTACAGGTCTTTCCACCTTTAAGAAGTCCCTTCCCTCTATAATATTGGGGAAAGAGGGGTGGATGTCTCCCATCTGCTCTCAATTGACCTCTCAGAGTTATATTCTCACCTTTTCAACTTTACGCTTCACTTCCTTCACTGCTGGTCTCAGTCTGGAACCCACTGACTACAGTGCCCTTGCTCTTTGCATATGCACGTGTGTGTGTATGTGTGCCTATGGGTGTACATGTGCATGTGTGTGCACAAGCATGTATGTGAAACGATGCTGATTAAACAGGATGATTATCCAATACCAATCAACTTGGATAATCTGATTATCCAAGGAAACTCAGAGGAATGTATTGACTCACATGAAAAGTAGTACAAAGGTTCTTTATCACTGGAGTCTGGTGAGAAAGAACAGTCGCATGAGTCAGGCAAAGCAACTTTATTTCTCACAGATAGGTGGTGAGGATAAACAGAAGCCTAGGATCCACGGCAAGCCAGTTCCCCCAGGCTCAGTGGGGCTGCCCAGGGTGGCTGGAGTCTTGTCTGCACATGACCCATGTTGCATTGCAGCTAAGGGACCGCAAAAGCACTCCACTCTGAGTTTTATGCCCTTGGTGGAACTTGGATCACTGAGTTCAAGTACTGCAGGCCATCCTGTTCTAGGAGGGATGAGGACACAGCCCAGGCAGTTCTGGACAGTCGCCCCTTACCTTAGGATGTTGCAGTCTCTGTATATTCTACAGTTATTCCAAGAACTACCAGCAGGAGTAGGGAGAGCCGGGTAGTACAAAGCCATCTGGGCACCTGTCCTCCTGTAGATAGAAAACACGGGGTTACCCACAACTCAGGCTCTGTCTTTCACCTCTTTCTTTCTACATGCCATTGTTCTCCTAAACTGTTTCACTCCATAGGATTAAAATTACAGCTGCTGGCAGCATTGGGCACAATCTTCCCAACTTTCCCACCTGATAGGAAAGAGCTTCTTCCAGCTTTAGCTGAAAAAACCTGAGCAAGGGTTCTCATTGGCCTGGCTTGCCTCCTGGGTCAGCTTGACGAGCCTAGCTAGGGCCAAAAGCCTCCTCTGGACGCATGTGGTCATGGGAGTGGTCCCCTGCAGCTGGCACATGGATCACCTGCTACAGTGAGGCCATTTCACCAAAGAAAGGAAGGTAAAGATACAACCACCATGTGGATGTGAGCTGGGCAGTCACCCTCACTTCTCAGTTTCTGCTCTAGTGGGACAGGTTTTGCAGCCCTCTTTTGGCTCTGCAGAGGTCCTCTTTACAGCCCACCACACATAGCTACATGGGTACATAGGATTTACTGAAGGACTGGGGAAAACTAAAGGGAATGACAACACATAGTGGGAAGAACTGCAAACCATAAGCTGGCAGTGCCCATAGTCTAAGGGCAAGCATGCAAGGCAGTCCACCTCCCACAGGGACCCTGTTCTGACGTACTGGTTTCTTTTCTTTTTTGTTTTTGTTTGTTTGTTTTTGAGACGGAGTTTTGCTCTTGTCGCCCCGGCTGGAGTGCAGCTCACTGCAACCTCCGCCTCCCTGGTTCAAGTGATTCTCCTGTCTCAGCCTCCCGAGTAGCTGGGATTACAGGCATGGGCCACCATGTCAGGCAAATTTTTGTACTTTTACTAGAGATGGGGTTTCACCACGTTGGCCAGTCTGGTCTCGAACTCCTGACCTCAGATGAGCCACCCTCCTTGGCCTCCTAAAGTGCTGGGATTGCAGGTGTGAACCATTGTTCCCGGCCTGTTGTTGTTGTTGTTGTTTTTGAGACAGAGTTTTGCTCTTGTTGCCCAAGCTGGAGCGCAGTGGCACAATCTTGGTTCACTGCAACCTCTGCCTCCTGGGTTCAAGCGATTCTCCTGCCTTAGCCTCCAGAGTAGCTGGGATTACAGGCGCCACCACCCCCCGACTATGCCTGGCTAATTTTTGTATTTTTGGTAGAGATGGGGTTTCGCCATGTTGGCCAGGCTGGTCTTGAACTCTTGACATCAGGCAATCTGCCTGCCTTCGCCTCTCAAAGTGTTGGGATTATAGATGTGAACCACCGCGCCCAGCCTGAGGTACCCAGTTTCTGCCCTCAGGCCCTCAAGCCTCTGTACCATGCACCTCCACCCTCTAAGCTCCAACTTGACTCTCCTGCCATTTGGGAAACCTTGTCACATGCATTGTTATGCCCCAGCATACACCTTCCTCCTCCCAGCAGAACTTCTGCAAAGTCTCAGCAAGTCAGTCTGGAAATAGCATCCCAGTAGCTCAGGGAGGGACAGGCTGTGGTGGCCTTTGCCATCCAAGTTCTGCAGAATTGTGCAGGCGATGGACTTTGGTTTTACTGCTCCTGAATATGCTGTGTCAGACTCTCCTATGAGACTGCCTGGCAGACTTGTTTATGCCCTGCCTAACAGTGTGAGTTGCAGATGTGGATATGGTCAGCTCTCCATATCCGTGGGTTCCACATGCATTGATTCAACCAATTGCAGATTGAAAATATTTTTAAGAATCGTGTCTGTGTGGAACATGTACATTTTTTTCCTTGTCATTATTCCATAAACAATATAGTATGCCAACTATTTTCATAGCATTTACTTTGCATTAGGTATCACAAGTAAACTAGAGAGGATTTAAAGTATATGAGAGGATGTGCATAGGTTATATGCAAATACCATGCCATTTTATATCAGAGACTTGAACATCTGTGAATTCTGGCATCCTTCGGGGGGCCATGAACCAATGAACCAATCTTCAGTGGATACTGGAGATAATTGTATTTATTTTCCTGTCTAGCAGAGAGAAAGAGATCAATACTTTCCTCACAGTTCCATCACTGCAAGTCCTACTTACTCACAATAGGATTCTGTTCACCTTGCATTTTAAATTGTCTCCCTGTGGGTCTGCTGGGGATAATAAACAGGCCCATTGCTCAGCCAGACACAGTGGCTGTTCCTTGGCTATTAAGAACACCTTGCCAAGTCACTGAGCTTTCTGCTGAGAGGATTAACTTCTTAGATGAGGATCATGCTTCCTCGTCTCTGCCTGAAAGAGAAAGTTGTTATTATTATTATTATTATTTTGAGATGGAGTTTCGCTCTTGTTGCCCAGGCTGGAGTGCAATGGTGCGATCTTGGCTCACCACAATGTCCGCCTCTTGGGTTCAAGCGATTCTCCTGCCTCAGCCTCCCGTGTAGCTGGGGTTACAGGCATGTGCCACATGCCCGGCTAATTTCGTATTTTAGTAGATACAGGGTTTCTCCATGTTGGTCAGGCTGGTCTCGAACTCCCAACCTCAGGTGATCTGCCCGCCTCGGCCTCCCAAAGTGCTGGGATTATAGGCGTGAGCCACCGCGCCCAGTCAACAAAGGTGTTTTTTTTTCCTCTTTGTTATGCAAGTTATTTTAGTTTGGGTCTCCACAGCAAGCTTGAATATTTCTTTGAAATTTATGGCTTATCTTAAAATTATTGTAAACTTTTCAATCTACTCCATTATATATCTGTTTGTTATATAAGTAATGTTTTAAATTACTTTCTATTAAGCAAAATAGATTTTCTGAAAAGATATGCCATATTTATCTTTTGATTCTATTATTCTCTAGCTGTGAGTTCTTCTTGGCATTGAGCTTGAGCATGAACATACGGAATTACAGCCTGACTACCCACCACCCGCAACCCCAATCCTCTGGAGCAACTTTGAGAGCTTGAGCCTTTGTAAAATTGCATCTTTGGAACACACAACCATATCCAGCTCTTAGAGGGTGACAAACGGAAAAGAACTTTCCAGACAAGCTCAGGACAGTCAGAGTCACTGCAATGCCCTGTGGCATATGCAACATCCATGCCTTCTTTCAACAACTTCCTTCCTGATTGGGACGTTGGCATCATGTACTCACTGGCCTCAGGTGAATCACTGATTTATTGAGTTCTCAGCTGAGTGCAGCAGCACCAGCTCCTGGTCAACCTGAATGTTATTTAGAAAGCCAGGGATAGAGATCCTGGGCTGGGTGGGTGTGTGAGTCAGGATGTCCCCACGCCTCTGGATCTGGTTGATGTGCCTTACTGCCCAGCATCCATTCACTCTTCTCTGATAACCACACCCCAATATCCTTCTGGGGAACCACCCCTAATGCACTTCCATTCTATCTCCTTCAGGTGGCCTTGGCTTCTTCGGGGTGTGGAACATATGACTGAGGTCTGAGCAATCAGGATATTTCAGTTCCCAACCAGGGACTGAATATGACACAACCAGGGCAAATAAAGTAAAATCCTATTGAGCTTAAAGCCTAAAAGATACACAATCTAGATCTTCTGTAGAAATCTCAGGATCAGGAAGACAGACTCTCTGAAAATAAGGCCAAAACACAGAATAGGCCATGGCTAATTGACCATGTGCTGAAGAGAAGCTGGGTCCTGGTTAACAGGGGTTGGTATTTGCAGCAAACTACCCTTGAAGCCAATGCTACCCCTGAACTTTTCTGTTATCTTAGCTAGTAAATTACATTTTTCCAAAGGCCTAGTTGGGTTGGATTTTTGGTCTTTTGGAACCAAATGTATTCTAACTATACGTTCCATGTAAGCATGGCTCTTGCTTCCATGGGCTATGGAAGAAAATGGGGAGGGGGGAGCCTCCCAGGGCATCCAGGCTGCCTAACCAAGGATGAAAGTCCAATGCCAGGCAGTAATTCAGTCTTGTTATTCTTGTTGAGCAGGCCATGACATGTGCTCTGGATTGGTGAATACTGTAAATTTTTCTCGTTCTTGCCTTTCCCAAGTGGTGGCTTTATGGCCATTCTCTTGTTCTCTCTCCACCATGGTACGTTGAATGAATTAGGGGTTGTCAAAATTATTATGAGGCATGATATTTTGCCTTGACTGATAAAATTGCATATCATCCAGAGATCTTAGGCTTGATGCTGGAATAGACTTGGATGATTTTTTTTTTGACAAGTAGGGAGTTTATTTTAAGTAAGTACAGAAGCTTGCAACGTGTGGAAGGAAGGATGTATGTGTATGTGTGTTCCAGGCAGCCAAAAGAGGGGATGTAATGGATTTCAGTTGTATTTTGCCACCCAGTCAGTATTTACTCTTATTCTGACAACTCTATGTGATTTCCCCTGGGGAGGTCACCTCATCCTGATTCCCTCGATGACACATTCATATCTAGATGTGGAACATCCAATTTGGTATCTACATGTGACCCAAAGAAAGCCAAAGATACACCGTGGGGCTTTTTCTAAACTCTCTGGGAAAGATATTCTTGCTCTTTCTAGCTGGAATTGAAGCTTAAAGAAGAGAAGATCTGGAATGACTATAGCCATCTTATGACCACAGAGAGAGAACTTACTTGAGTATAAAGCCGACCATAAGGAGGACAGCAGATCTATCTGAGCCAAAAGATGGCGATGTGATATTTTAAATCCATGCCTTATAGTACCCGAAGTCAATTCCATCCTTAGACTTTTCAGGTAAATGAGGCCACCCTTTCCAATTTATCAAAATATATTTTCTGCGGGTTTTCTGCCATTTTCAACTGGAAGAGTCCCATCTGATATCCTGGACAAGTACCACACTCCTGGAGATGATGTCCTGAAAGAAGAGCTTGCTCACTTGAGAGCAGGTAGTTTATTTGGAAGATAATCCCTGGAAGTAGAAATGAGGGGGTAGGGAGAGTAAGACAAGAAGGATCAACCCTTCTGGGGATGTTCTGTGTAGAATGTAACTCAAAATTGTCCCACCAGGAGAGAGGGAGCCTCTGACATTTATACACTGGCCCCTGTCCCTGTTATTTGAGGGCTGCTTTCAAAGGTCTTAACTCCAGTGTATGGATTGCAAATAACTGAAGCAAAGCTGATTACGATAGTTTTGGGGAAAGCTCTGAGCCAGCAAAGCGGAAGGACCCTGAGAAATGCACTTGGTTTGAGTCACTGGCAGCACACACACGTCACAGTTGCACTGAAACTAGACAAACCAAAAGGAAGGGACATGGTGTGCCACAGGCATCAGCTATAGAATCTACTTCTGATTCGTCCCTTTCAAATTTCTCCAACAACAGACTTAAAATTTTTTTTTTCTAAGAATTGAAAGACCTACTTACCTCACTTTTGGGCTTGACTGTTCCAATGGAATGCTTCCACATCTTCAAACTGATATCTCTAATACCATGGTGGTGAAGCAGGCCTTCATAAGAGGACTCCCAAAAATGTACCGCTCCCAGGCCTACTTCTCAAAGATGCTGGTTTGATTAAGGTAAATATATCGGTGGGATATGAGACATATATAAAAATAAAAAATCTTCTAGCAGTGACAACCCAAATTTGGATGAGTCCAGGGCTCAATGACCATGGAATCTGACTATCTGTATCTGAAGAAGCTGAGACAAGCCAAGACAGCCAAAGCTCCCATGAGACGAGGTGAGTTCTGTTCTTGAAAGACTTGCCTTCCAAATCTAATCTGTGCTACTGTAAGCTGGAAACCAGGTCAAGAGCCATCACAACAGAATGTGGGGAGGTGACTGTAGGCTTTTGGCTTAGGCTCCGTCCCTCTGGAAAAATAACATGTAATGAATGTCTCTTCCCAGCAGTCTGAAAATAATTGTGTGTGCCTATGCATCAAATAATTAATCAATAAGTTAAAAATATTTTTATGGCTAACTTGACTCACAGCTGGCTTACCAATCAGATAGATTTGTTTCTATCTTGTCCTTGAGATAAGTCTGAGAGGGGAGCGGGATGAAATCTGTGCATGAAATGATGAGATCATGACTTCAATTGTATGAGCCTCAAGGCCTCTAAACTACCAGGCTGTAATTTACCTAACTCCGGGGTGTGAAAGTCTGCCTTGGGTAAATGGCCAGTGGGATAGCAGACAGGGAGTAGACTGGGTACATGTGTGCATGTGTGTGTGTGTTATTAAGGCTGGATGTTCCTCTGGGCAGACCTATCAGGCTGCCTCCTACCCAGCTGATGGTGAAGATAATGTCTCATTGGCAGCCAAGCCTTCGCAGATGTTACTGTCAAAGTAGAGATGCAGCCACTTGGTGGTATCTTCTTTCTTCCCTCCTCTTTGCTGGTTTCAATGCTTTTGCTTTTAAATGGCCTCAGTAAAAGTGAAAGCAATCACATCCTGCCATGAGAGTTGTTTTGTCTTTAGTCAAAAATACTTTGTGGTGAAGTAGAAGCACATGGCACCTCTTGTAGGATTAAGTTACTCCCTTTCTCTGTCCCTTCTGAACAGGGAGCAGGAGGAGGTCCTACTTCAGTCTAAAAGATCTCTAAACTCCCTGCCCCCAAAGTTTAGACATTCATCTCACCATTTCAAGTCCTGAGAATATTCTTCTATAGCCCCCAAAGGAGCCAACATTTAGGAAGGGATTGTTTGGCCAGATAATCAGTTAATATATCCAGGGAAAGAAAAGCCTAAGCTTCAGAGTTGCAGTTCTGCTGTGATATGATGCTACTCGGCAAAATATTGATTGTGGCTTGCAGAGCTTTCTGGAAGCTCCACATCTGGGATGATGCCCTGTGTTACAGTAACTGTGACATTTTCATCTAGGACAATGGAAGACCCAGAGAGCCTCATTCCTGAATCCTCAGCTCTCTTGGGAAACATCCACCAGGATTTCACGCTACTTTCTGAACCCGCGAGAGTATTCAGCAATGTCACGCCACCTTCCAATGATGGCTTATATCATCACTGGCTTCTACCCAGTCCAGCCTCATCACCTGTAAATAAATATAAGATTCTTTTTCAAAGAGCTCTCCAGCCATCCTATTATGGCCTGCAGTTTATATTCTAGCTCTGGAAAGTTTTGTCCAAATTCTATCATGTCTTCAAATATATTCTGGAAGAGTATTTCAACAGCTCTATTAATAATAGAAATTGGACAGAATCTCTGTAACAGAAAATCTTGTGGGCCAACCAAGAATAGCTGCAGCACATTCTTCAGGGCACTAAGAAGCTGTTCGGAGCATGAGGCTCCAGAAAACAGGAGAGATGATTTAGACAGGAGAAGTTGCAGGCTTTCTTTTTTTTTTTTGAGACGGAGTCTTGCTCTGTCGCCCAGGCTGGAGTGCAGTGGTACAATCTCGGCTCACTGCAAGCTCCGCCTCCCGGGTTCACGCCATTCTCCTGCCTCAGCCTCCCGAGTAGCTGGGACTACAGGTGCCCGCCACCATGCCCGGCTAATTTTTTGTATTTTTAACAGAGACGGGGTTTCACCGTGTTAGCCAGGATGTTCTTGATCTCCTGACCTCGTGATCCGCCCACCTCAGGCTCCCAAAGTGCTGGGATTACAGGCGTGAGCCACCACGCCCGGCCGCTGGCTTTCTTACTGACACTTGTCAGGGACATATACCACCTGCTTACACCGGCCTTTGCTGAAAACTGTTTCCAGGGACGATTTGATGTACGGAGGCAAAATCCACACCCCTGCATCCTGCTTGACCCATTTTCTCCTGTTTTCTGGTGGTCTCCTCTATCGCTACCCTCCACTCATCCTTTTGTTCAGCTCTGTGGAACCAGAATACATATTGGAAAAACCCTCTAGCTCTGTTAGCACCGTGGTGTAGTTACGCAACAAATATTTGACTAATAAATGAAGACGTGTTTATTTGCATATTTTGGTAGACATTTATAACATTCCTAGACATCTAGTGCATTAAACAAAATGCACCTCACCTCTTGAATTTGGGGCACTGAACTAACACACAGAATTTATCTGGGATGCTGAATGATCTTTCCCGCTTAAAGGCTACTCAGGGTACATCTCTCATCGCTCATGCCTGATCCTCCTAGAGGACACATCTCTCAGAAGCACTGGGTGACAGCACTTCACCTGGGTTGTATTTTCTTAAAAGCAATTGCATTCAGTTTTATAGGTGTCCATTTTTAGTTTTAGGTACAAGAAATACGAACTAAAAATACAAAAGGAAACCAAGCACTTCTGCCTCACCAGCGGGACAGTTTCGTAACTTTCTATGTATAAGAGAATCTAGACCAGCCTCCTTCATTACAGAAAATCTCTTTCATGTAAATAGTAGTGATTTTTTTTCAGTCTTTTAATTTACCTGATAATTTCCCCAGGCTGTCTCCATATCTCCTGCTTAGTGTTGGACTTGCTTTTGATTTTCATTTTCTTTTTGTTGGTATTGTTGTGCTGAAGCTGATTTCTGGATTTTCCTATCACTGCTCCGAAATTCAGACTATGGGCTGAGCAGAAAGTGGAACTACTGTTATGTTCTCTATGTCTATAAATGCTAATCTGTGGCCTCAGCTAAAGACAGATACTGACGAGCATGTCCCCTAACAATGGATGATTTCCTACGTGGAAGAGAGTGGTATTGCTGTCTCCAGGTGCATTTGTCTGTTCTATTCAATAATATAGGTAGTCGCAACCTGCCTACAATAGAAGAGCCAAATAAGCAGTATAGGTCTTAACATATTAATTTCCAACTTAGTAATGAAGCAATTTAATTATTAGGCTCAGAGGAGGTGTTGCCAGTGTTTAGGCAAGACAGTTCTTTGATGGGATTATCTTATGCATCACGGGATGTATAGCATCTTTGGGTCCTATTCCAGTGCCTGTAATACTCCCCGTTAATGTGACCACTAAAACTGCTCCCACACCTCTCAAACACTTCACCTGGCGGAGGAGCATTGAAGGACAAAGGACTTACTTTCGGGAGCCTGCCTGGGAATTACATGACAAATCTATACTTAGCTTTGGGAAGAACCCTGAGGATAGACAGCAGATAAATAATGCCTTCATTGTCCACTAGAAGTAGCTCATTCTGTGTAATGTGATTTGGGCTCTAAATTGGTCAGGCTTTTGATTCAACCCTAGAATGGCTCTAAGAAATTTTTCTAATTTCATTAGAGATGCCAAATTTCATTTCAGGGCTTGACTTTGATTCTAGAGTTTATTCTAAGCTAGTCTCCTTACAGGAACTGGAAATAGATACATGGGTTGAAAATGGGGCTTCCCCCCAGACCAGGTCTGATCTGCATGGAGCTTGTGCTAGAGTCTCTGGACCCTCCTAGCCTGGCCCAGTTTCCTGGAGTGGGGCACTAATATCCCTAGTTCACTTTTTGTTCCTCTGTAGGCATCCTAGTATAGGACCGCTGTATTATATGGGGGGAAGAATGATCCTGGCTTTGTTAGGATAAAAAATTTTCAAAACTAATGGAAATGTAATGCTTACGATATGTGATTATTAAAGTGAAGCATTGTTTTAGAATGCTGTTGACACAGGTCTTGGAACTGCATGTACATAAACATAGCGCTCTCATGGGTGGAAGAAATTCCAATCTAGGTTATTTTTGGAGAAAATTGTAGTTCTTTGTTTCTCCTAAAATAGAAAGGATCCCATTTCCAATGTCGTTGTGGCTGTATCATGTTAATGAGGATAGTGAAATATGTGGCCCTAGCTGTGGTTAGATAGAGTCCTCATTCCAGAGGGCTGGCGGTAAGCACACGCAGAGCTCCTTTTGAAAGGCTCGACACTCATGTATTGAGTATGTATTATGGCTAACACAGCGCCAAGTGCTCACGGAATACAGAGAGGCAGGCTACATAAGGTGTATTTGTTCCTTTCCCATCAGAAGTTTCAATGAGCCACATGCACACAAGGGATGTTAGGAAGCAAAGTCAGGCAGTGTAGGATCATGTGCCATCAGGAAGGTCAGTGTGGCAGTGTTCGGAGAGTCTTCTGTTGGCCATTGGCCATATCACAGTAGCTTTATCTCCAGGCCACGTTACCATAACTCCCACGTTACTGGCTACCTGCAGATTCCAGCTACTGCATCTGTAGGGGTCATTCCAACAAATGCTTCTAACAGCAGATTCAATGCTTTGAGATAAAACCTTCTACAATATAGTAAAAAAAAATAATTCAAATAAATGAGAACCTGAGCTATCCAATACCCTTACATTGTTCTGGATGGCCAAGTTTCCCAGATAGGTATGGGTCCAGTCCTTTGAGGGGTTGAGGTGAAACATTTTCTGCAATTTGTCACCCTGGGATTTCTGATTCAGCATTTCTGGTCACTTCAATCTCAATTAAATTCAGCAAACACTTAATGAATGGCAGTTCTAGGTAACGCTGCTATGGGAGATACAAGGATTACTTAGTGAGCCTCAGGCTTTCCAGGATCACAGGCTACACCAGTGATTCTCAACCCTGGCTATCTAGTAGAATCATCTGTCAAGTTCGAAAAATATATAGATGCCTGGGTTCCATTCCAGATTAGTTGAATATGAATCTCTGAGACTGGGAGCTAGATGTCACCCTTTTTTCTTTCTTTTCAAATAAACAGCTCCTTAGATGATTCCAATAGGCTTCCGGGGGTGCTGATCTAGGCAAGCACAGATCAAAACAACAACAACCTGATAAATAGTATAGTGTAAATAGAAATAAAATGTAAGATTAATTTCAAATAGGAACATTGAAGAACTTTGGAGAATGCAAGTTTGGAGCTGAGCCGGATTCATTTTTTTTTTTTTTTTTTTTTTTTTTTTGAGACGGAGTTTCGCTCTTGTTGCCCAGGCTGGAGTGCAGTGGCACAATCTAGGCTCACCACAACCTCTGCCTCCCGGGTTCAAGCGATTCTCCTGCCTCAGCCTCCCGAGTGGCTGGGATTACAGGCATGTGCCACCATGCCCAGCTGCTGACATTTTTGAGTTCTTATGTCTGCCTTTCATAATTTTTTTCCTATCAGTAGACTCTTAGCTGTCCTTCTCACAGTTGTAAGCGTATGTCTATAGCAGCCCATTTCTAATGTAATATTTCTAAGCATCTGCGGCTAGGAAATTTAATTTCTAAGTTTGTTGGAATTGAATGTAAATTAAGAATAAATAGGTTCTACTTCCCACCAAAGGAACTAAGACTCCTTGGAGAAATGGCTGGTTCCAGGTCTGGGGCAGGAAATGTATTTGGTGAACCCAGGGCAACTTGTTATACCAGAGAGCAAGGAAGCTATCAAGACTAATGGGGTCATGTCACAAGTACACAGTGCCAGCTGGAGTTGGCATCTCCCCCAGGCCAAAGAAGGGACAACTGGAGTATCCATAAGGATAATGACAGCAGTGGGCCGAAATATATTAAATACATAAACACCCAATGGTTTGTAATGATACCAAAACAAACAAACAATAAAAGCAAAACCACCCAAACCTCAGTGTTGAATTGGAATGCTAGAGCACTAATTCCTTATTCTGAAAATTCATAAGGAAAGGAAAGTATCAAGTGTTTGTCCTTTCTTCTACTGGCTCTTTCAGGGTAAACAAATAGCTATTAGGGGAAGATAGCTGTGTTTGCCTAGATCAGTACCCCCAGAAGCGTATTGGAATTATCTATGGAGCTGCTATTTTTTTTTTAAATAGCAGATTTCTAGTTAATTACATGAAGAAGAAATTAGAAAATCACATTTTACAATCCTAATGAGCCTAGGCACAGTCATCAATAGATGCTACCTCAGCCATCTATGGATACGTCACAAACCACTGTCACATGGTGGCAGTTGGGGTCACTCATGCAACCACATTCTTCTGGGAGCCCAGCCAGGGCTAGAATGTCCACAGTGGCCCCACTCTTGATATGGGGCCTTGGTGCTTGCTGTCACCACAGAGCCTCAGTTCTCCTCCAGGTGGCCTCTTAGCATTCAACAGTTTGTCCTGTGCCTGACTTCCATGAGAGCACAGGCGGAAGCCATCAAAGCTATCAGGTCTCTTAAGGACTAAACCTACAGGTGACACATCGTCACCTCTGTCACCATCTATTGGTTGAAGCAAGTCACAAAGTCAGTCTAAATTCACAGGTGTGGGGAGAATAGACTCCCACTCTTGATGGAAAATGGCTCTCCCTGGGAACAATCTACTGCTGCCTGTCTCTGGCCACAATGATTCATGTCCATTCCACATGCAAAATACAACTACCCCCTCTTACAACTGTCTCCATTTTGGCATCAGTTTGGCATCAGCTCAAAGTCCAGGATCTTGTCATCTAAATCAGGCCCTCATGTGCAGCTCCTATTGCTCTGAGACCTATGAGGTAAGAGGACAAGTTACCTCCCCATCCACATACACAATGTGCAATGGTAAGACTGCAGTAGGTACTCCTGCTCCAAAGAGGAAAGAATGGGAAGCACCTAGCAGGCAATTCTGAATCCAGGTGGACACGTGTCACCAGTTCCCATGATTCTGGGGCCAGAGGTGGGAGCAATTGCTGGTGGTCATCTTTGGAAACAATGCTCACAGATACTAAAGTCTTTGGGGGAACGTGGGTAGAGAACTGTATGCTGGAGAGATGAGGCAGACACCGTGTGAGTCTAATGACCAGCCTCGGCAATACTCACAGTGGGGCAACCAGAACTATGAGCATCATAAGGTGGTACAATAGGAAGTATATACATAGCATCACCTGGCCAGTATTCTTGTCTTAAAATTGACCCTGAATCTTCTCAGAAAACTAGACTCTATGATTAATATACAGGACACACAAGAGCTAGAGGAACGGGTTAAATGGCGCAATGAAGCAATTAGCTAGACCCTGAATGTAGCACATCCTACAGGATGAAGGGCTGTGTTCCTCAACAAATCAATACATGCAAAGCACACAGAAAGGAGCTGTTAGAGAATAAAACAGAATTAAGAGGCATAACAATCAAACACAATGTGTGGACCTTATGTGGATCCTGATTCAGACAAAACAACTGCAAAATCTCACCTTCGAGGCAATTAGTAAAATGTAATTGCAGTCAGGTATTAAATGATATTAGGGAATTATTGCTAATTTTATTAGGTGTGACAGCAGCATGGTGATTATGGGAGGAAAAGGTCTTTATCAGTTGGAGATGCATACTAAACTATTTGTGGGTAAGATACCATAATGCTTGGGATTGGCTTTAAAATGTTCCAGGCAGGCTGGGTGTGGTCCCTCATGATTTTAATTTCAGTACTTTGGGAGGTTGAGGCAGGGAGAATCACTTGAGCCCAGGAGTTCAAGACCAGCCTTGGCAACATAGAGAGACTCTAGATGTGCAAAAAAAAAATTAAAAAATTAGCCGGGCATTGTGGTGCGTGCCCGTAGTCCCATCTACTCGGGAGGCTGAGGTGGGAGAACCATCTGAGCCTGGGAGGTCAAGGCTGCAGTGAGCCGTGATGGCGCCACTGCACCCCAGCCTGGGCAGCACAGTGAGACTATGTCTCAAAAAAAAAAAAAAAAATTCCAGGTAAAATAAATGGGGTAGGGTGAGGGTAGAAAGGCAAATAAATTAGGAAAATCGGTAATTTTTTAAGGTGGGAAATAGGTAAATGGGGGTTTTCTCCACTTGCATGTGTGTGCACGTGTGTGTGTGTGTAAGAGATGAGGTCTTGCTCTGCCACCCAGGCTGGAATACAGTGGCAAGGTCATGGCTCACTGCAGCATCCAGCTCCTGGACTTAGGCAATTCTCTTGCCTCAGCCTCTGGAGTAGTTGGGACTATGGGTGGGTATCACCATGCCCAGCTTCTGTGCATGTTTGAACATTTCCACAAGAAATTTTTAAGAAAAAAAAGAATAATTGCTTCTGAATGAAAAAACTAGATTTGAGGGTCTCTTAAATAAATCAGTGAAGCACCAGCATGCTGGGGTAGCATCTTGGGTAGGCAGGAGTCCCTGTAAGGATCGGGGCCCTGGCTTTGCCTTGCTTCCTAATGCTCAGCTGGTCATGGGAGGTGGGGGCTATGGTGAAAGCAGGAAGGGAAAAGTTGTGAGTTATTTGGTGGTGAGAGAATTTACTCCTTCTTCCTGGCATTTTTTATTGAAAATAAAATAAACCATTGGTCTATATTAGACAAGTCAGTCAATCAGTCAATCAATTATTTATGGAGCTCTTGTACTTTTATTTTTTATTTTATTTTTATTTTTATTTATTTATTTTTTGAGACAAAGTTTTGCTCTTGTTGCCCAGGCTGGAGTGCAATGGTGCCATCTCGGCTGACTGCAAACTCCGCCTCCCGGGTTCAAGCGATTCTCCTGCCTCAGCCTTCTGGGTAGCTGGGATTGCAGACATGTGCCACCATGCCCGGCTAATCTCGTATTTTTAGTAGATGTGGGGTTTCTCCATGCTGGGCAGGCTGGTCTCAAACTCCCGACCTCAAGTGATCCGTCCGCTTCGGCCTCCCAAAGTGCTGGGATTATAGGTGTGAGCCACCGCGCCTGGCAGCTCTTGTACTTTTAAAAAGTTAATATTTGTTATCTAAATGTGACACATGTACATAGTTATGAAAAGTCAAATAGGTCTACACAGTCTACAACGAAAAGAACAGCTCCTTCTCCCCCTTCCTTCCCTGAATTTCTTCTCACCAGAGCTGCTACTTCCAATCTTTTTAGTTCTTTTTCATGACGCTTCTTTTTGTCTGTCAAAATAACTGGCTTGGCTGGGTGCCGTGGCTCATGCCTGTAATCCCAGCACTTTGGAAGGCCGAGGCAGGGGATCCCATGAACTTAGGAGTTCGAGACCAGCCTGGCCAACATGGTAAAACCCTGTCTCTACTACACTAAAAAATACAAAAAATTAGCAGGGCATGGTGGTGCACACCTATAGTCCCAGCTACTCAAGAGGCTGAGGCAAGAGAATTGCTTGAACCCAGGAGGCTGAGGTTGCAGTGAGCTGAGATGGCACCACTGCACTCCAGCCTGGGCAACAGAGCGAGACTCTGTCACTAAAACAAACAAACAAACAAACAAATGAAAATCCCAGGCTTATTGTATTTTTCTCTTTTATTTTTCAACTTTAGATATAATCTATTGGCTTCTGAGTGAAGAAAGTAGGAGTTAGCCCTGTCATGTCACCCTCCACACATACAAGCTAGCTTCTCTTTCTATTTTCCTAATAGCTTCATTTTTTTTTTGTTAAATCAATATTCAGTGTTTGCTCTATGAGAAGCAAGCAAATATACATATTCTGAGTTCACTACCCAGCCAAGTGGTGAACTCAGATTCTATTTTGTTTCTTGTGTAATTTTTGGTTTCTCAGATGCTAATAGTTGTTTTATTTCTTCTTCTGTTCATTTGCTTGGTTTCGTAGGTTCCTAAGGCTTCAAATTCCCTGTCGGAGCTGTGCAAGCCTAGTATGTTCTCAACATGCTTAAGCACTTCAGGTAATTATGGGTTGCATTTTCTTCCCCTTGGAGACACCCCTCTTTATCCTCCAGCTCCAAAATGAGCGGGTCACTCCCCAGGCCCTCTTCCCAGATGCCCGCTGGAGCTTCCTTTCACCTCTTTCCTTTGCTGGATTCCTGCTTCTTGGATCCCAGGCTCTTTCCTGGGTTTTGGTGGGCCCCATATTCTTGCTGTTTCTTGGGAGAGAGCACAGAGAGGGGACTGATGAATATTACATTTGTGGTACATGTCAGAGAAGATGAAGACTCCATTGTCACAAGGTGGGTTCCTTGATGGAGATGAGTGTATGGGAGTTTACTAGGGATGTTCTTGGGATCACCGCTCTGGAAGGGAAGGAGTCAGAATTGAGTGAAGGCAGAAGCTGAGCTGAGCTGCCATCTCAGTGGTCCCCTAGGTTGTTCTGGACCTGGGATGGGCCTTCAGAGTTGTCCCTAGTTGGGGCAAGGGGCTGGGCCTTTATATGCATATAAGAATCAATCACTGGATTTGGGGCACTCTGGGAAGTGGTGTGACCTCACACAAAGCACCTCTCTTCAGCAGAGGGAATCGCTGTGTGGGCTGGAGGGGTCTGGGCAGCACGTCACAGCATCCGCCACAGTCCGCTCCCAGGCTGCTCGCATGCACTTTCTTGTATAAGGATTGGGTGCAGTTCCTCCAGGATTCCAAAGGGCCTCTGGGAAATTTAGAAGATGGAAGTCAGTGGAATAAACTGCAGCTCTTGCCTTTGACACTGTTCTAATGTTCATTGACATCTTCCTCTACTCTCCTCTTGAGATCCCTCCTTTAAGCTAGGACCTTTGCTGGTCTCTGTGGCTTAATTGGGGCCATGACCCAGCCCTTTATCCTTGAGGATCTGAACTTCTGGTCACCGTGCCTTTCTTAGGCTGTAGCTGCCGCATTTGTTCATATAAGTAAAAAAAATCAAGAGAGGATCAAGATGTCCAAGCAGATAGATTTATTTATTCCTGATCCTATTGTATCATTATGGCCAAACCTCCTGACAATCAGGATTAATATCCCCTGCCAGGATGGTCACCCCTGCCAATCTTTTGGCAGGAGGGGGTCTAACAGGCCCAGTTTTCAATCATAGCTTGGAGTTTAATTGGACTTGCTGTGTCCACTGGGAGAACATTTCCCCCTTTGGGATCCTCTAAACTTGCAGAGCCCAGAGGTGCAGGGATAGGAGGAGCAAATTCCCCAGGTGGGAGTGATGGTAAATAGGGAAACCCCGCTTCTGCCCTTTGGTTCTTGGATCTATGTATTCTTTCAGTTGAAAATGCAGCACCATATAAAGGTCACTTGTTTAAAGTGTACACTGCAGCTGAGAGGATGCCACTTAGCCTCATGAGATATTACCGCCAAGCTAGCACATCAGTTTTGTCTTCCACATGCCATAGCATTCCTCTCTTAGGTCAGCAGCTTCTCAGAGGGACAGTTCAAACTTTGGCCAGTGGATTCCACAGCCATGTGCTCACTCCACACACCTTTGCTATAAAGTGGATCCCTTTTTCTTATAAGATCCCTTTTTCTTATGTGGACTCCTATGCTGCTGGATGTAACCATCTGATAGCTCTTGGGCCGTGGTGTTGACTGAGTGCCTCCAAGCAGAAAAGACTGTCCCATATCCATAATATTTTCTGTTCCTGCTAAAATGAATCATTGTCCCTTCTTGGGCAGAAGGGATCCAGTAGTAAACACACTGTGTAGAGGCTGGTTAGTCACCTTGAGGGATAGCACCACATCAGGGGGCTCAGCATTGGTCTCTGTGCTGCTGCTGGCAGGTCTGCCATTCAGTATGGCAAAAGCTAGATCTACTTGGTACGTGGAAGCCTGTGCCATTGGGCATGTGCTTAGCCTCCACCCCTGCCACTCTGCTCATGTGCCCATTTTGCTTATCCAGTTCATTTAGCATGATGTCATAGATATGGTGGACCAGGGTGCTGTTCTGCAGGATGCCTACCTGGTCCTGGTTTCCTCGGACTTTATTGTGACAGGACATGGGAGCATTAACATAGCCTTGTACCAAGGCCATAAATGTAACATGGTTCACTCTTCCAGGTGAATGTGTTTTAGTCCATTTTCTGTTGCTTATAACAGAATACCTGAAACTGAGTAGTTTATAAAGAAAAGAAGTCTATTTCTTACAGTTCCAGAGGCTGAGAAGAACAGTCGAGGGGTGACGTCTGGTGAGGGCCTTCTTGCTGGTGGGGATTCTCTGCAGTGTCCTGAGGTGGTGCAGGGTATCACATGGTGAGGGGGCTGAGCAGGCTGGCTCAGGTCTCTCTTCCTCTTCTGATAAAGCCACCGGTTCCATCCCCATGATAACCCAGTAAATCATCAGCTTATCAGTCCATTCGTTTATGGATAGGTTAATCCATTTAAATGAGGCAGAGCCCTCATAACCCAATCACTTCTTAAAGGCCCCACCTCAATACTGCCCCATTGGGGATTAAATTTCAACATAAGCTTTGGAGGGGACAAATAGTCAAACCATAGCCATCTGTTTCTAAGCCTTTTTTTTTTTTTTTTTTTTTTTTTGGGATGAAGTCTTGCTCTGTCTCCCAGGCTGGAGTACAGTGGCACGATCTCTGCTCACTGCAACCTCCACATCCCAGGTTCAATTGATTCTCCTGCCTCAGCCTCCTGAGTAGCTGGGATTACAGATGTGCAACACCATGCCCAACTAATTTTTGTATTTTTAGTAGAGACAGCATTTCACCATGCTGGTTAGGGTGGTCTCGAACTCCTGACCTCAGGTGATCCTCTTCAGCCTCCTAGAGTGCTGGGATTACAGTCATGAGCCACCACGCCTGGCCTAAGCCTATTTTTTTTGATGAGGATAGAGGAGAATGCATCTGCCAGGTGAAAGGCCACATGTCATGACCTGAGGCCACGTTACATCTGCTTAAAGACCCTTTGGGTCTTTTAAGACTGGCAATAGTCTCAGCCATTCTCCCTGGGGTACATTATTGTTGTCTGGGGAGGGGCAGTTTCTAAAGCTTCTACTTTGCCTTCCCTACTAGGAGAGCTCTCACCCCATAGACCAAGGAACAGATGGAAGAGACTACCAGGTAAGCCTATTGCAATTACACACTCAGATATCGGGCAAATGACCCCTGAGTGGGTCCTGGAAACCAGTGCACTACTGCGAGCCAGGCCAAGGCTTCACGTGTGTCCCTCTCTAACAGTGAGTGGGCATGATGCCACCTTGGGTTACTGGGTATCAACATCAACTTGGACCCTGAAACAAATAGTCTTGGGATGTTTGATCATTCCCCTTTCTCTAATGTCCATTTACCTGAGTAAATGGCTGCAGGTCCCTCTGGAAGAACTGGGAGACTCATTACCATGTATACTTCCTATGATTGCTCAGCATTCTTCTCCCTTTGGACTCAGGCTTTCTATTCATCAATGGGTCCTGGGTCTAAAAACTGTCTTAGGTCTAGAAACAGAAAAATTGATCGTGACTGTTTTGGGGGCAACTGTCCTCAGCCTCCAACTCATCCATCCTTGATTTCTTTTGTTTGTGCAGAGTGAGTTGTGTCCTGTGGCTGCCCATCTACTTGGCTTCTAGGGACACTGTGTCCTATTAATTCTTTCTCTAACTCTCTGTGGGTCGGGGTCCCTGGCTGCCCTTCTGACCTGCCACTCACTGTGATCATTGCATCCGCGTGGCTTTGGACAGTGACATGCCACCACCTGGCCTCTGTTTGGTGCAGGGGGAACTCACCACCCCTTTCCTACCAGTGACCCAGTTCTGTGTCAGCATGTCCTCAGCACCACCATTGATCTCCAGAGGGCCATGGAGCATATTGCCCCAGCAAGATCCTTAGTGCTTGGAGAACGGTGTGTCCTCTGGGATTCTCCCATAACAGAGTTCACCCCAGCACACCCATTTCTCTGAGCTTTTCATTCCCCCTGGCCGCCATCTGCCATGGAGTCTCTGCAATTTCTACCTCACTCACTGTGGACCATTGCTTTTTTCATTGCTTCCAGGGTGTGTGTGCACCATCTCCTGGATCCTTGGCAGTATGTTAAATCCTGTATCCCAGAAGGGGGCTCCCAAACCAATAAACCCTCATCCAGCCTTGAATTCTGACTCCCCGGGTAATGCACCCTCAGGGTTCAGCCTCAGTGGTTCTCCCACCTTCTGATACTACATGAAGGTGAGGTACTGCTGCTCCTCGTCGGTACAATTTCTTTCCATTTTTAGCAGACCCAGCACATCCGCAGCCCTGTGAGACAGAGACTTAACCCTGCTTCTTGGCTCAGTGGCAAGAAGGGGAAATGGGACTGACTCTCAGTGGGAAAGGGGAGGCACGTTATCTTGTGGAAAGAAGCCCTTGTGTAGTTTTCAAGCACGTGGGGAGTGCCAGCCCTTAGCAGAGAGAGGTGAGCCACTCTGAGGGCTCAGAGGCTTTAGGGAAATCTGGAGATGTGAGAGTTTTGGGTGCATCAACTCAGATGTCCTCATCTCATGTATCAGGGTCCTGTTGTTTCTCAGACCGTGCCCCGACCTTGATGGAGGTGACCTGCCTTGGTGCTCAATCTTCTGTTGAGCTCCATTACTATTATAACGTGAACCCCAAGTCTAGTTTAGCTTTCTCTGCCCCTCCACTACAGGAGAGGAGAATATATTTTGGCCTTGTTTTCCTTTTAACATGTTTATTGTGATATAATTCACAAACCACACATTCACTTATTTAAAGTGTACAATTTAATGTTTTTTAGTATAGTCCCAGGATTGTGCAATCATCACTACAATTTAATTTAAAAACATTTTCATCCACATTAAAAGAAATCCCATACCCATTAACAGTCATTCCCTGTTCACTCCTTCCCCTACTCTCTGGCAACCACGGATCACTTCCTACCATGTAGATTTGCCTATTCTGGACATTTTATGCCAATGGGATCATATAATATTTGGTTCTTTGTGACTCTCTTCTTTAATTGAACATAATGCTTTCAAGTTTTATCCATGTTGTAGCATGTATCAATACTTCATTTCTTTTTATTGTCAAATAGCATTCCATTGAATGAATTTACCACAGTTTGCTTATTCATTCATCAGTTGGTGTACATTTGATTCCACTTTTCAGCTATTAGTGAATGACACTGCCACAAACATTCATGTACAAGTTTTTGTGTAGACATACATTTTTCATTTCTCTTGGGTATATACCAAGAAGTGGAATTTCTGGATCATATGATAGCTCTATGTTTAGCATTTTAAAGAACTGCCAAACTTTTTCAAAGCAGCAACCCACAGGCAAAAGCTGGAAGAATTCCCCTTGAGGACTGGAACAAGACAAGGATGCCCACTCTCACCACTACTATTCAACATAGTACTTGAAGTCTTAGAGCAATCAGACAAGAGAAAGAAATAAAAGGCATCCAAATAGGAAGAGGAGAAGTCAAGCTATCTCTCCTCACTGATGATACGATTCTATACCTAGAAAACCCTAGAGACTCCGCCAAAAGGCTCTTAGAAGTGATAAACAACTTCAGTAAAGTTTCAGGATACAAAAATCATTGTACAAAAATCAGTTGCATTTCTATACTAATAACATTCAAGCTGAAAGCCAAATTAAGAATGCAATCCCATTTACAACAGCTGCAGAAAAATAATAAAATATCTAGGAATACATTTAACAGGGAGGTTAAAAAGTTATACAAGGACAAACACAAAACACTGCTGAAAGAAATTGTAGATGATACAAATGAAAAAACATTCCACACTCATGGTTTGGAAGAATTCATATCATAAAAATAGCCATACTGCTCTAAGCAATTTACAGGTTCAGTGCTATTCCTATCAAACTACAGGCATCATTTTTCACAAAACTAGAAAAAACTGTTCTAAAATTCACATGGAACCAAAAAAAAAGCCTGAATAGCCAAAGCAATTTTAAGCAAAAGAACAAAGCCAGAGGCATCACACTCCCTGACTTCAAACTATATTATGAGGCTATAGTAATCAAAACAGTATAGTACAAATAGACATGTAGACCAATGGAACAGAATAGAGAACCCAGAAATAAAGCCACGTACCCATAGCCATCTGATGTTTGACAAAATCAACAAAAAGAAGCAATGAGGAAAGGACTTCCTATTCAATAAATGGTACTGGGATAGCTGGCCAGCCATATGCAGAAGAATGAAACTGGACCCCTACTTTTCACCATTTACAAAAATTAACTGAAGATGAATTACATATTTACATGTAAGACCTCAAACTATAAGAATCCTAGAAGAAAACCTAGGAAACACCATTCTGGACATCAGCCTTAGGAAATAACTTACAACTAAGTCCTCAAAAGCAATTGAAACACAACCAAAAATTGACAAAGAGGATGTAATTAAACTAAAGAGCTTCTGCACAGCAAAAGAAACTATCAAAGAATAAACAGGCTGGGCATGGTGTTTCCTGCCTGTAATCCCAGCATTTTGGGAGGCCAAAATGGGTGGATCACTTGAGGTCAGGAGTACAAGACCAGCCCCTGGCCAACATGGTGAAACCCCATCTGTACTTAAAGTACAAAAATCAGCTGGGCATGGTGGCAGATGCCTGTAGTCCCAGCTACTTGGGAGGCTGAGGCAGGAGAATTGCTTGAACCCAAGAGGTGGAGGTTGCAGTGACCTGAGATTGTGCCACTGCACTCCAGCCTGGGCAACAGTGTGATTCCATCTCAAAAAAAAAAAAAAAAAAAAAAAAGGTAAAACAGACAACCTACAGAATGGGAGAAAATATTTGCAAACTATGCATCTGACAAAGGTCTTACATCCAGAATCTATAAGGAACTTAAACAATTGATCAAGCAAAAACCAAATAACCCCACTTAAAAATGGGCAAAAGACATGGACAGACACTTCTCAAAAGAAGACATACAAGCAGCCAACAAACATATTAAAAAATGCTCATCACTAATCATCAGAGAAATGTGGTACAATGAGATACCATCTCTTACCACTCAGAGTGGCTATTACTAAAAAATAAAAAGATAACAGATGCTGGTGAGGCTGTAGAGAAACAGGAACACTTAATACACTGTTGGTGGGAACGCACATTAGTTCCGCCACTGTGGAAAAAGCAGTTTGGAGATTTCTCAAAGAACTTAAAACATAAACTACTTGAAACTGAAACATAAACCATTTAATCATTTAAAACTTAAAACTATTTGACCCAGCAATCCCATTACTGGGTATATATCCAAAGGAAAATAAATCATTCTACCAAAAAGACACATACAATCACATGTTCATTGCAGCACTATTCACAATAGCAAAAATGGAATTAACCTAGGAGTCCATCAATGGTGGACTGGATAAAGAAAATGTGGTACATATACACTGTGGAATACTACGCAGCCATAAAAAATAATGAAATTCATTAAAAAGAATGAAATCATGTCCTTTGCAGAAACATGGATGCTGTTAGAGCCCAAGACCCTAAAGGAATTTAATGCAGGCACAGAAAACCAAATACTGCCTGTTCTCACTTATAAATTGAAGCTAAACTTTGGGTATGCATGGACATAAAGATAGCAACAGGCCAGGTGAGGTGGCTCATGCCTGCAATCCCAGAACTTTGGAAGGCCAAGGTGGGAGGATTCCTTGAACTCAGGAGTTCAAGACCAGGCTGGACAAGATAGCAAGACGCCATCTGTATAAAAAATAAAAAATTAGCTAGGCATGGTAGTGCACACCTGTGGTCCCAGCTACTAAGGAGGCTGAGGTGGGAAGATCGCTTGAGCCCAAGAGGCTGAGGCTGCAGTGAGCTGCAATTGCAGCACTGCATTTTAGCATGGATGAGAAAGTGAGACTCTGTCTCAAAAAAAAAAAAAAAAAAAACAAAAAGATGGAAACAAATAGACTACTAGAGAGAGAAGGGAGACAGGAGGGCAAGGGTTGAAAAACTAACTATTGGGTACTGTGCTCTGTACCTGGGTGATGGGATCAATTGTACCCCAAACCTCAGCATCATGCAATATACCCAGGTAGCAAACCTGCACATGTACCCACTGAATCTAAAATAAAAGTTGGAAGAAAAAAACTTCAAAGCAGCAGCCCTATTTAACATTCTCCCCAGCGTGTATGAGGGCTCCAATCCCTCCACATCCTCCCCGACGCTTGTTATTGTCTGTCTTTTTGAGTAGAGTCTCCTAGCAAGTGTGATGTGGTCTCTCATTGTGGTTTTGATTTGCATTTCTCTAATAACTAATGATATTGAGCATCTTTTCATGTGTACATTGACCAGGCCATTTGTATATCTTTTTTTTTTTTTGGAGAAATGTCTATTCGAATCCTTTGGTCATTTCAAATTTGGGCTGTTTTCTATTATTGAGTTGTAAGAGTTTTTATGTACACATAGAAGTTTTTAGATACAAGTCTCTTATCAGATATATGATCTGCAATTTTTTTTCTCATCCTATGGGTTGCTTTCTCACTTTCTCAATGGAGTCATTTGGTATGCAGAAGGTTTTAATTTTGATGAAGCCCAATTTATCTATTTTTTTCTTTTGTCATTTGTGCTTTTGATGTCATATCTAAGAAGCCATTGCCTACTAAATTTATGTTTTCTCTGAGAGTTTTGTAGTTTTAGATCTTACATTTAGGTCTGTGTTGCATTTTGCCTTAATTTTTGTATATGGTGTGGGGCAAGGGTCCCACTTGGTTCATTTGAATGTGGATTTCCAGTTGTCCGGCACCATTTGCTGAAAAGACTATTGTTGCACCATGTAACTGTCTTGGTCACACTTAACTTTTATTGGCCAGTTTTATCATTTTCAGCTTTTCATTATCTTTTTTCCAGAATTGAACTGACCTTGGGAATAACCATCCGATTCCATTGTCCTTATAGTTACGATTTCATCCAAATTTCTTAAACAATATCAATGCAAAAATTCTAAAATATTAGCAAAGGGTATTCAGCAGCACATTAAAGAGAATACAACCAATTCAGGATCATAGGAATGCAATTTATCTTGTACTTTAAAAATTCTGATTAGTATTTTTGTTGAAATTATAGTAAGCTCTTTTTTTTTTTTTTTGAGATGGAGTCTTGCTCTGTTGCCCAGGCTGGAGTGTAGTGGTGCGATCTCAGCTCACTGCAACCTCCGCCTCCTGGGTTCAAGCAATTTTCCCTGCCTCAGCCTCCCGAGTAGCTGGGATTACAGGTCACCCCAGCTACATTTTTGTATTTTTAGTAGAGACGGGGTTTTGCCATTTTGGCCACCACACCCAGCTAATTTTTTGTATTTTTAGTAGAGACGGGGTTTTGCCATTTTGGCCAGGCTTGTCTTGAACTCCCGACCTCAGGTGATCCACCTGCCTCGGCCTCCCAAAGTGCTAGGATTACAGGTGTGAACCACTGTGCCCAGCCGAAATTATAGTAACTGTATAGATTCATTTGGGGATAATTGATATTTAATAAAATTAGGGCTTCTTGTTCCAAAACAGTGTATCTTTTCTCATCTGTTCAAATCTTACTTGACAAATTTTGTTTATATATATCTAATATCTTTGACATTACTAATTTAGATCCAAAACTATAAAACTATAAATGAAAACAAAAGAGTAAACCTTTTGAACTTGGCTTAGGCAATGGTTTTTTATTTCATGTTTAATTATAGACATGTATATATTCTGAGAAATGTGATTTTGTCATTGTGGGAGCATCTTAGAGTGTACTCACACAAACCTAGATGGTACAGCCTATTACTTTCCTAGGCTGTATGGTATAGCCTATTGCTCCTAGGCTATAAACCTGTACAGCATGTGACTATACTGAAGACTGTAAGCAATGGGAACACAACGTTAAGTGTTTGTGTATGTAAACATATCTAAATGTAGAAAAGGTAGGATAAAAATATGGTATTAAAATCTTATGGGACTACCATTGTATATGTGGCCCATTATCGGCCGAAATGCCATTATGTGGTGCATAACTGTATTGGAAAATAGAATTTTCTTCTGACTTTTTCTGGACTGGTCTCTTTGTATGTAATTAGCCACCTTCTGTAATATTTTTGTGTTGTTTGTTATATGTTTCAGTTGATTTGCTCCTGTTTTATAGCAAGATCATATCATGCGTGATTACATTAATAGACTTCCTGATACTAATTTTTTTTCCATCAATATTCCTATGTGTGATTGGCCTGGAGTTTTCTTCTATTATCTTAAACAGATTTTTATATGAATGCAGGGAAACTTCATTTACAAAAAAGAATGGGGATGTTGTCTTATTTGTACTTGCTCCAAAAAGTTTAGATAGGTTTGGGGGTTATTTAATCCTTACAGATTTAGGTCTCTGTGAGGCCATCTGAGCTTTTCTGGGTGTGTATGTGTATGTGTGTGTGCACACACCCCAGTTTGGTTAGCTCTTTGACAGATGTCTTAATTCCTCTTATGGTAATTAGTCTGTCATTTTTTTCTCTTCTGAGGTTGGTTTCACAATTTACATTTTCCTAGAAAAATCATCTATTAGAAATGTGCATGCACTGAGTCGAGCACACACCTGCACTGGCCTTCACTGGTATGCCACCACGTGCGCCTCTGGTGAAAGCTTCACTGACTTAGTGGCTATCTTGGACCTGGGACGATCTGTGCTCCTCCTGCTGCTACCTACAGTGGGGTCCTCATTGGCAGCTGGGCAGGAGGTGATCCAGCTCCAAATTCCCATCTCAGAATCAATGTTTTTTGGTTATCAGACCCTCCTCTAAATGCACAGGGGTCAGTATACCTTCAAAATAACACCGGCTGGTGCTGCTTCTTCTCTCCCCCTCATTTGGCTTCCTTAGAGTGGAAGCAGGGCGGGAGCCTTAGACAGTGTAAGATGGCTCTAGTTTACCTGATTAGTCCTGTGGCACAGGCTCTCCCCGGGGTCTGTATTTGGGGGTGGTGGGGGCAGTAGAGCTGATCATCTCATCTCACTCTGGACACGCTTGGGAAGTATGCAGGAGGTAGAAATCCTAAGACTGAGCTCATCATGGCAATCCCATTCTCCTCGTAGGTGGCTGGTTCAAGGGAGGGCATGTATCCCTATTCTGGCCAATGGGACTTGAGAAGATGTCCTTGGGGCGACTTCTGCACAATGATCAGCAGTCCCTGTTCTGTCTACACAATGTGTCAGTGGTTGCTACAGCCGTCTTGCAGCCAGTCTCAGGATGAAACCAACACATGAAGCCATGAAAATCACAGAAATGAGCTGACGTCCTGATGGGCCTAGAGCTGCCCTCCTTGGGTGCTTTTTATGTGACATATTAAGCCCCTTATTAGTTGTATCAATGCCAATTAGGATTTTCTACCACTTGCAGCTGAAGACATCCTAAGGACTATACTTGTAAGTGGATTCTAAGTGCAGCTATTTCTGTTTCAGATTCAGCTAGGTCACCACTATAGCAGATGCCCACTTCTCTGACCCGCCGAAGGAAGATCACTATGTGGGAATTGTAAAAGAGATTTCCAAAAAGCAGTTTTGTAACTTTTGGCCACGTGTCTATCCAAGAGTATCAAAGAGTTGAGGCAGTTATCCAGGAGGTCTGAAATCACAGAAGGTGTTTGGAGAGCGTGCTTAGCACTCTGTGACTTCCACTCACACTTTGTGGGGAAGGGATGGAGATGCCTCCTCCCTTTCCCTCACTTCCAGGCCAGGGAGGGGGGCTTTAATGGGATCTCAAGGAGCTAGACATTTAATTCACAGAGCCGAAGGGGCATGGTGGACTGATGTTTGATTCATGCCTAAAAATTCTAAAGGGTATGAGAATGTGATTGTGGATGGCCTGGACTCATGGACAGAGTTCCACAGAGCAGGTATGTACCTGGCCTTGTGATAGCTCCTGTGGGGTTACTTTAGATGCTGCCTCATATGGGCTAAATTGTGCTCCCTCCCTCACTAAATTCATGTGTCGAAGCCCTAAACCCTAGAACTTCAGAATGTGACTGTTTGGAGATAGGGTCTTTAAAGAGGTAATTAGGTTAAAAAGAGGTCATTAGGGTGGGTCATAATTTAATATGACTGGTGTCCTTACAACAAGAGGGAAATCAGGACACAGAAATGTGCATGCACAGTGGGAAGACCATGTGAAGACATGGAGAGAAGACAAGCTAAGGTGTATTAGCTTGGGCTGCAATAACAGAATAGCACAGACTGCATGACTTCAACAACAGAAGTGTATTTTCTCACAGATCTGGAGGCTGGAAGTCCAAGATCAAGGTGACAGCTGGGTTGGTTTCTGGTGAGGTGTCTCCTCCTGTCCTGCAGATGACTGCTTTCTCACTGTGTCCTCATTTGGCCTTTTCTCTTTGTTGTGTGGAGATAGAGAGAGCCCTGGTGTCTCTTCCTCTTCTTATAAGGAAACCAGTCTTATTGGATTAGGGCCCCCTACGTATAACCTTGTTTAGCCTTAATTACCTCCACAAAGGGCCTGTCTCCAAACACAGTCACATTGGGGGTTAGAGCTGCAACCTATGAATTTTGAAGGGGTAAAATTCAGTCCAAGGCTCAGCCTGGTGGCTCACATTTGTAATCCCAGCACTTTGGGAGGCCTAGGCAAGAGGATCCCTTGAAGCCAGGAGTTCAAGACCAGCCTTGACAACAGAGCAAGACCCTATCTCTCCAAAAAAAAAAAAAAAAAAAAAAAAAAGTTTCTTTGTGTCTGGTTAATCAATTTAAAAATAAAATGAAAAAAATGTAGCCGGGTGTGCTGGCACAGTTGTAGTCCCAGCTACTCGGGAAGCTGAGATGGGAGGATCGCTTGAGCCCAGGAGCTAGAGGCTGCAGTGAGCTATGATTGCACCACTGCACTCCAGCCTGGGCAACAGAGCAAGACTCTATCTCTAAACAAAAACACAAACACAAACACAAAAACAAAACATAGAAGAAAACACCAATGCAGTATCACAGAAGGTAAGAGTAGGGCACACTTTTACGCTACCCCGAGGCAGGGATTCTCAAATGTGGACATGACTAACATTTGGGGAGATTATTCTTTGTGCTGGGGGCAGCTCTGTGCGTTGTAGGATGTTTAGCAGCTTCCCTGGCCTCTTCCCACTAGACGCCGTAGCACACTCCACTCTACCCAGTTATAACAACCAACTATGTCTCTGGACATTACCAAATGTCCTCCTGGGGGCAGAATTGCCCCTGGTTGACAGCCACTGTTTTAAGGAGGCAGAGGTTAAGAAACAGAGGTTTGGGCTTTACTTTTAACTCCATGTTTTTGCAGTGTGTCAATTTTTTGCAGAATACAAGTATTTCTTCTGTTTAAAAAATTAGGAAAAAAAGGAGTAATAATTTGGTCAAATGCTGTAAGCATTTGCAGGTGGCCCAGAGGTGCTGTTGGTGACCTGTGGCATGTTCAGAGGTATGGTGGGGAGATGACACCAGGTGACCAGGATTCAAAAGGGCCGGGAGAGAGAGGAAGCTGAGGTGGTGGAGGCCCAGCATTCGACAAGGAGAGAGGCGAGGAAAAAGCAGAAATAAATGAGTGATCATAAAGCTTCTCAAATACTACCATTTTCCCTAATTTTAAAATCCCAAAGAAAGGCTTTTCTCAATTTGCTTTATATAAGACAATTTTGGAAACATCTGAAGTTTGGCAGCAATTCCAGGAGAATTTGGCTCTGCAAATCCCAGTAGCTAATTGTACTACTGTTTGCCAGGGCCACAGACTGGGGTCATTAAACAGGACTTTATTTCTTCACCGTTCTGGAGGCTGGAAGTCCAAGATCCAGGTGCTGGTAGGGTTGGTTCCTCCCGGGGCCACTCTCCTGAGCTGTAGATGCCATCTTCTCCCTGTGTCCCCACCTGGTCCTCCTTCTGTGTGTCTCTGGGTCCTAATTTCCTTTTCTTATAAGGACACCAGTGAGATTAGATTAAGTCCCACCCTAATGGCCTCACTTTCACTTAATTACCTCTTTTAGGGCTCCATCTTCAAATAGAGTCAAATTCTGAGGCACTGAAGGTTAAGATTTCAGCATATGAATTTTGGGGGGACATAATTCAGCCAATTGCACTAGTGACCATCTCAGGGGTCTGTAGAGCCAGCTGGTTCCCTACAACCAGTGCTCCCCATCTCCATTACAGGAGCCACTGCAGGTAGCCCCAGGTCATGGTGGCCACCATGGACCACTGCCTTCAGCACCCTCCCTCCCTCCTCCATCTCTTCTGTCATCCCCCACAGTGACACACGCATTACTCTCGTGGATCCTAAATGTGAATCGACTGCTCCTCATTCATCCTGGATGTACCCAACATCTTCGAGTCATCTCAGGGCCACTCCTATTTGTTGCCTCGATCTTTGGCTACTTGAACTTAAAGGGGTCAAATAAACAGACTTCAAAGCCATGGTGCATATAATAACGTTTGGAATTCAGGATGTAGACAGGGAACCTCCCTAAATGTCACAATTCTCTTAGCCCTATAGTAAGGCATGCCCCACATTAGAAAATAACAGCTCAGAGGAGGTTTTTCCCTGGGGATAGCCATGTCTCTAGGGAAATGTCCCATTCACGATGAGTCACCGCTGAGAGAGCATCAGCTCATGTTTTTGGTAATTTACTAATAAAATGGTATCTCTATTAAATACATATATAGAAAGGTAAAAATAGATTGAGCATTTTCTAAATAGCTCTGACTCAAGGTAAGGTGGTGAAGGAGTTGTTAGTTCTTTTGGAGCAAAATAAAGCTGCTCTTCCTTCATCCCCAACCACACTTCAACTTCATCCTAGGACAAACAAGAACTCCTCCAAAGAAAGAAAATGAAAATGCTGTTCTTGACTGGATTGCTTCAGAAATATGCTTGGACTTGAGAGTTCCAGCTTTTCTGGGATTCATTCTTACAGAGTCTAACCCTTGTGGTTTTTTGGTAGGAGGCAATTTCTGTGCTGGTTATGATTTGAAGGAGCTGGCCCACAGCTCAACCTTGCTTAAATTGGAACAAGATGTCACCAGTGGTCTTGCTCCCATAGTAGGTACTAGAAAATAGATTCTTGACGGATGAATTTGAGGCCATTCCGGGGACTCTTGTTAGTTTCCATGACTAGAAATGACACCACCATTCTGTCACTGCGTTTCGAGTGCCTTGTACCACGCAGGGAGTGTGAGTTGTAGTGGGTGTTTTTTTTTTTTTTTTCTTTTCAATTTTTTTTTTATTTCAAGCAATGAAGGTAATGGCAAAGAATTTTTCATAAAAACAAGTGACAAATTTCACTCGAGTTACTGACACATAGAAGGAAAAAATTAGTTTTTGCTTTGAAGCTAACCAGAAACAAATGGGACTGTTTCTCCAAAGGAAAAGTTGGAGTTTAGTTATGATACATCCCCTCCCAGAAATCTAGGAAATTATACATACTGTACCCTCTGTTTATAAGAATATGAATAACATGATTGTGTGCACAGGGTCAATTGCAGTTCAGATGAGAATTTACCGCTGCTGAGCTGCAAATGGATAAAGACAGAGAGAGCTGCTGTTAACCCCTTATTAACACAGCCCAAATGCCTTTCTTTAAAGGAAAACTTAGACCAAAGGCTCCCTGAGGCCAGGAAAGATGTCTTCAATATCTTTAGATATTTCCCCACCTCCAGTGTGGGTCCCGGTGGTTGGCACACAGTAGCTGTTCAAGTGAATGAATGAATCACTTTTGATCAAAAGAAGAAGCAGGGCTTGTTTTTCAAATTGAGAAATGGGAGTGGTTGTATTGTAGCTGCATTGTTGAGTCTCCTGTGTGCCACGTGATCGAGCAGGAGAATCATAACCGGGCTGAGCCCACTCTCTCCCATGCTGACAGTGCTCTTAGCAGCCGCGGCCACAACATGACCTCAGTGACAGCAGCCACGGCGGGCCAGGATCTGTGCTAAGGGTTTTCCATGCCTCCGTTGCACGTACCCTAACAATCACCCAAGGAGGCGGTGTTGTCTTTGTATCCCAGAACGGTTAAGCAGCTTACTTGGGATCACACAGTAAGTAGCGTGGCGAGAACTTGCACTCAAGCTTGTCTGAGTCCAAGAACCACTCCAGCACACTGCTCACCATGGTCTTCCCAAAGGGATCGGGCTTGTTCAGAAAGCCGATCAATTGGAAGGACCATGTAATCACCGTAGAAGAGCTTGGGAAGAGTGTCAGGCAGTCTCAGGGGTATTTAGGGTCTCCAGGGTCCACTCCCTGGCATTCCTGGAGGGCTCTAGTGAAAGCGTGATTATCCCGGGCAGCCTTCAGCAGTGGAACAGCAGGGAACGCCAGGGTTAGGAAAAGCCGTGGGAGGGAGGAAGAAGCTGGAAGGGAGGGCATGCCCGCCTGAAGCCTGAGTAGCCTCGGGGTGTGCAGGGGTGGGGAGTGGTGTTTTGGACGCCGGCCTGGCCCCACCCTGCTGACTGCCCCTGTGGGAGGAGGGTGGGGCCGTGAAGGGAGGGTTGTTTATAAGCACCTCTGGCCTTTTTAAAACACCAGCTGATGGCGCCACTTCCTTCACTTCTAGTGTAAGGCCCCTCGGAGTCAGTGTCACTCCAGCCACCTGCAGTCCCCAGCCCGGGCTGGGGCGGAAACGCAGGGCAGCAGAATGAGCGCGGGTTTTGAAATCCAGCTGTGATTTGGACCAGCTGTGGGCAGATTACTTAACAGCTCTGTATCCTTCTTGGGAGTAATAATACCCACCTTATGCAGTTCTTGTGAGAATCAAAATGAGTCCAAGCATGTGAAATATTTAATGCCTGGCATTTGAGAAATGTTCAATAATAGTTTCTATTCCAAACTCGCCCATCCTCAGCCCACAGTCAGGGTGGCTGTTCCCCATTGTAACCCTCTTGAGTGCATTACTGATATGCTCTAGGGTGTGCTTGAGAGAGGATATGGGAATTTTCCTGCCACTCTTCACCTAGGTTTTTACACATGATCCTTATTTGTGGAGTGGTAGCAGTAAATCCTTGAGGGCATGCATGCCCACGGTTCCGCTCCATGTTTATTAAAGACCTACTATGTGCAGACACTGCTGGGGACAGAAAAATGAATATGACATAGCCCTGCCCTCAAGAACCTTATAGTCCAGCTGAAGAGATAGACATACAAATAAGCAATTTAAATATTAGGCGTTAAATGCTGTGATGATGGTGTGTACTGAATGCTAAGACAGCACAGAGGAAGGACAATGAGCATAATCTTGGAGCTGAAGATAATGTCCCCAGGAGGGTACGGTCTGAGATGAGTCTTAAAGGACTCAGGAGAAGTTAGCCAAGGTGGTGACCTTGGACTTATCCAATGAACTAAGCTGGAACCGCATTTCCCAGAATTCCCTTCCCTGTGTGGCTCTGGGCTCAGACTGACCCCATGAGAAATGTGCACGAGGTCTGGAGGGTAGAAGGAAGGCAGCAGCTGTGTAGATGTTCCTTGTGTCAATGTGGAGCCGGGTAGCTCACGCTTGTTTTTGCAGATCCACAGACTTCCCTTGTTGAGGTGAGGCAGCGCCTTCGACGTCTCTGACTCCTAGGCCAGGTGTGTGTCTAGCTCCGTGATGGAAGGTGCCAGCTTCCCTTGTAAGTGACCAGCATGGGCTCTGCTTCACCCTTCCGGGCTCCCAGCTTACCCAGGTGAGTTCTGGTTTGCTCTGGCTCTCCCCACTTCAAGCCTCTTTCCTTCCTAACTTCCTGCCCTGCTGACTTCAGGCCCAGAGCCAGATGCAGAAACAACAGATGTGTGTAAACTGTTGAACCAGCTCCTACGATTGCATGGGTGGGGGTGGGGAGTCAAATCCTGTAATAAATCCTTTGTTTGAGATCATGTTGAATGATTCTACTTCTCTGATTGAATCTCTTTTTTTTTTTTTTTTTGAGACAGAGTCTCGCTCTTGTCACCCAGGCTGGAGTGCAATGGTGCGATCTCAGCTCGCTGCAACCTCTGCCTCCCAGGTTCAAGTGATTCTCCTGCCTCAGTCCTCCAAGTAGCTGGGATTACAGGCACCTGCCACCATGCCTGGCTACTTTTTGTATTTTTAGTAGAGACAGGGTTTCACCATGTTGGCCAGGCTGGTCTCGAACTCCTGACTTCAGGTGATCCACCCGTTTTGGCCTCCCAAAGTGCTGGGATTACAGGCATGAGCCACTGCCCCCGGCCCTCTGGTTGAATCTTGATGGATGGACCAGTTAAGGATGGCTGAGGAAAAAGGTCCACGCAGGAGGAATAGAACGAGCAGAGTTATGAAAGGTGGGGCTCGAACCACAGGTGGCTTGGCATTTCTAGAAACAGAATGAGAAGCAGAGAGAGCAAGAAGAGGCTAGAGAGGGAGGAAATGGCTGGGCCGTGGAGGAACTGAATGGCATACCGAACATTTGGCCAGTGCAAGATACAGCTGAATGAAGGCGGCTTCTGTATGCGTGGCAATGCTGCTGTGAAGTTTACGTGACCTGTTACGGTATTTGCTGTTCTCTGAATAATGCCACATGACAAATTTACTTCAGAATACAGTCCTTTTAAAAATGTTGATTCCTTTCTACAGTTAGATAGCAAGAATTAGGTGATATAATCTATCAGGACAGGGTAGGTTATACTGTCTAATAAATAAACCACCTATTTCAGTGGCTTAGTGATAAAGGGTTTGTCTTCCTCATGTCATGCTGGGCAGATGTTTTTCTTTGGTGACTCTTTATCAAGCAGTGTCTCAGGGCTCCAGGGTCCTTTTATCTCGTCACATTGCAATCTTAAATGTGTGGCCTTTGAGACTGCCAAGAAAATGAGATCGCAGATTGTGGACAATCTTGCCGGTCGGGGTGGGATGGGTCACTGCTGGGCCTGAGTGTGGCTTCTGTAACTTCCAACAGGTCCTCACAAGTAGCAGCCGGTCACCCGTCCCTAACTGCTAGCAGGCTGGGGAATGTGGGCTGGAAAAAGGAAAATAAAATGAGATCTGATAAATACATAGCATTGTATCTGCCGCTATTATCAGTTTGGAAGCTTTTCTTTACGGCTCCATCCCAGTAAAACAGTAACTGTGCTGGTGCATAGTTGCAATGTGTGGGCTTCCTTTTCCATTACACCATTTAGATCTTCTGTCCTTATTTCCATGCTTTTAGGTATTCAAAGACAAAAAACAACTTGAATTTTTCACATCACAAGTGAGTGCTTCTATTCTTCCATTTTAAACTACTCCTCTACTTCTATCTAGACGGGTGGCCCTAGCTTAACAAAGAACCTTTATATGAAAACACATGGTTGAAGGTTCTCTTTTTTCTTTTCTTTTCTTTTTTAATTGAGACAGAGTCTTGCTCTGTTGCCCAGGCTGGAGTGCGGTGGCATGATCTTGGCTCACTGAAACCTCCACCTCCTGGGTTCAAGCGATCCTCTTGCCTCAGCCTCCCACGTAGCTGGGATTACAGGTGCATACCACCACACCTAGCTAATTTCTGTATTTTTAGTAGAGACGGGGTTTCACCACGTTGGCCAGGCTGGTCTCGAACTCCTGATCTGAAGTGATCCGCCCATCTCGGCCTCCCAAAGTGCTGGGATTACAGGCGTGAGCCACTGCACCTGGCCCCAAGTTTCTCTTTCTAGAATGCTTTTCTTTTGTGCCCTGGGATGAATACTTGGGTTCCAGGATTGTTTGGATTACAGAATATTAGCTAATGAAAATGTAGAGTGGTTGCTTTTTATAATTATGCAAATATAGAGAGCAAACAAGCTACAGGTGACCAAGCGCATCATCATCACCCTTCCTATGTCTGTTTGTCTTGAGTCTCCCCAGTCAAAACTCATTTACGGGGAGACCAGCACAGGCAGGATATTACTGGTGTTTTGATTCATGGTTTAGAATGTATTTCCCCTTAGACATAGGGTTACAAACAATGATTAGGTGTATCTGAAAGAGAACCACAAGTCT
Source organism: Pan paniscus (assembly GCF_029289425.2). Lineage (NCBI taxonomy): Eukaryota > Metazoa > Chordata > Mammalia > Primates > Hominidae > Pan > Pan paniscus. Next base: position 22,317,778 of record NC_073254.2, read on the forward strand.
TATCATCTTCAGGCACATGATGGATTAAGCAGGTGAAATAAAACCATTTGTTACATTAACTGTGGCAATTGTATTACAAGTTCCAGACAAAGAACCTAAACTTTTGGAAAAGGTTCTTTATTTATTTATTTTTTTCAATTTCCAAGAGGTTCTAATTGCAGATTTTCAGGCCATAATGTTTCAAAGATCAAAACAATAATGTAAAATGCTTTGAATTATAAGATATTACACAAAAGATAATTCTGTTCTAATTTTTTGTAGAGAACCTCAGATTGAGCATTGTGATATTGTGATGGTTAATTTCATGTGTCAACTTGGCTAGGCCACGGTGCCCAGATAGTTGGTCAAACAGCAGTCTAGATGTTGTTGTGAAGGTGTTTCATAAATAGATTAACATTTAAATCAGTAGAGTATGAGTAAAGCAGGTGACTGTCCATGACATGGGTGGGCCTCATCCTATGAGTTGAAGTCCTTAAGAGAAAAGACTGAGGTTCCTCGAGGAAGGATTCCTGTCTCTAGGCTGTCTTCAGACTCAAGCTGCACTGTTATTTCCTTTCTGGGTCTCCAGCCTGCTGGCCTTCCCTGCAGGCTTCAGACTTGCTAGACCCCACAGCAGTGTGAGTCAATTCCTTAAAGTTATCTATCCATTATCTACCTATCTATCTATCTATCATCTATCTATCTACCTACCTACCTGCCTACCTATCTATCCATCCACCTATCTACCTATCATTTTCCTACATTCTATTGGTTCTGTTTCTCTGGGGAATCGAAATAGAGACATATTTTCGAGCAAAGGAAAACAGCCAATATTTACTAATTTGCATCTAAAAATATTAAAAATTATGCATCCACATACAAAATGCTCTGAGAAACCCAAATCCAATTGATGATGGAGTTTGTTATTTCTTTGTCGTCAGCCATCTTCCATCTTCTCCTATTTTCTACAAGTCCTTTCTGAGGTCCCCCCTGCCCCCCACTTCTGGGTTCTTTGCTTGAGCGCACAGCAGGCAAACACTTTTCGATGGGAGAACCCATAGTCCAGTAATGAATTTAGGACTGTTCACTTTCAAATCTATGGAGAGGATTATTCTCACTTCCTCCTAACTCTTATTTCACCTCTGATAAGGAAGTCAGTTCACGTTAGGTACACATTCAGTACCTTCCCAGAGACAAAGGAAATTGGTGCTAACAAATATTAAATAGCATTTAGGACACAAGCCGATGGAAGAAATGAAAATTTAAAATATGACTGACACCGTCTCTGACCTACCCCTCTCCATACAAGTTTGGCTGGACTCCTGACGCTCTGTGTGATGTTCCACACTTGGGATGTGGTTGGATATTTGAACAAGTAAGGTTGCACAAAGAATAAAATGTCAGCTTTCTGAAGGTGATTTGTATTGCGTGAGGTCTTACCTCCTAACGAGGTACGTAGGAGAAACAATGTCCTGTGAAGAACTAACGCTGCTCATGTAGCTGTCCTTGTGGTGTGTCAAAAAGCGCTCATGTCTGTTGAAAGAGTCCAAATGAAACAAAAGGAAGAAACAGTGAAGAATTACACATAACAGAGGTCAACTTGCAGATGTCCAGTCTAGGATGCGTTTTAGGAAGCGTTCCATTCTCTTCCTTATTATGTTGGAAGACAATAAATGAGAAGATTAAAAATGAGGGGATGTGGGGGAGGCTAGATTAGGAGTTCAAATCGTTCTTGCTACTCCTTCTCTTTCCTTGTTTTAGAAGCTGGGAAGATAGTGTATATCTTCTAAATTGAAATGGCCCATCATAAACCTCATAATGTTAGAAATTCAAGTCCTATTTATCATCCACATTAAAGACAAAAGATATCGAGTATGCAGCTGTCACTTGGGCCAGTGTTAAAGAAGTTAAAAGTAAAAGCAGACGGCAATGTAGGCATTGACTTGTGTTTCAGAAGGCACAGGAAAGAACAATTAGGGGAATGAAAATGAAATTTGCCTATACAGAAGAAATATGGTTAGTTAAACCATAAACACTGAGTAACACTGAATCAGGGAATGAGGATCTGTAAGGTCCCATGCAGCCTTGTAGTGCAGGATCTTGGGAGAATGACAGTCTACTTTCTGCTTTCCTACAGATAACTGTTTCAATTTTTTTTTTTTTTTTTTTTTTTTTTTGAGACAGAGTCTTGCTCTGTTTCCTGGGCTGGAGTGCAGTGGTGCAATCTCAGCTCACTGCAGCCTCCACCTCCCAGGCTCAAGCGATTCTCCTGTTTCAGCCTCCCGAGTACCTGGGACTACAGGCTCATGCCAGCACGCCCAGCTAATTTTTATATTTTTAGTAGAGATGTGGTTTCACCATGTTGGCCAGGCTGGCGCCGAACTCCTGACCTCAGGTGATCTGCCTGCCTTGGCCTCCTAAAGTGCTGGGATTACAGGCGTGAGCCACCGTGCCCAGCCAACTGTTTCAATTCACATGTTTGTAAGGCAGGAGATATCCAGGGGTTCTTGTGGGTTCCCACCCCTGGAGCGCAGTGCCTGGGACCCAGGAGGCTCTCCATATATTGCTGAGAAATCAATTCCTCAATAGATATTCTAAAATTAACATATCAAGGTTGTGCCTTAATACGCAATAGGATTGTCAGAATTAAGTCCTAGGGAACTTGTTCTTAGTCTCAGGTTTTTGTCTCTAATTGTGCGTCCTTGGGCAAGTCAGTAATCTCCCCAGGCCTCAGTCTCCTCAGCCGCACAATGAGGTGTGTCAATTACATGGTCTTTATATTGTCTCTGGTACAAGCATTCTATGACTCTGTGAAACTAGCTTAGGTTACCCAAAGCTTAAACCACATAAATCCTACTTTACAATTCAATCCAGTTCAACCATAAACATTTAAACAAATATTTATTAAGTACCGCCTATGTGCAAGACACACCATCATCTGCCTGAGGTACGTGAGGATGAAGGCTGCCGTCAGCTCTTGTCTTCAAGGAGCCTACCCTCAGCAAGGGTGGAAGACAGGACATGAAGTGAGTACTGGAAGGTTCCAGAACTCCTCCAGGGCAGCACTGTGTCCTTCATATTGGGATGGTCATGTTCTTAGAACTGGGGGAGGGGCTGTGAGCTAAAAAAAAGGAAAGTCGAATGACATTCAAAGGGTAGTGAATTCACCTATGGCCAGAGCAGGAGCAGAGCTTCTCCACAGAGGGAAGCTCAGTGTGTGTTCAGGAAAGAGCAAGTGTTACTCTCGAGCTGAATTACAGGGCATGTGTGGAGAAAAAGGGAAGAGAAGATGGAAATGATAAGTGTTGGCAATTTGCAGAGGGTCTTGAAAAATGCAGAACACAGAGACTGTACGAAATTGCTGTAAACGTTTCCCAGGAAGGGCAGGAAAGGATGTTACATGACAGATAAATCAGAAAACAGACGGAGGGGGATGGGGGCATATCCATTCAGTTAGACAGAACTTGGGGATGGCTGGGGATAGGACAGCTTCCTTACTGTTGACCTGGTTCAGCCACAAGGTCATGCTGTAAAAATGGCAAATGGTGATGAATGTGTTACTGGAAAGGGGTCCAGACCCAGACCCCAAGAAAGGGTTCTTGAATGTCACACTAGAAAGAATTCGGGGTGAGTCTATAGAATAAAGCAAAAGCAAGTTTATTAGAGAAGTAAAGAGACAAAAGAATGGCTATTTCATACACAGAACAGCACTAAGGGCTGATTGACTGAGTACGTTTATGGTTATTTCTTGATTATATGTTTTATGAGTTTTCTGGGAAAGGAGCAGGCAAGTCTCGGAACTGATGGTTCTTCCCCTTTTTAGACCATATAGGGTAACTTCTGGATGTTGCCATGGCATTTGTAAACTGTGAGGGTGCTGGTGAGAGTGTCTTTTAGCATGCGAATGCATTATAATTAGCATATAATGAGCAGTGAAGATGACCAGAGGTCACTTTTATCACCATCTTGGTTTTAGTGGGTTTTGGCCTGCTTCTTCACCGCTGTGTTATCAGCAGGGTCTTTATGACCTGTATCTTGCGATACCAGTCCTGCTGACCTATCTCATCCCGTGACTAAGTATGCCTGGGAATGCAGCCCAGCAGGTCTCAACCTTATTTTACCCAGCCCCCTTTCAAGATGGAGTCACTCTGTTTTGAATGACAAAGGCGGTGATGGGACGTAGCTGCTACTCAGACCCTGTGCTTCTGAAGGTGTTTCCTCGTTTTGCTAGGGTCTCCCCTGGAAGTGGTTTTCCAAGCCTGTTATTGATGCAGCCTGTGGGGGGGAAATTTGGCTCTCCTCCTGGCTGATTGCCCATTGCTGGGATTTTGACCATCCAGCAGCGGTTTGGGACACGTCGGGGTGAAATGGTTCTGAAGGGAGTGGCCGTTGATGATCCTTTTTTTAATTTTGTTTTTTTGTTTTTTGTTTTTGTTTTTTTGGCTCCAGCAGGACATATCACATCATAAGGCAGTGTTGGAAATGGGAGAGCCAGGATTATCTCTGGCTTTAATTGTTAACTTAATTGCTTTTTTATTTTTTGGCTAGCCTAGATGGTGAAGCAAATGGAGTCGAAACATATATTCTTTGCCATTTATTAGAATGGTGATAATGAAACATTCATTACTATTAGACCAGAAAGATAATGCTTACAAGGAATTTCATCTCCTGGTTTCTTTATTTCTTTTTAACCTGCCTCCTGCCTGATTTGTTCTTTGTTTGTTTGTTTTAAGCAACTCCTAGCATTTTGTATGCCTTTTTGACATGGCAGCCCCAGAAATTTCATATAGCAAGCAAACTTCACGCAGGGCAACAGTCCTGGATAGTGAGACTTACGCTGCAGCACACTGAATAGTACTGGGGAGTGGCTCTGGTAGGGAGACTATGAAAGGTTACCGTCCTCCTGTTCACTCCTGGCTGCAGAGCTCCCTGCCAACTCCATCAGTTTAACTGATCCCTCCTTCTTTTCTATTTTTGTTTTTGGGCAATTGACCCACTGAATGGCCTTTCCTCATCTTGCCGCTTTCTTCCTCAGGATTTTTGTTCTCTTGTTGATCTTTGGCAAAGTCTCTGTGTATATGTTTGAGTTTTTATCCAAAGATTTCTTTTTTCCTGCCTTTTTTATACTGTATTTTCATTTACATTACAAAGGAGCTTGCCCTTTTGCCGATTAAACAATGGATCATTCATACTTCAGTTTTAGATGTTTGGATATCTCGACACACATGTAAGAACAGATGTTTTCATGCAAGTATGACTGTCAAAGTTAATTCAGCTTTATTTGCAACTGCTATTTTAATAAAATTTGGATTTTTTTCGACTGTCACTCCTTCCCACTTGTGGCATTTTACTTATTTGGAAATACAATATTCACTACATAGTAGAATTATATGTTATTCCCTTGTGGTTGATATCTTTGCCTCTAAAGCTGACTTTCTAAGTTTTCAGCATTCTTGAATGTAATGCTTCTGCAGTAGGCAGGAAAGCCCAGTGTACGGTAGTTATAGTCTTCTAAACAGCTGCCCTAGGAATGATGTACCCACAGTTTTCAGTAAGGTTAACATAGTGCTTTATCTGGTGGGTCTCATGCACACACAAACATATACCACAATGCAAACCTTATGCTCAAGAAAGAAAAAGTTATGGTGCACAAGAAAACAAAACCGAAGAGATAAAAGGCAGAGCAAAAACCTCCTCAAAGTAGGGTATTTGTTTAAAGTTGCTAAATTACACATTTTGGACCCTAAAAATGTTTGTGAAAACTGCTCTGAAATTATCAGACCACAGTACTCCTTTTGAGTCTGAAAAACATCTTGAGGTTGGGTGACATGGTGCATGGCAGCTGGGCTAGCCAAAGAAGGATGTGTAGTCAAGAGTGTTGATGGGAGACAAGAGGGTGATGGAGAACTGAGGGTCTGTCCCTGCAGGTTTACAGACTGGGCATGATGGAAGCAAGGGGGTGACAGGGCTCACAAGATGAGCACTTTGGTCAGAGAGAGGAGATGTTGGCTATTTAATGCTTCAAAGGAATCTCAAAGTCTTGTGTGTGACATTGGGTGTGGGTAGAGTTGGCAGGGAGTGAAGTGGAGGTGAAGGTGGCTGGAGCTGAGGTGATGAGGGACCAATGAGGTGGGCAGACTTCTAGATGGTCTGTGTGGATGCTGCTGTCACCCATCACGTTAGCAGCTCAGGATAGAGGGCAGAACTGTGAGCCGAACACTGTGCCTTTTCCCATTGCCTTCCTTAACTAATTGTCAATCCATCATTCATTCAACATTCATTCAAAAATGAATGTGCATTAATTGTGGATCATATGGCATTGGTCATTACTGAAGTTACAAAAATAAATCTGGCCAGGCACGGTGGTTCACATCTGTAATCACAGCACTTTGGGAGGCCAAGGCAGGCAGATCACCTGAGGTCAGGGGTTCAAGACCAGCCTGTCCAAATGGTGAAAATCTGTCTCTGCTAAAAATACAAAAAATTATCTGGGCGTGGTGGTGCATGCCTGTAGTTTCAGCTACAGGCTGGAGGCAGGAGAATCGCTTGAACCTGGGAAGCGGAGGTTGCAGTGAGCTGAGATCACACCATTGCACTCCAGCCTGGGCTACAAGAGCGAAACTCCGTCTCAAAAAAAAGTAAATAAATTTAAATAAATAAATAAAATAAATAAATCAGACACGGTTCCAGAGCATGGAAAGCTTACTGGCCGACTGATAAGGGTGAGCATGTACTAGTTATCTCAACCAGAGCCTGTAAACCCATAGGGCTGCAGGGGCCAGGTGGGGCATGGAAGGATGAAGCCAGCAGGTGGAATAAGGAGGAAACGTTTGGCAACTGTAGTGAACCGGAGAGCTCATAGCTCACTTAAGGCAGGCAGCCATTATCCATGTTGGCGAATCTTTCAATTTAAAAAAGAAAAAGCCAGACACAGTGGCTCATGCTTATAATCTCAACTAGGCTGAGATAGGAGAATCACTTGAGCCCAGGAGTTTGAGGCTGGAGGGAGCTATGTTCATGCCACTGCACCGCAGCCTGGCTGATAAAATGAGAGCCCATCTCTTAAAAAAAAAAAAAATTTAAAAATAAAAGAAATGCAGATTTCTGGGAATGAAATTTCCCAATTAAAAAACTTTAGCAAGCAATTAAACAAATAAAAATATAGTTAGTATGGGCCAATGGTTTGTGTCTTCTGATTTAAATAACTGGAGCTGCAGGCCAACTTCGGTTCTTGTTCTGATTCTACCCCTAACTTGCTAGTCAATCACCTAACATCTCTGACCCCAGTGACCTCTGAAAGGGGCAGGAAGCTGTAGGGCATGAGCTCTAGGGTCTTTCCCAGTTCTCTGATTGTAATTTCAGTGTCCAAAGAGACTGCTGATTAATTTCCTTCTGTCAAGAAGGGTGAAAAGTATGGGACCATATCTTTTATGTTTCTTCCTCTGAAATGTGCAGTGTCAACAGAGGGCTGTCACTCTGGGGGAGTTCATTACAGTGACTAATATTGGCCTCACTGGACTCTGAGAAGGAGCTAGGTTTGGAAGCCACCATGATCAACTTCTGTTTTCCTTTCTCTCTCTCATGCCTGTGGTCAAGAAGGGAGGCAAAGGAATTGTTTAGACAGACATATACTGGAATCCCAGGTCTGTAAGTTAATGATCTTTGTGATTGGGCAAGTCGTTTCCCCTGAGCCTTAGATGTCACTGGCTTTAGAGCTAGAAAAGAGAATGCCCTCCCATAAACACGTGGATGCTTCCCTCTTCCAGGGGAGAAACATATCACCATATGTCTATTTGTTTTTTTGTTTTGCCTCGACTGCTAGTAAGTTGACCAGAAAGCAAAATATCTGGAACAAGTTAGTTTGATTCTCTGAAGAATTGCTTTGACTAAATTATAATTGAATGTCATCTCAGTATGTGTGTGTGTGTGTGTGTGTGTGTTTTCTCCATATTGTCTTCAAAATTGCAGTCAACGGCATTTTTCAAAATGGTTCAGCCTGGTCAACGTGACAAAACTCCATCTCTACAAAAAATAGAAAAATTAGCTGGGCATGGTGGCATGTGCCTGTAGTTCCAGCTACTGGGAGGCTGATGTAGGAGGATCACCTGAGCCTGGGGAGTTTGAGGCTGCAGTGAGCCATGGTGGTCCTACTGCACTCCAGCCTGGGTGACAGAGGGAGACCCTGTCTCAAAAAACAAACAGCAAACAATTAAAATGTTTGCTCAGTATTTCTTACATGGTAAGATAAACAGAGAGCTCCTGTGAAGGAGGCTGGTGGAGTTATTTGGTGGCCGTCTGGCTCCCCGCTGAGCTTTTGTTTTGCTGAGTGAGGTCTGCAGGGGAGCGCACTGAGCTGAATTGCTTGGACCAATAAAGAGGATTTGTGGAAGCTGTGTGAAGAGTGGAAAAACAGGAGGAAAAGAAACCTAGTTAAGGGCCACTGGAAAAGAAGCCTTGGGATGGATAAGGACAGAGATACCTATTATGCAGTTGGATGAGGTTTTGCCATGTGCTATGTGACATTATCCCCTTCTTCATCTCCTCACAAAAAGACACCACTTACCAGTGACTTTTGGTGTTTTTTGATGAGCCAACCTCAAGGCATGCTGGAGATGAACAGAGGCCACCTAAATGGTCCAACCACCCTTGGTTTACACTGAGAGAGGGCTACCATAATATCTTCTTGCCAAATAGTGTTACCAGGAAACAGTATGTCTTACCAAATAAAAGTATATGCTTCCTTCTGCCTAAAGAGAGCTATGTGATTCATTGAATGTTATGTTTGTTTGTTTAGCTTTGGCTAAACAAGGTTAGAACAAGATGTAGTGCTCAATTGTATATCAGATTTCTTTGTTCTCTCTCATATAATTTCTGATCTCTCTTTGCTATGTTTTTTTAAACTGCATATTTTGTATGTTTTCAAGACATCTTATATTTGGGTGTTCTAAGACACCCCAAATGGTTTGTGGAAGCCAAGGAGGGGCTAACCCAGCGCTATGCAATGGAACTTTCTGCGTGATGGAAATGTACTGTATCTGTGCCATCCAATATGGCGGCCACCACCACACGTGGCTCTTGAGCACTTGAAATGTGGCTAGTATGACTGAGAAACTAAATGTTCAACTTTGTTTAATTTTAATTAACTGAAATTTAAGTTTAAATAGCCACCTGTGGCTGCCCTGTTGGACAGCACAGTCCTACACCATTTATAAATAAACAAATGCTTCTGAACACCTGGAAAGGGTTTCTTCTCAAGTTCAAATGTTCTTTACATGATGGATTTATTTAGAAAAATCTTTTTGTGTAATAAGAAACAATTATTTGTATTTGTATAATGAGGAATGATAAGGAAGTTTAAACTCCATTTACTTATAAAAGTAACAAAATTAACCGAGTACTTTATATTCACTGGAGCTTTGGTAGTTTCATTATCAATTTACATTCAAACTTTTACTAAATAACTAAAAATAGGGTTGCCTAACCATCAGAACTAGATGATAGCTCTTATTTTAAATAGGAAGTCTGTGAGAGACAACTTTAAAAAAATAAATTTTAGTTCTATTGCTTGACCTGGGTGGTATTTACCCAGGTGTCCGACTTTATAACTATTTGTTTAAATGTTCTTACATATCATATGCACTTTTTCTGTATCTGTTAATTTTCACAATAAAATATAAAAATGACAGTCTCTTCCAATTTTAAAAGTATAATGTGTTGAAATTGTAAAAGTATTCATGTCATAGGCTGATTAAGGAAAAATCATAGAAAATCTAGAAATAAACCAAGAACAAATGGGAACTTAGTATATAATATATGTGGCATTTCAAGTTAGTGGAGAGAAATATGAATTTTAACAACTGGTGATGGGAATATTTTTATCTATTTTATAGAATAACACTATGCATTGGAATTTATATTTACTGGAATCAGGTTGTTGCCATTTGAATTTGTTTTTCTTAATTAAAAAAATGGTGTTAAGATATTGTTATAGCTATTAAAGATCAAACTATGCCACTTACATTTAAAGCCAGGAGCAGTGGCTCACACCTGTAATCCTGGCACATTGCGAAGCCAAGCCTTGAGGATCCCTTGAGGCCAGGAGTTTGAGACCAGCGTGGGCAACATATAAGATCCTGTCTCTAAAAATTTTTTTTTAAAATAAATTTACATTTACATTCAAATATGTAAGTTAAGAGCAGGCATTGATATCACATTTCCCCAGCAAGTCTGTATTATGTTCAGTTTTAATTAAAACTGAAAAAAGTAAAAGATCTTAAAAGACTATAAAGTTGGAATGTGGCATCATATGAAAGTGATTTTACAAACCTAAATTTAAATTATCCCTTTGTTAATCTTAAAAAAATGTTTTTCAGCTGTTACCTGCAAATTTTTTTCTTACTTAATTTTAATCTCGTTAGGTTGAGATTCTTACTTTAATTAATTATGAACCCCAAATTAATTCTAGATAGAAAAGTGTTTACACAGAAGAAAGTGAAGTCATAAGAAAAAAAAAGGAAATATTGGTGAGAACTTTTGAATAATCTTTGAGTGGAAAACAGCTTTCTACCATACTACCAAACTCAGGAACGACAGTGGAAAATAATCATAAATTTGACTATAGACTTAAAAAAACTCGTTGTAGCAGGAATCTTCATAAAGTAAAAGCACAAACAAATGTATTTACAACATAATGGCAATAAACAGTCTGATTTCCATAAACTATACAAAAAGTTCTTTTAAGTTTGTTTTTAAAATAATAGAAAAATGGGAAAGGGAATTCATATATGAAGAAATACAAATGGCTAATGAATATAAGATACTCAGTATCAATTATTAAAGAAAATCAGATTAAAGCTTTACTTTTGAAAATAAGTTAATTATTTACAAGGAAGTGTAATACTTTCAATCAACCAGCCGAATTATTTTATCTCTTCCTGAATTTTCAACTTGCCATGCACACCTTTAGCAGAATCTTCAGGAAACGATTTCTGTGAAAATGACCCCTTCAGCAATTAGAATGACTAAAAAAGAGAAAATATGATCTTATAGGTTCACAAGGGTGCAGAGCAACTGGAAGTCTCATTCATTGCTGGTGGGAAGGCAAACAGCTCAACGACTTTGGAAAACACTTTGGCAGTTTCTTGTGAAGTTAAACACACATTTACCACACAATGCAGCAATCCCACTCCTAGGTGTTTACCCAAGAGAACTGGGAACTTTTGTTCATATAAAAATTGTGCGTGAATGTTTCTAGCATATTTATTCACATTCATCAAAAGCTGGGAACAACCCAAATATCTTCAACTGTTGAGTGGGTAAACAAACTGTGGCATGTCCAAATAATGGAATACTGCTCAGGACTAAAAGGGAACAAATTACTGATTAATGTAACAACATAGATAAATTTCATACTAAGTGACAGAAGCCAAACTTAAAAGACACATTTTGTACAATTCCGTTTACATGACATCCTGGAAAACACAAAATTATAGGAACAGATCAGTGGTTGCCAGGAGTCCAACATGGGGGCTTGGGTTGATTACAAAAGGGCAGTGTGAGGAAATTTGGGGGGTGATGGAACTGTTCTGTCTTGATTATGGTGGTCTAACTGCACGCACTTGTCAGATTCACAGAAATACACACCAGAGAAGTTAATTGTATTGTACATAAATTAAGTGAATAAAAGGCTGATGTCTTTCTAAATTATTGTATTAGATTGAGAGCAAAACAGGTTGTTATTTCTCCATTTTTTGACTTAGATTTGATTATCTTTGTTCCTTTGTTTCTGAAGTAGACTTCTACATTGAGGTATAACATACATACAAAAGTGCACAGATCATACCTGTAAAGCTTGATGAACTATTACAACTGTCATGTGTTTAACCAGCTGCCACCCAGATCAAGAGACAGGCTGGGCACAGTGGCTCACTCCTGGAATCCCAGCACTTTGGGAGGTGGCGGTGGGAGGATTACTCGAGGCCAGGAGTTTGTGACCAGCCTGGGCAACACAGAGAGACCTTGTCTCTACAAAATACAAAAATTAGCTGGGCATCGTGACACATGCATGTGTTCCCAGCTACTCGGGAGGCTGAGATGGGAAGATCGCTTGAGCTCAGGGAGGTCGAGGCTGCAGTGAGCTGCAATTGCGCCACTGCACTCCAGCCTGGGTGACAGAATAAGACCCTGTCTCAAAAACCAGACCAAAAAGGACAAAAAAAATAGGACATTACCAGAAGCCCCTCCCTTACCCCCTTAATCTTCCAGAACCAGTATTCTGACTTCCAACACTAGAGATTATGTCTGTTTTTGAACTTGGTGCAGATAAAATCATACGGTATTGCATATTGCACTCTTGATAGGTTTACTTGTATTTCAGGTTAGTTTTGTGTGTAAAGCAGCATAGATATGCCAAATAACAATAAGGAGACTAGACTGGTCAAGCACTATGATTACTTCTAGGTCTCAAATGAAGTCTGAGAGTTGAGAGAACTCTGACATATTTTTTGTTTGAAATACATTTTTGGCCAACAAAATAGCCTTTTTGTTGTTGTTGTTTAAAGCTAATCTGAATGCATTTGGGAAATGCACACCATACTGTTTCTTTCTGATCTCCAGAATTATATTTTTCTCCAGTATTATTTTTCGTAGTGTGGGTAGACATCAGTCTTAAAATTGGCCTGACACCCTGATCCTGTCATATGATACATCCTTGGTACTTCACCCAGTGATGATCTATGAACTTTTCCTGCTTTGTTCTTTGGAGATCAGGCTTGACTTTTGCTTGGTTATATTTAAAGCTGTGGGGAGAAGAGACTTCTTGAAAAATATGGTACTGAAGCCTGCTGTAAACTTGAATATTTGGAAACCTCCAGTAAAAGTAAATCCATATGGCAAGTCAGGTCCCAGCTTGATTCCTGCATAATTGGGTCCAAGATCCTTCATGAACTTGTGTGAGTGTGTGCGCACAATCTTGTATATGCTCTTTGTTGTGGAAGTCAGTTATGCTGGTTTTTGTTTTTGTTATTCTTTCCAGTGAGAGAACCTGGAGTATCAGTTCTGAGTTTCAGGGTTGGGGCAGGTTTTATTTTCTTAACAGTAACCAAGCCACAAAAGGGAAAAACAAAACAATCTCTGACAATCAAAAAATGTCTTGAAAAATAATATCAATAACAAATACTAACTTTTAAGAGATCAACAAATTCAAAACCTAAATTAAATATTACACCCTTGGATCCTTTTTACAAGCCTGATGGACTGGAGTCAGCCCCAACCGCACAGCTCAAGTGAAGGATGCCCTCAAGCTGGGTGTGACCAGCGGGGCCACCAAACCATGGATTCCTTGGTTATTGTAACTCAAAAATACTACTCAAAAGACTGGCCTTTGTGAATAGGGCTCAGCCAGAAGATTCTTCATTGTATTCACTCATTTCCTCTCTCCACCTTTTGTTGTTAGAATTCCAACTCTAACACTTCTCACTCTTCACAGAGTTTTAATGCAAAAAACTTTTTTCTCTGTTGTTTATTGTTGTTAGTTTCCAAGTTGAGATCTTGGCAAGATTCACTGATGAAATTATAAACTACCCCTATGGGACTCAATACAAGTTGGCACTAAGGGTCTACAAATAAAGTCATAGAATATTAGTGTTGGAAGTCTAATCGGTTTCATTCTGCAAAGGAGTGACTGGGCTCAAAGAAGGTACATGACTCGCCTAAGGTTCCATAGGTAATTAGTGGTGGAGGAGGACCAGTATCTTGGAAGCCTCCAATTTTCCAGTCAAGCACTCTTTTCCTGTTTTATTTTTCATTCTCCCAGAATGTACTTAGGTGGCTTGGATTGTTGCAGTTGGAAGCATGTGCGTTGGAGTCGTGTCTCAGGGATTTTAGTTAAGATGTTTAGTTAAAGGGATTTATTGGATCCTGTAACTGAATAGTCTGAGGGAGGGTGAACTTTGGGATTTGGTTTGATTTGGCAGCTTCATGACATCTTCCAAGACAAGGCTTCTCTTTCACCTTGCCATTTAGCCTTCATGGTGTCATCTCTTTGTGGTTAGTATATGGCTGTCAGTAACTCTCTGGTCTGCATGCTTCTTCATGAGGACCCAGTGAGTGCAGCGGTCATTCTGGAAGCTTCCAGAAGACCTCTTCAAACCTTTCTCCACATCCCACTGGCTTCCATGGCAGATGGGCCCATTTCTGAAACTTCAGCTGCAGTCGGGGGATCAGGTTATACTGATTAACTTAAGCCTGAGTAAATGTATTGTTCTGAAATCAGTCCCCTTCTCCTGAAGCATGTGAATGGCACTAAGAAGTGTGAATAACAGTGAAATCAAGGTAGTTGCCAAGAAAGGGAAAATAAATGTCAGAAGGCAACTCAATGTCTACAATAGTTGTAAGTATCAGAAATCAACTCGAACTAGCTTAAACAAGGGTGGGAATTTATTACACAGATACAGGTGTGTCTCATAGAGCCTGAGGCCAGGGAAGCTGCCGGGTATGGGGGGAGGGGTGGGAGTCAAGAACCAGAGAACCATCAGGAACCCAGATCATCACTCTGCCCTGCCCTCCCTGCTCCTTTTTCCCCCTTCCCTCTCCTCCCTTCCCCTCCTTCCTCTGTCCACTGACTAGCTGTCTCAGAATTCTTTTTTTCCTTCTTTGAATTTTTTTTTTTTTTTTTTTTTTTGAGACGGAGTTTCGCGCTTTTTGCCTAGGCTGGAGTGCAATGGCACGATCTCGGCTCACTGCAACCTCTGTCTCCCAGGTTCAAGTGATCCTCCTGCCTCAGCCTCTGAGTAGCTGGAACTACAGACACCCAGCACTACCCCTGGCTAAGATTTTGTATGTTTAGTAGAGACGGGGTTTCACCATATTGGTCAGGCTGGTCTCGAACTCCTGACCTCAGGTGATCCGCCTGCCTCGGCCTCACAAAGTGCTGGGATTACAGGCATGAGCCACCACGCCCGGCTGCTGTCTCAGATTTCTGATTCCTCATTCCTATTTGGCCAGCCTGGGTCAGGTGTCCACCTTGGGATGAGCAGAATGCACTAACACAGATAAGGCTGCCTGCCAGGCCCCTCCGTGTGGTGAGATGACGGCCTGGTAAGCACGTAGTTCTCAGAGCATTGAGGCTAAGATGGCCCCCACTGAAGGCACCGTGAAAAGGGGATTTTCAGCCCTGGGTCATGATCCTGCTCCAAGGTGCTCCGTCGTTCTGGGTTGCAGCCTACTGGGGAAATGCCTCCATGGGCGAGACATCTGTTGCCAGTGCCACCCCCAGCTCCTCCCATGGTCCTCAGGTGTGGAGTGTGGAGGGAAAGATATCAGGAGGGGGAGAAGCAGATGACATGGGTAAGAAGAGAATTCTTACTTCTACGTGGCTCCAACGGAAATTTGCAGCCATAAAACCCAAAGGAGGTATTTGCTGAATCACAGGCACATTTTTCTGGCGTTGAAAGCTGAACTGGGCAAGGATGTTAATGAGAACTAGTCCACAATGATCTCTTTCAAACCCGAATCTCTGTGCTGCTGATCTCCACAGGAGCCAGGGAGCCGCCTCCCCGAGACGAGATAGCACATTCCCAAGCTTCTCAGACTCAGGTGCCCCGTCTCTGTTGACTCTCCGCATCCCCACCCTTTCCTCCGGGAGGGTGACTCATGGTGCTGGGGCGGCAGTGTCTGAGGTCTGAGAGCAAAGTCAGAGATGACTCTTTTGGGGGCTTGAAACTGTCTATTGCAGCGAGGAGTCCTTTCGGTCTCACCCTTGAGGGTGCATCTATCAGAGCTTTTGTCTGTTTTACAACTTCCTCCTAAACCTAGAACAATGGATTTAGAAAAGGGCAGGAAATCTATGCGTGTCTACTCCAGGGAAGGGGGCGTGAGTAGCATGGTTGGTGCCTTTTAGGTTAGGTCATTTAATACAGGCTGGGGCTAGTGGGTTTGAAAACTGGAAAATTTCAGGAGGGTCTCACCCCAAGTGCCCTCAAACTTCCCACAGGAGCAGGATCATTTTGAGAGACTAGCAAAATGTATATAGGAGAGAAAAAAAAGTAAAATAATAATAATAATAGTAAAGTATATAGGGTAAGTGGCTCAGGTTAGCCAAAAGTTAAGGGCTTATAAGAAAATGAAAAACCACAAGGTAGACCTCATTAAAGAGTGAGGTTTTATTAAGGAATTTGGCTTTAGTGCTAAAACCCGAAGGAGTTTGACAGAAGAGGAGGAAAAAGATGGGATTGATGACTGACATTGTTAAGCATAAACTATGGATTTATGGATTGGATACCAAGAGCAACAGCTGTGCAGTAACTTTTAATAGTACCTCGGACTTTACAACACTCTTTTTTCACATTCGCAATATTTTATCCTCAAAGCCACATGCTGAGGCAGGCATTATCTCCATCTTGTGGATGAATAAAATGAGGCTTGATAAGGTAAGTACTTTGTTTCAAGTCTCCTACCTGGTCTGCTTTGGAGCTGGGATACAGATTCAGGTCTTCTAATGCGTTATCCATCCTAATACTCTGTCATTCATCACAATTAAGAAAGCCCTTCAGTCTTCATTATCCCACTCTATTTTCACGACACAATAGCACAGATATGTTTATATCTCTTCCGGCTAAACGGCAATGATATTTACCATGTAGTGACTCCTTATTCCTTATGACGTGTCAGGCTGTGCACTGAGTTCTCCACAAGTATGATCTCCTTTGACTCCTACCACAATTCCATGATCCTTCCTTTTAAAGGTGGGGAAACTGAGGCCTGGAGAGCCTGGGAAATTTGCCCAAAGCTGCCCAGCTGTGGAGTGTTGCAGCCTGAGTTCTCACTCCAGACCCATTGGTCATTAGTTAGGTCTGCCGAGTTAGGTCTGCACAGGATGGTACTGAACCTTGAGTCAAGGTTTCCGAGTCTTCCTACATCCAGCTTATTGGATTACACTTTTTTTTTTTTTAAAGATACAGGGCCTTGCTCATTTGCCTAGGCTAGAGTGCAGTGGGGCAATCATAGTTCACTGCAGCATCCAACTCCTTGGTTCAAGCCATCCTCCCTTGTCAGCCTCCAGAGTAGCTAAGAGTACAGGTGCACACCACCATGCCCAGTTAATTTTTTAATTTTTTTTTTTGTAGAAACGGAGGGGGGGGTCTTGCTTTGTTGCTCAGACTGGTCTTGAACTCTTGGCCTCGAGTGATCCTCCCACTGCACCCATCAGAATTATACTCATTTAATGGACACTTACTGAGTTCCTCTTTAGTGCTGGGCATGTTGCTAAGTGATAAGGAGGAAAATTAGCACAGAAGATGTTTCTGTGCTCCTAGAGCTCTCGGAATAACGGGGAAGTGCCCCAGCAACATTCACACTGTGTGACATTCACACTAAGTGTGACAGTGGTGTGTGTGGAGTCCTGGGTGCCCGGGGTCACCGGTACACCGCTATGTGGAAGCATGTTTCTGAGAGGCAAAGGCGTCGTCATAGTCAGGGCCTGCTTGCACACTGGGTACGGGAGGCACAGTGCCGAGGGCCCATGGTACTTGGAGGAATCCACAAAAGGGTTTTTCTTTCTTTCAAAATCAGAACAAAAGTAAATTTTTAGGCCAAAGGCTTGGTCTTCATATGTCAGATTCATATATTTGTCTACGCCAATGTGGCTGCAAAATATAATTTATACATGTACGCTATTTCCTTTTTTTGGTGGAGGAAAGGTCTAGGAAGACAGAAATGCCCAATGGCCCAGTAGAGTCCTAATGCACCCCTGATGATAGTAATTTATTGGGAGGCAAACTCCTGCCTGGATTCTGGACCTGGTTTCATTCTGTGCTGTGGGACAGGTGACATGGGCTATATGCTCCTTCAGTCCAACTTCCAGGTTCATCAGGGTATTTACCTTCAGGCAGTGCAAAGGCAGCACTCAGAGACAGCAATTTTTTTTTTTTCTTTGAGACAGGGTCTCACTCCATCACCCAGGCTGACATAGGAAGACACAGCCTTTGGCCTAAAAATTTACTTTCTTTCTTCTGATTTTGAAAGAAATAAAAACACTTTTTGGACTCCTCCAAGTACCGTGGGCCCTCAGCACTGTGCCTCCTGCACCCATTGGGTAGAGCGCAGCAGTACAGTGGCGCTATCTTGGCTCACTTCAGCCTCAACCTCCTGGGCTCAAGGAATCCTCCCACCTCAACTTCCCGAGTAGCTGGGACCACAGGTGAGCACCACCATGCCTGGCTAATTTTTTGTATTTTTAGTAGAGACGGGGTTTTGCCATGTTGCCCAGGCTGGTCTTGAACTCCTGGGCTCAAGCGATCCTCCCGCCTCAGCATCCCAAAGTGCTAGGATTATAGGCATGAGCCACGGCACCTAGCCGAGAGCAATTTTTAATAGCAACAATGATGGTAATGATGGTAGCTCCATACCAAGTGCTAGGCACTGCGCTGAGAGCATTCCAGTCATTATCTTTTCAGCACTTGCTAGGTTTCGGGTGTTTTCCTAATATTTCATAGCTGCATCGGGCTCTACTGCAGGGCCTGGCTTTGTGCATGGGGGTTGAGAAGGAGAGCCTGGTATACCTATCATCATCTGATAATACTATAGGGTATATAGAGAGATATGTAGTATATATACTCTGTATAGAGAAGATATATATATATAGTATATATAATATATAGTCAGATGACTATATATAAATATATTTATATAATAAATATAAATATATATCTATATAGAATCAGATGACAATACATACAAATATATATATTTGTGTATATATGTATATATAGAGAGAATCAGATGACAATATATACATATATATATGTATGTTTTAATTAGAAACAGGGTTTCACCATATTGTACAAGCTGGTCTTGAACTCTTGGGCTCAGGCAATCCTCCTATCCCAGCGTTCCAAAGTGCTGGAATTATAGGCACGAGCAACCACGCACAACTGGCCCCCTTCTCATTCTTAAAATATTTTTAAAAATCTTAAAAAGCACTTTTTCCTTGTAAGAACTCTACTCACAGTTTTTATTATTATTTTTTTTCTCAATGGCAGGACATCTTATGGGCGTGTCTTGGAGGCTTTAGCTGGTAGGAGTTGGGCAAGGAAGAGAGAGAAAGGCACTCAAAGCAAACACTTCCCAGGTGTTGATAATAATCCGGATGCTGGGACCTGCACAGGTTGATTGTGGAGGTTCCTGAGGAAGTCTGCTTGGAAAGGGTGGAACTTAGAGGTCTGCCATAGCGAGCCGACTGTCTCACTTTAGAACATCTGAAGGCTGTTTCACACAAGACAAAACGAAGCACCTGAATGCCTTCGTCCTGAGCACCCACTAGCCTGGGCTCTGTGGACTTGCTCTCATGCTTGCATTTCCCTGCAGGTGTTCCATTCAGAGACGCCCAAGACCTGAGGCCGCTTGGGTTCATTGGCCTATTGATGGCCTTGGATCTGTCTTGCCAGAGCACCTCCACAGTGTTTTGGAAACATGTGGGTTGGGATTGACCAAAACTGACATGACTAATGGCAAAGTGACCACGGTTTGGGTCAACGTTCTCTGACCATGAAAAGAAGAATCGTTGTCTGTCCTTGCTAGGAACCGCACATGTGCCAAGTTTATTTGTAATGTGTTGCTGGGGATATTCCTACCAATAATGAATAATTAAGCCCAGAATTCATTTTTGGGTCTTTGTTGGGTTTTTCTTTTCTTTTTTCTTTCTTTTTGTGACTCAACCATTAGCTTGTGTGGCAAATATAAAACTGAAATCTGGTAGTCGCCCACTACTTAAAACACCTTTAATGGCTTCCTTCTTTTCTTAAGAGAAAGGCTTAAAATAATTGATTAGTGGCGCCCAGTCCCTAGGTAGTCTCTGTCCTACCCAGCTCTCCAGCCTCACTCCTGGCCCTGTACCCACTCTGGCCTCTGCTTTGCCCCTTGGACTACCCAGATCTTCTAGTTCCACAAATGCACCCATGCTCTCCTGCGTAGGGTCTCCCCATCAGAAAAGAGCAGTCCTCCACCTAGATGGCTCTTCCTCCCTCTTCACTCCCAATTAATTCTGTCTCACCCTTTAAATCTCTGCTCAGATAATCCTTGTTTGGAGATGCCTTTCGTAACCTCCTTGGTTACGTGGTTAGGTTCAACCCTCTTAACCTTATGTTCGTTCTTTTTTTTTTTTTGAGACGGGGTCTTGCTCTGTCACCCAGGCTGGAGTGCAATGGTGTGCTCTCGACTCACGGCAACCTCTGCCTCCCAGGTTCAAGCGATTCTCTTGCCTCAGCTTCCTGAGTAGCTGGGATCACAGGCGCGTGCCACCACTCAGCTAATTTTATATTTTTAGTAGAGACGAGGTTTCACCATGTTGGCAAGGCTGGTCTTGAAATCCTGACCCCAGGTGATCCACCAGTCTCGGCCTCCCACAGTGCTGGGATTACAGGCATAAACCACTGTGCCAGGCCCCTTATGTTCTATTAAAGTGTGTTGTTCCCCTTTATTGGAACCTTTATCCCAATTGTTTTCTTAAGAGAAAGGCTTAAAATAATTGAAACACAAAATTGGAGTGTTTATCCCAATTGTTTTATCAAACTTATTTTGTGATTCTTTGATTCATGTCAGTCTTTCCTACTAAATCCCCTGCCACAAGGGCAAGCACTATGTCTGGTGCCACTGACTACCGTCATCCTATAGGATGACAGGCATTTCATCAATATTTGTCCAATAAGTGACAAAATGACAAAATGAACAAATGACAAAAATGAATGAAAGATCGATTAGGGCAAACCAAACCCTCGTTGAGAGATTACAAAACAAAAAAATTACTTGAATATACAAGTTATTTATTTAGAGAAAAATAGGGTTATCACCATGATACCTAAATTAGTCATAGAACACACAGAGTTTTCTGGTGGGGAGGGGAGAATCCCATAACCAAGCAGCCTCACATACAAGATGATAGATGGCTATTATGTATTTTTTCCTTCTCTGTATTTTTCTTCACGGAAGCAAATGGAACTTTCCAAATATCACTGTAGGATTGGAAAAAGTGAAGCAGTCCGTAGTGCCATTTTGGGGGAAGGAGGGGGAAGAAGGGGAAAGGAGTCTGAAAAGCGGTTATGTTTGCTAATGGAAGTCAGATGTAGTACTCATTTTATGTTACTTAAGCAACGTGCTTCATTTTCTCCATTAGTGGTCTTGTCAGGCATAGGATGTTTACAGGAAGTTGCACTAAGATAAGTGTGTCCTTTAAATTCTGTATCTTTCAGACCTTAGCAGTCTGCTGACTCTAGCTTTCAGCAGAGCAGAAACAACGCTTTGGGAAGACTTAAAACAACTTTGAATAAGAACCTGCTTGAGAAAGATTTGCCTTACAAGCTAAATGTTACATTTCCACTCAACAGAAAGGTACTGCTGTGTGGCCGTAAAAAGCCGGCCAAAACCCTGTAACCTTTGCAGTTAGTCATGTTATTTTTGGTTCATGCCAATATGGATCACAGCTGTGACTCAACAGAGCCACTGAAGCAAGAATTCAAAGAGTTTAAAGAACAGCAAACTCAGAAATGACTTTTTTTTTCTTATGGTGTCATTACGCAACATTTCTTGTAGTTTACCTTTTCTAATTTACCAACTCGGTACAGATGAGCTCAGTCGTTGTTTGGCAAATGAAAATCTGAGTTGCGTCAGCACACTTCCCCAAATCCCACTGCAGGCGGAGGATGATGAAGCTTTCCTTTCTGGGGTGTTTGTTTTACGTAAGTAGTGACTTACTTTTCAGAGGTAAAAAAAAAAAAAAAAAAATCTGTGTTGATATATGTCTCCCTCAAACCAAAAATAGGACTGGGAATTGATGTAAACGTTTGCAGTTCCCCATTTGAAGATGACAGAAAGCCCATATCGACTGGTTCTGCTTTTGTTTTTGTTTTTCACCAATTTATATTCACAAAATGAAGCCATAAGCTTAGACCTCACCGAATGGAAAACAGGCATGGACTTCAGCAGGCAATATATTAGCATATTTATCAACATCCTTCAGATTTTTGCTTTCATTTTTTAAATTACCATGTAAACTTGAAGATAACCCCAGTTTTCCCATTTGTGGGAACATAAGAAAGGGAGATGAAAAAAAATAATATTTGTCCCCTATCTATGAAGTGCTTTTATTTTTTAAATTTTTTTTATTACCTGAAGAACTACATTATCGTCAATATGAAGTGCTGTTTTTTTAAGCATTATGATTAGACTTAAGGATTCTAAGGACTAAAGTATTAAGGTGTTTTTTGTTGTTATTTGCTAATCATTAATCAACTGTTTTACCTGATTAGTTTTCTCTTTGGGAAAATAGATTGAGATTGTGATCTGGGAGACCAAAGTAGACATTCCTTTATCAATGAAGAAGGACCTTAAGATTAAAGAAACAAAAAGTTGGCCAGGTGAGGTGGCTCACGCCTGTAATCCCAGCACTTTGGGAGGCAGAGGTGGGTGGATCACGAGGTCAGGAGTTCAACACAATCCTGGCCAACATGGTGAAACCCCATCTCTACTAAAAACACAAAATTAGCTGGGTACGGTGGCACACACCTGCAGTCCCAGCTACTCAGGAGGCTGAGGCAGGAGAATCGCTTGTACCCAGGAGGCGGAGGTTGCAGTGAGCTGAGATCATGCCAGTGCACTCCAGCCTGTGTGATGGAGCAAGACTCCGTCTCAAAAAAAAAAAAAAAAAGAAACAAAAATTTTACCTATGGATTGAGAGCTTAGGGCCCAGCTGGCCTTGCGAATTTCTAAATTCCTGTAAGAAAATCCACACTCTTGCTAAACTCCCTAACAATAGAGCTATTGGGCAAATTACCCTAACTCCAATTTGCAATCCAGACCACTACTATTCTGATTGGACAGAGGACAGGCCTTACAAACATTCTTTTCTGATGAGCAATTGCAGACCTTAAGCCAGTTTGAGCCAGCTTACAGAGGCTGCACACACACTGTCTTTGTGTCCTATAGTTCACCTTTTGCCCCAAAGTGAATATGGGATGTATATTACATGTTTGTTTATTCATTGCTCCTGTGCTTGGCTCTCCTCATAAATATGTATAGCTTCTCCCCCAAACCTGCTGAATATGTATGACTCTATTGTGTAATACGGACTCTCAGAGGAATGAGACCCAACCTGTCCTTCCCCTGTTTAAAGAGAGAGCATCCTTGGTCCATGCTGGAGACTTTCTCTTCCAGCTTGCAACTGATATCACCAATAAAGCTCTTCTTTCTACTATTTAGTCATCCTGGTGGTCTTTTGGATTACAAGTTTTTGTGTCCCATAGTTATACCCATTGCTTAGGCTTGCCATATAGAAAATGCCATTCATAGACACAGCTCTTCATTTGAGTACTTACAGGTAAGTTTAAAATGTGGAAACAGGCTGGGCACAGTGGCACACGCCTGTAATCACAGCACTTTGGGAGGCTGAGGCGGGTGGATCACCTGAGGTCAGGAGTTCAAGATCAGCCTGGCCAACGTGGTGAAAACCCATCTCTACCAAAAATACAAAAATTAGCTGGGCATGGTGGCACGCACCTGTAATCCCAGCTACTCAGCAGGCTGAGGCAGGAGAATCACTTGAACTTGGGAGTCGAAGGTTGCAGTGAGCCAAGATCATGCCATTGCACTCCAGCCTGGGTGACAGAGCGAGAATCCATCTCAAAAAAAAAAAAAAAAAAAAGTGGAAACACCATTTTGGAGGTTTTCTTTCAATAACAAAGATGTTGCCCAAAAGGAAATACATTTCTACGATACCCTTTGGGTGTGATAGGGAATTTTATGCACCTCCATAAGGAAAGTGTATAACATTCTTGGGAGCTACCTTCAAGCATTTACTGTACAGGGGAAATGGAAGATGCTCTACTGAATGAGTGTCTCACTGTGGATTGGTCCAGGAACCAGTTCAGCACATGGTAGCAGCTATTCCTTTTTAAAGTAAACTGATAGAACTTCTGTTTCCTTTTGTTTCCTGAAAACTTTTGTTTCCTGATTCTCTTGTTTTTGGCAAATTCTTACTTGAAAATATTTTTGAACTAGAATGTTTTGAGCTCGGAGAACCTGCAGAAACCATCTTATTTATGGATGCAGAAGGTAGCACAGAGAGGTTAAGGAACTTACCTAAAGTTACACAGCTAATTTGTGGCAAAAGTGGGATTCACTTCCAGGTTTAGTATGTCATTTGAATCACGTCATAACCTGCTTTGGAGAACAAATTGATCTAAAGAATTGACTGTTCCAAAGAATTTGGTTCATAAATCTTAAAATCATTTAGATCACAAAAGGTCATGAGAGAAAACACTGAGAATATAGAGAAATGTTCAGAATATTAGAACAAATTGAAGTTGTACCTATTTCAAGAAAAATAAAATATTTCCTATATCTTTATGTGTATAATGATTTTTAGATTATTTTTTAAATTGCCAAAATTCAATTTGGCAAAGCAATGAACTTTGAAACACATGTTAATAAACTGAAGTTTTATTTACTGATTTTCTATAAACAAATAAACACTGAAATGTTATCTATAATAATGAATATTCTTGTGTTCCTGGAACACATTGAAATATTGTGTTGTAATAAAATAAAAATTACAGTGCTATAGAGGTTAGCATTGGAGGTTAACGTATTATTTTGATGTATAAAATATAGTATTGAACAAAACAGACATAAATCAGCATATTGTGGGATTCCATTCATATGAAATGCAAAAATGGGTGTATTAGTCTGTTCTCACATGGCTATAAAGAGATACCTGAACCTGGATGATTTATAAAGAAAAAAGGTTTAATTGGCTCACAGTTTTGTAGGCTGTACAGGAAGCATGGCTGAGGAGGCCTCAGGAAACTTACAATCATGGTGGACGGTGAAGGGGAAGCAGGCTTATCTTATATGGACAGAGAAGGAGGAAGAGAGTGAAGTGGGAGGTGCTACCCACTTTTAAACCACCAGATCTCCTGAGAACTCACTGTCACGAAAGAGCAAATTGGGAAATCTGCCCCTTTGATCCAGTCATCTCCCACGAGGCCCCTCCTCCAACACTGGGGATTTCGGCTCAACATGAGATTTGGGCAGGGACTCAAATCCAAACCCTAACAATGGGCAAAACCAATTTAGACTGTTACAAGTCAGGATGGTGGCTGTTCTTGGGATGGGTTCCCGGAATTGCTGGAACTGGGTGTGAGGGGCTGGTCATGTTTCTTGATCTAGGTTCTGGTTACATATGTGTGTTCAGTTTGTGAAAGTTTATCAGATTGTGCATTACTACCTATGTAGTTTTCTGAATATATATTATACTTCAATAAAATGTTTTAAAAATATGTATATCATTTCATCTTAGAAACAGAACATGTTAATAAGTGACTAGTTTTTGGAAGAAATTATTATAGCATAAGTTTTAAAGAAAAGATGTTGGGGTGGGTAACTTTCCATAATGCTGTAAAGTTTGCAACACTCACACAGTCATAGAACAAATAGAACTTTGACTTTGGTTTCAAAATTTATGCAGCTGCCTCCATATACTTTTGACAGTTTAATCACATATTTAACAGTTACAAAGCATGTTTTAGACATCAAGAGGATACATGGAGATGGTGGTAGGGCTTATATACCCATGGTCATGTAAAACAGGAAAAATGTCAGCAAAAATAAACTATTATGCTGGTCTATTGAGTGACTCTGTCAGCTTTATAAAGCAATGAATACATAGTGTTGAAGGATAATCTTTCTGAAATAGTAAGTTATTTTTTAAAAAGCACATCTAAATCAATACCTTATTTTAGAAGAAATGTAATGTTAGGCATACTAACATGTATAAAACATAGTTTTTGAAAGAAACAGCTGATACCCTTTAAAGCTTACATAAGACTAGAAATAATCTGACTTCCAAATGCTCCCCTCTTTGGTTGAAGCAGGAATATTCTATGAGGCATTTAAGGGAAGAGAAGCAGGGATTGTGAGTAAAAAGGGTGTGGACAATTTCCTCAAGTGAAACTTGCTTGGATAATCGGTGGCTGAAGTAAAAAATTCACTTATTTAGACTTTTTACCAGTTTCATAACTAAGTTCTTCTCCAAGGGAGGCTGATGTGTATTTATGTAACCATATTTTAGGGCTTAAAAAGTTTACAATTTCAAAAGACTCCTGCAAGGAAACAGGCCCTATTTTTTCTCCCAAATACCCTGAACTTTGGAGCTAGATAGCTTCTTAGTCTAACTGTAACAAAGGAATCCTTTTGTTTAAGATCTTTGTTCATTCGACTTTTGATATTTCTTGCTTCTGTCAACAAGTTAAATTCTATGTGAATTCATATCCCAGCATGATGTTCTCAATAAGCTGATCCAATTATTGCATCAAAAATGCTCCTTTTAAAAAATAGAGACCTGTCTCAATTTCTTCTCAATGGAGTGTGCAGTGTGTATTTCTAAATGAATTGAAAAAATAGATGTCAAGTAGAAGCAGGTGGCTGCTACATATTTTTGCAGTACTTAAGCAACTAATTGGCTTATTTCTTTTTAAGAAAAACTGATGAGGAAAACATCCTTTTCTAAAGAATTAAACAGCAGCAGCATCATGTTATGTTTACTTAGCACTTTCCAGTTTGCAAAGCATGTTTCCTATTTTTGTCGTTATTCAATCATCACAATAATTCCATTAGTACTAGTTAGGTATGATTGTTACTCCTGTTTTACAAATGAGAAAACTCTGACTCAGAGGGCAGAGCCAGGGCTGTCTGCCTGTGTGTTTAGCTGGGTTACATCCTTTCCACGACATCATAGGGACTTGTGATCAGAAAAAAGGAAGAACTTTTTTCTAACTTTTTTTTCTGAAAACAAGAATTTTTGCAAACGATATGATAGAATATAATTGAATTTTAAAATTAGACAAGGTTTTTCAAAATAATTATTCGCTTTATTCAGCAAATTAATTTTATTTCAAAATAGTAATTTCTTTTATTCGACAGATATTTGTTCAGTAACTCCTGGGAGCCACAAATAATTCTGGGTTCTGGGGTAAAAATGCGCGTGGTATAAGTTGTATGAAAGGTATCATCTGCCCTCTTGAAGGTTATGGAGTTCTTAGCAAGATGCCCATTAAACAATCACACACAAATGGATAAATGTTTAAATCGATGGTACATACTAAAACAAACTTCAGAGGGAGCTGTGAGAGTTGATTACCTGGGAACTCAATTTAGACGGGGAAGGCCTCTTGAAGGAAGTGGCATTTAAGCCTTGAAGTAGGATACAGCTGGGTGAAGGGTTGGGGAGGCGAGGGAAGAGCATTCTAGATGGAGCAAACAAAGTGTGCCAAGTGCCTGAGGCAGAGACATTGGGACCTCTAGGAGATGGAAGCAGCCCAGATGTGAAAACAGCACAGCGGATGATGAATGATTTTGAGGCTGCTGAATGTGGGGAGGCTATTACCATTTTTTGAGGAGGGGTACAGTTTACATTTTAAGACCGTCATGCCTGCTGCTGGAAAAAGGAGGGGCGAGGAGTTGGAAGAAGGGATAGGATAGACCTGGAAGAGGAGGACTCCCTCAAAACCATGCCATGAGAAGCTTCCAAAGCAGCTCTTGGACCTGACAACGGGGGGCCAGTGATGACCCCACAGGGTGTGGGGTGGAAGCTAGTTGGGGTGAGTTGACCTGGAGACACTACTGGCAGACCCACTTAATAGGAATTTAGTTGTCAAGGGAACGGGAAAGATGGAGAGGGTGTTGGACCGTCTGAATGTTTATGTTCCTCCCTAATTCATCTGTTGAAATCTTAACCCCCAAGGTGATAATATTAAAAGATGGGGTCTTTGGGAGGTGCTTAGGTTGCAAGGGAGAGCCCTTGAGTGGGACTAGTAACCTTATAAAACAGGCCCAAGGCAACTTGTTTGTCCCTTCCACCGTGTGTGCTGAGTGAGAAGATGGCGGTCTACGAACCAGGAAGCAGGTCCTCGCCAGACACCGAGGCGTCCGCTGGTGCCCTGATCTTAGACCTCCTACCCTTCAGAACTGTGAGTTTCTGTTGTTTAGAAACCACCCAAGTCTAGGATATTTTGTTTTTTGTTTGTTTTTTTGAGACGGAGTTTCGCTTTTGTTGCCCAGGCTGGATTGCAATGGCACGATCTCGGCTCACTGCAGCCTCTGCCCCTTGGGTTCAAGCGATTCTCCTGCCTCAACCTCCCTAGTAGCTGGGATTACAGGTGCCCGCCACCACGCCTAGCTAATATATATATATATATATTTTTTTTTTTTTGTATTTTTAGTAGAGACAGGGTTTCACCATGTTGGCCAGGCTGGTCTTGAACTCCTGAGCTCAGGCGATCCACCCACTTCAACCTCCCAAAGTGCTGGGATTATAGGCGTGGGCTACTGCACCCAGCTTTAGGATATTTTTGTTATAGCAGCCTGAACAGACTAAAGACAGGGTGTACATAGGGCAGGGAATTGAAGGAAAGTGGTGGTGGTGGTGTTTTCTCGTTTTTTTGTTTTTTTTGTTTTTGTTTTTTTGAGATGAGATCTTGCTCTGTTGCTCAGACTGGAGTGCAGTGGCACGATCATGGCTCACTGCAGCCTCAACCTCCAGGACTCAAGTGATTCTCCCACCTCAGCCTCCTGAGTAGCTGGGACCACAGGTGTGTGCCACCACACCTGGCTAAGTTTTTGGTTTTATTTATTTTTTGTAGAGACAGGGTCTCCCTCTGTTGCCCAGCCTGGCTTTAAACTCCTGGGCTTAAGCCATCCTCCTACCTCAGCCTCTTAAAGTGCTGGGATTACAGGCCTGAGCCACCATGCCTGGCCTGAAGGGACGATCTTGAAAGTGGAGCACGCTGAAGTATCTGGGCACAATAATGAAAGTCATTCATCAGTGAAGGAGAGATTGATGATGGTGGCAGTGGTGGTGTGTGAGAGAAAGAATCTCAGACAGACATACGCTGTCAGCTAATCAAAGAAGGAAAGCCCCTGGGCAGTCACAAGAAGATGTGGCCAGAATGCATGCAGAGCATTTTACACTGTTTTACGCTGCTCCTGGGATAAGAGAGACACTTCCGTTGTGGTAACAAGAAGGAAAGGCGGAGAAGATGGGTTTACAGATTTGGTTTGGGAGGATGAAGACATTTCATTCCAATGGTTGTTTTTTTTCCCCACCTTTAGGAAGCATGAAGTGGGGTCAGAGTGAAGGGCAAGAGGAGAGCTGGGGTTGGGCAGACTGAGGCTGTCTGGATCGATGATATGGCCTTAGTGTGGAGATGAAGAGAAAGCTTGCTAGGCAGTGTCCTTGGAAATGGGTGAAGATGATCTTGACACCAGTCCCCGTACTGGGTATTTTTCCTCAGCAGCATTTAGCTGTTCAGTGTATGGGGTTCATCTAGTTTTGGGAGACTATTGGAAGAGTTATTGGTTGATTCAGATGATTAACAATTGAGTTGGGCCTGCTTTCCAAAATGCTTACGATTTCTATCAAAATATTCGATGTGAATATGATGCCACAAGGGGAACCCCTGGAATCCATGGCACTTCCACAGCACTGACATGGCCTTCCTGGCTTCTGTATTTCTTTTATTGGTAGCAAAGGTAGAGATGGAGACAAAGAACTGGAATTTAGACATTGGAGATTTAGTTTCTGGCTGCTAAATTCCACTGCAGTGTTACATAGTTCAGAAGGCTGGTAAGTAAAGTACAGTGAGTCCCATGACCAGTTTAGAAGTGTGCCTCTCTGGAACTCACCGTCATCTCAGAGCACACAGCTGCAGGAAGCTCACAGAGTCACTCTCAGGTCACTTCTCTGAGTTAAAGTGGAACCACCTGCCCACCCCTTGCCCACACACACCTTCCTTCCTTGACCCTGCACCCCTCCGGTTTTCTTATCTCTTTCTTCCCTTCACAGCAGGCCTTCTACTTCTTCTGCCTCTCTTTTCTTCCCTTTCCGTGAACTCTTCGGTGCCTTAAATGCCAGCTTCTACCTCTCTGCAGCTGCACCCCCCAGGCTCTCAAATGACCTTCTGGTGGCTACAGCCGGTGGAAACTCTCCAACTGCCATCTTACTTGATTTGTCCTGTATTATTTCCACTGCGCTCTCTCCTGCTTAGTGAATTCTATGGGCCTATTCTCTCCTTAGTTTCCCACCTATCTCAATGGCAAATTCTTCTTAGTCTCTTTTGTGGGTTCCTCTTCTTCCTCTCACTCCTAAAACATCATAGGTCCCTCAAAACTCTGTCCTGAGTCAAATTCATGTCTCCAGCCAGGCTGACCCAGAGGGCTATTCCTGTCTAACTAGGCAGCTCCATGTGTGTGTGTTCTATAAAGGCCTCAAACTTCATATGTTCAAAGTTGACCTCATCATCTTCTGCTGAACTCTGTTTTTGCAAATGTCACTGCTGTTCACCAGGTTCCTCAAGTCAGAAACCAATGGATCATTGTCCATTTCTCCTTCTCTATTTTCCTGTACATCTAATTAATCACAAAGCCTCATCCAGTGTGTATCTTAAACACCCCTCACCTCTGTTTGCTTCCCACAACACAACTGCCATCACTCTAGTACAGGGGCTTCTCCCCTCTCACCTGAAACATTAGTAACACCCTTCTTTCCTTCCCTCCTGTTTCTAGATTCATCTCCATAATCTACCCGCCACAATGTCAATAGAATCACCTTTCTAGCATGCAGATTGTCTTGTCACCTCTTTGCAAGAAATTCTTCAGTGACTCTGTCTCACCTATGGCACATAATTTTTACCCTTTTAGAAGGACACAGAGGTGTCTTTACAACCAGGCCTACACTTGGGACCCAGGTCTTGGAGCCCTTGCCAATGAAGCATTTTTATCTACTTCTCAATAACCGTGATCTTGCATGCCTCTTGGTCTCTGCATATGCCATTCCCATCCCCTGGAATATCCTCCCATGCTTGTTTGTCACACTTGGTGAAACATTTGCCATTTTCCTGGCTCGGTACCTGGAGGTCCAAAATGGAGGCTAGAGAAACAATAAGTACCAGAAACTGCCCACATTTAGAGTCAGACACTCCATCAAGGATTACTAAAGAGTCTGCACAATTTCCTTACAACCCTCAGCCATGACTCTTATCCTTCCCTGTGTTCCCAAGGAGGGTAGAGAGAGGGAATCATTGGAGTCAGTTGTCACTGGCCTGGTGGGGGAATGCATGGCTTTTCCACTTCCTCACCATGGGGTAGGGAGGGCTGTTGCCCTTAAAGCCGAGTATGTGTGGTGAGCAGCAAGAGAATCACTTGCAGAGATGAATCACAAGAGGGGAAGGCTGGTGTCACGCTCCCTGACTGCATGCCCATGAAGCTGGAAACCTATCGGCCCACTCTTGTGCTGCCAAAGAGCAGAGGGGAGCCTGGGGAAGGGATTCCTGGGGGAGCCTGACATGTGTCGTGGGAGTTTAGGAGTACACGTGTATGTATGTAGAAATGGATGCCTCCTCTGCCTGGAACTCTAAGGCATGAGTCTTTCTGGAATAGCCCTTGCCAGGAAAGGGAGTAAGAAACACACAGTTTAGTGTGTTTTATCAAGCTTGCCCAACCCATGGGCCACATGCGGCCCAGGACAGGTTTGCCTGCAGCCCAACACAAATTCATAAACTCTCTTAAAACATTATAAGATTTGTTTATGAATTTGTTTAAACTTATCATCTATCGTTAGTGTCGTTAGTGTTAGTATATCTTTTTTTTTTTTTGGTGAGACAGAGTCTCACTCTGTCGCCCAGGCTGGAGTGCAGTGGCGCTATCTCGGCTCACTGCAAGCTCCGCCTCCTGGGTTCACGCCATTCTCCTGCCTCAGCCTCCCGAGTAGCTGGGACTACAGGCGCCAGCCACCATGCCCGGCTAATTTCATGTATTTTTAGTAGAGACGGGGTTTCACCGTGTTAGCCAGGATGGCCTCGATCTCCTGACCTCGTGATCTGCCCGCCTTGGCCTCCCAAAGTGCTGGAATTACAAGCGTGAGCCACCGCGCCCAGCCCAGTGTTAGTGTATCTTATGTGTGGCCCAAGACAATTTCTTCCAGTGTGGTCCAGGGAAGCCAAAAGATTGGACACCCCTGCTTTAAATGAAGAGATCTCATTTCAGTTCTCTTTGGCCTTCGGGGTACGTGGAAAATGACTTCAGAGACTTCTATGGGTATTGAGCACAGAAGTTAGGTGAGAAACAGAAAGGAGAGTAATTAGGAGACATCTGAGGCAAAAACAGGCCCAACTTTGAGAGGAGATTGAGAGTATGGGCCACTGTCAGAACCAGACACACGGCTGCCCCTTTCTGAAGGAGTCATCAAGGATGGGGAAGGCAGAGGTGAGCCTGAACTCGCCCCCTAAAACCACACATGCTGCGTTTGTAGAGCCCACCATATCAGTAGAGGGCACCAGCATCAGATTGAACCAGAGTGGACCAGAGATGCATCCCATCACCATCACTAGTGGGACAACAGATGCTCAGCATAGCCTCAGGTTTCCTGTGTGTTTCCTCCAGTCTTCATTCCTGCCAGAGGCAGACTCAGGAGAGGGAGGAGAAGCAGGTGTTCCATGACTAGATCACACTCTTCTGTCCAAGTCAAGGTGCTGGCATGGGAGGGTACAGAACGGAAGAAGGGGTTTAAATTGCACATGTGTGCATGTGCCCTACACCCATACAAACACACACACAGAGTTTTAGGCATCAAGAAAGGACTTGGAAAGATAAAATTAAATGATTCTGGTGCTTGAGAGTTTCTATAGGCCAACCTATCCTAGGCTTTCTTAAATCAGAACATACTGATATGATAAAATGATACAAAATTAGCAAGGACACACAGGATATTTTGCAAACTTGGACTAATGTAGTGAAATACTGGCTCACTGACTAGTTAATTCCTCTAAGAAATCATTCCAAATGTATTCATATCTGTGTTAGTTCTTTCAGGCTGCTATGACAGAATACCATAAACTGGGTAGCTTATAAACAATAGAAATATATTTCTCAGAGTTCTTGGGGCTGGGAATTCCAAGATCAAGGCACCAGCAGATTTTTGTCTAATAAGGGTTTGCATTCATCTCATGAGGATCATAGATGACGCCTTCTAGCTGTGTCCTAAATTGGTCCAAGGAGTGAATGAGCTCCCCCGGGCCTATCTTACAAGGGCACTAATCCCATTTATGAGGACTCTGCTCTCATAACTGATCACCTCCCAAAAGGCCTCACTCCCAATTACCTTGGAGGTTAGGATTTTAACATAAAAATTTGGGGGGAACATGAACATTCAGACCATAGCAATATCCATTTAAACATAAGAGATATTAAAGGAAGAATAACATATCAAAAGGGTTGAAATATTGAACAAGATATCTAATATAAATCAATGATCATCAAATCAAACTCAAGATGTACATCAAGGAAATAGTAAATTAAGAAACATTTATATTCACCAGTAAGCAGATGGAAAGCTGTGGATTCATGCACCAG
The DNA here is from genome assembly GCF_029289425.2 of Pan paniscus. NCBI lineage: Eukaryota > Metazoa > Chordata > Mammalia > Primates > Hominidae > Pan > Pan paniscus. The sequence goes on from NC_073254.2 coordinate 22,351,207, forward strand.
CCGATCAAACTCAGTGATTCCCAGCATTTTCTGATGAATCACAGCATTTTTTAAAGGCAGGCTATCAAGAATTAAGAAACACACAACTTTATAATGCAGTTAAATATTTTTCTTATAGTTGTACTTTAAATGCCTTCTAGAGAAAATAAAAGTAGTGTGAGATTGTTGCTTTGTTTTGGCAGAATTTTAAAAAATAACTTAAGGAGCTGTACTATTCTGTGAGATACCCTCTGTGACCCATTGTGTGGTTTATAGCACTGATTACCCAAGTCGTGGCCCAAACAATGGGTTTGGGATATTCCTTCAAAATCTTAGTCAGATGTTTTAATGAAGAAATCAGACGGTTAAATAGTATGGACTTTTAAACTGAAAGCGAGTGGCAACTTACTAAATCTTCCCCAATGTGTTAAGAGATGGGAAATAGGGATTTGAGAGAGAGTACAGTTGAATGCACAGATTGGAGAAAAATATAACATGATTTACAGTTTGACCCCCCCAAGTTAATACTTCTAAATAAACCAGTTATTTAATACTGTTTGTCAATAGTTCTTTAGTTAACTGAATTTCTTGTTGTTCAAGATTTCTGTTCTTTGCTTTTTCCTCTATATTAGTTTTCTATTGCTGTATAACTAATCACCCCAAAATTTGACAGCTTAAAACAACAAGCATTTATTATCTCATGGCGTCTGAGAGTCAAGAATTTGGATGCAGCTCAGCTGAGATTCTAGGACTCCACGTCTTGCTTGAGTTTATGGTCAAAGTGCCAGCTTGGGCTGCAGTCTTATCTGAAGACTCAAGTGAAGGGAGATCTCTTCCAAGCTCCCTCATGTGGTTGTTGGCAGGATTCAGTTCCTCATGAGTTGTTGGGCTGAGGGCCTCAGCTCCATGCTGACTGTTGGCTAAAGGTCTCCCTCTGTAATAGGTGGGCCTCTCTACAGGGCAGCTCACAACATTGTGGCTAGCTTCCTTCAGAATGAGTGAGTGAGAAAGTGCCAAAGAGAAAAGTCACATTTTTTTCATAACCTAATCTCAAAAAGGACATCCCATCACTCCTACCATGTTCTGTTCATTAGAAGTGAGTTAGCACATCCAGCCCACACTCGAGGAGGAGACTGCACAAATTCATGAATAACAGAAGGTGGGGATCACCGCAGGTCATCCTAGTGGCTACTAAATCCTCTCTCCCATACCACTCCCTTCCCTCCACTCTTTTCTCCGTAACTCCCAGTCTCACCCAGTGACCTGGCCTCCTATTCTTTAAGAATAGGAGGTAAGGTTTTCTTTTATCTTTTTCCAACTAAGTCTCAAATCTTCTTCATCTTCAGCCATTATCTTCTTTCCTGTTGTTATCACTGACAAATTGCCCTTCTTTCTGCCCTCACCTATCACAAATAAAAATGTCCCTAGGCCTCCTTGTTCTCCTTAAGCTATCATCTCATTATTCTGCTCCCTTGTATGTAAACCTCTTTGAGCAAGTTGCCTTTACATGTTCTCTCAACACCTCAATTCCTATTCACTCATTTGCCTTAATCATGCTTCTGCCTCATCACTTCATTGAAATTAGTTTTGTCAAGATCACCGATGATTTCTATGTTGCTGTATCCAAAGAGCATTCATCTGTCCTTGATGACATTCAACATGATTGGCCGTTTCTTTCCTTCTCTCTTGGTTTCCATGACACCACACTTATGTGGCTACATATTTTTTTTCTAATGACTCTGGTCCCTCCCTTCTAGACTCTTTTGTTGGCTTCCCTTCTATCCACGTTCTAAATATTGGTATTTTTCAGGGCTCAGCCTGTGTCTTCCCTCTTTCCACAAGTGACCTCATTCATTTCTGGGGTTTTAAGAACCACTTAGATGTGGATGAACCTGAAGTTAACTTATTCAGCCAATACATCCTCTGAACTATAGAATGGGTTCTTTAACTGTTTACTTGATAACTCCATTTGGATATCTGAAAGGGACCTCAGACTGAATGTCTATAATAGAACTTCCGGGTTTTCTAACTTCCCTCTCCCTAACTTGTTTCTAGAATTCCCCGCCTCCATAAATGGAGCTACCAGCCAACTTGTTTGCTCAAGTATAAATCCTTGGTTCCTCCTCTTTCTCAATCTTCGATTCCAATCTATCCACCAAGTCCTGTCATTTCCCTATTTTCCAAATATATGTCCAATATATTCCACTATTTCCGTCCTAATCTAAGCCATCTTCTGTCACCTGGCTCACTAGAGTAGCTCTCCATTGACATTCCTGCTTTTGTGCTCTGCAAAGAAGCCAATTAAATAGTTTAAAATAATTTATTGGCTTATATTTCTCTTGGTGAAAACCCTTTGGTGCCACCCCTCTATCCTCTGAAAATCTAAATTTCTCAAGGTCACATATGATACGTCTCTTGCTGATCATCCCAGCCTCAGATCACCCCCATTCACCCTGCACTTACTATGTGTTAGCTATATTAGCTTTCAGCAGTTCTGAAGCCCACCAAGTCTCTATCATTTCCAGGCCTTTGCACATGCTATTCCTTCAGCTTGAAATGCGTTGCCTCCTTATTTCCCCATGGCTGGCTCATGCATTTACCAAAATAAGTAATGTTAGATTTATTCATTGTTTATTTATTGCTCACCTCATTAGACTGTAAACCCCATAAAGACAGAGACCAAGTATGCTCTGTTCACACTTGTATACCCAGCACCAAGCACTTAAAAAGTATTCAAAAAATATTTGAATAGCCAAACAATCTCACAGTCTCACATTCATGCTCCAGGTCTCAATTCAAATCTGCCTCTTTAACAACCTTCCCAGCCCATGAAGCCTTCCCAGATTCCTTCCCAGACTGACCCACGGATTCCCCTCTCCTATATGTTATTTATATATTTTATGTGCCTCCACTGGAGCAGTTGCTATGGTGTTGAGAGTTCCTTGTACGTCCCTCTCCATGATAGCCTGTAAACTCATTGAGGTCAGGGGCCTTATCTTTTCATCACTAAAACCCCAAGCCTGCTTTATAGTGCCTGGGGTCCACCCAGCAGGTGCTCCACGCATGTTTGCCTAATGGTGTTCTGAGGGTCCTTGACGGCAGCCCTCTTCTGGCCCTTGGATGAGAAGAAGGAAACTCTTTTCCTGGCTCAGGCATGAAACCCAGGCCCCTGACTGCTGCCAGCTGCCTCCCTCTGGAACCTGCCGCAACCTGAAGCCAAGTCTGAGCTTCTCTGGGAAGTGCCCCTTTGAGGCCCTGAGATTTTGCTGAGTGAAACATACTTACAGTAGGAAAGAACATAGTCTTACAAAGAATGTTTCTTGAGTGTCTCTGCTAAAAGGTAAGAGAAAATAACCTAGGGCAAAGGTAATTATTGTAAATGGTTGACATGGAGCACACACTTTCCTACTCTTGTAAGTGATAATAACATCACTTTATTAATTGGATTCAAGTAGCATCTTTCTTTTCCTTTGGTTCATTTCAGATGACAGGGACAGACCCCACTCTTTCCTTAGCAAAGTGTGCCCTGGTGACCGCAGCCCCATCCTTCTGGCATCATCTGGAAGAGCTCCCTTTAACCAATGCTGAGGAGTCTGAATTTGAAGCAGGTGTATGAATGCATTTGAAAGAATCTCTTCCAGATGCCAGAAGATTCAGTTCTGGAGAAGGACGTGAAGGAAAATTATGAGAACAAGTGTCCTATTCACATGCTAGGAAAATAAATGTTTTACTAATCCTTAAATAACATTTTACTCTGAGGTGTATTGGCAAATTTTAGTTTTATTTCGGTATGAAAGTCTCATTTTTAGGAGTGTGATTTATACACATTTAAGCAGTAGAGGTGACTCCTAAAATTAGCTTCTGTCATCCCATGCTAATGTCTGTATGGGAAGAGAATAATATAATTTTAAAGTCCTGACATTTTTGTTATGTTTAGTGGATAATTTACTATTTATTATCATTGGATACAATGTAGTTTAATCATTAAAAATGCACACACTTTCCTACGTTTCGCAGCCTTCTCATGGTAGAGGAAGTATGCCATCAGAAAGATGGCCTATGTGTTCTGTTTCTCTACTCAAGGCTTAATGAATAAAATTCCATCATTAAACAAATATTTGTTTAGCACCTTTTCGTGTGCCAGGCACTGTGCTATGTGCTGGGATACAACAGAGCTTACAGTCTGGATTTTTGGCTAGATGGAAAGTGGGGTGTGGTGGATTCTCACCTGTACAAATCAGACTGGATATCTGAGGAGTGACTTAAAAGTTAGCTATGTGTTACCTGTTCTACCCCATTCATTTGTTTATAGAGTAAACTCACAAGCCTCCATAGGAAATTTGGGAAAATAATACCATCTAAAAGCCCAAACAGTAGTTTCTATTTATATGGAATATACCATATGGATCATATTGGAGTAAATTTGGCATATTGAATGTATTTTATTCAAGTAAAAGGAAAAGTCAGCATGTACTCATCAATGCAGAGAAATAGTGACTGCATTCATTACATAGTCATTAGAGGAAACTGTCCTGGGACTAAAATTTTACTGCGATTAATAATATGATCTGTAGATAGTAAATTCTCCCTGGACAGTAAATTATCTGGGTATTTAGAAGTTGACTCCAGGGAAGCCCCTCATCCCTGAGGGCCTGACTCCCCTCTCCTATCAAAAGACACCTGGTGGCCTGGGCTGGGGAAGGCCCTTCTGTCTCTTCAGGCAGCACCAGCAGGAATCAGTGGGAACCCCAACAGCAGCAGAAAAACCAAGCAGACCAAGATAACAACACAAAGCCTCTGGAAATTAAATTGCCTTTGGAACCATCACCCACAAAATTAGGCCAGGACCTGCATGCAGAACCTAAAAAGGACAACTGCCTGATAAAATACAATATGTAAATATAACTCCGAGACTGTTAACATAATAGACAAAACATCCAGGATACAATAAAAGATCACCTTCATACCAAGAACCAAAACTTCCCAACTTAAATGAGTAAAGACAATCAACTCTTCACATCATTAAGTCATCAAGGAAATGCAAATTAAAACAACAATGAGACACCACTACATCCCTGTTAGAATGGCCAAAATTCAAACAATGACAACACCAAAAGCTGATGAGGATGTGGAGCAACAGGAACTCTTACTTATTGCTGCCAACCACTGTGGCAGACAGTTTGATGGTTTCTTACACAACTAAACATTCTCCTACCATATGATCTAGCAATCACACTTCTTGGTATTTATCCAAAGGTGCTGAAAATTTATATCCACACAAAAACTTGCACATAGATGTTTATAGCAGCTTTATTCATAACTGCCAAAACTTGGAGTCAATCAAGATGTCCTTCACTAGATAAATGAATAAATAAACTATGGTACATCCAAACAATGAAATATTATTCAGTGCTAAAAAAATGAGCTATCAAGCCATGAAAAAACATGGAGGAAACTTAAATGCATATTACTAAGTGAGAGAAGCCAATCTGAAAAGACTATACACTGTATTGTTCCAACCAGATGACCTTCTGGAAAGGCAAAATTATGGAGACAGTAAAAAGATCAGTGGTTGTCAGATGGTGGGGAGGAGGGAAGGGTGAATAGGTGGAGCACAGAGAATTTTTAGAGCAGTGAAACTACTCTGTGTTATACTATAATGGTGGATACATGTCATTACACATTTGTCCAAATCTGTAGACTGTCCAACACCAAGAATAAACCCTAATATAACTACGGCCGTTAGGTGATTATGATGTGTCAGTGTAGGTTACTCAGTTGTAACTTCTGGTGCAGGATGTTGATGATGGAAGAGAGTATACATGTAGGGGAGGTAGGGAGTATATGGGAACTCTCTGCACCTTCCTCTCAATTTTTCTATAAACATAAATACTCTAAAGAATAAAGTTTAAAAAAAGACAATCATCTGACGTCAACACCAAGAACAATCAGATGTAGGCGTTATCCCACATTATCCAAATCATCAGGAATTTTAATGCAGCTGTCATAAAAATGCTTCCACATTTAATTACAAATTGTCTTCAAACAAATGAAAAAGTAGAAAATCTCGGCAAAGAAACAGAAGCGATTAAAAAAATTGAAATTATGGGGGGGAGGGGGGAGGGATAGAATTAGGAGATATAGCTAATGATAAATGACGAGTTAATGGGTGCAGCACACCAGCATGGCACATGTATACATATGTAACTAACCTGCACATTGTGCACATGTACCCTAAAACTTAAAGTATAATAATAATAATTAAAAAATGGAAATTATAGAACTGAAAAAAATATAATTACAGAAGGAAAAAAATCTTCTGGATAGGCTCAATCGTAGAGTGGGACAACAGAGAACAGAATCAGCGCACTTCAGAACATATCAATAGAATTCGTCCAATTAGAAAAACACAGAGAAAATAGATGGGAGGGGCAGTGTGTGTTGAGGGGAATCAATAGAAACTCAGGAACGTAGAACAATAACACAAGATGCAACAATTTACTGTCAGAGTCTCAGGAGGAGAGGAGCAAGAGAATCAGACTCAAAGAGTATTTGAATAAATAATGGCTGAAAACTCTGCACATTTTTTGAAAAACACACACGTACATGTTCAGGAAGCTGAGCAAATCCTGAACAAAATAAACCCAAAGAAATCCATGTGAAGACACATCATAATTAAACTTCTGGGAACTAAAAGTAAAGAAGTCTTGAAAGCAGCCAGGGAGAAACAATTCGTTACTTCCTAGGGAAAAAACAATTAGAATGATGGTAGATTTCTCATCTGAAACCATGGAGGCCAAACAAAGTGGCACAACATTTTCAAGAACTGAAAGAAAAGAACTGTCAACTGCAAATTCTATATCCAGTGAAGCTATCCTTCAAGAATGAAGGAGAAATAAGCTAATTCTTAGACAAAAGAAAACTAAAAGACTTTGTTGCTAGTGTACCTACCCTTAAAGAATGGCTAAAGAGAATTCTTCAACCAGAAAGAAAATGATAAAAGAAAGACTCTTGGAGCATCAGGACGGAAGGAGGAAGAATTTACAGGGCAGAAATATTGGTACATACAATCGAATATGAATTTCCTCTTGAGTTTTAGAAATCATATTTAGGCCAGGCATGATGGCTCATGTCTGTAATCCCAGTACTTTAGGAAGCCAAGTTTGGGCAAATCACCTGAGCCCAGGAGTTTGAAACCAGCCTGGGCAACATGGCAAAACCCCATCTCTACAACAAATACAAAAATTAGCCAGGTGTGGTGGTGCATGCCTATAGTCTCAGCTACTAGGGAGGCTGAGGTGGGAGGATAGCTTGAGCCTGGGAGGTTGAGGCTGCAGTGAGCCATGAGCATGCCACTGCACTCCAGCCTGAGCGACAGAGAGAGACCCTGTCTCAAAAAAAAAATCATATTTGATGATTGAAACAAAAATATAACACCATCTTATATGTAAGACAATGAGATAATAATATTCAATAATGGGAAAGTAAAGGGAACTAAGTGAATTGAACCTCAACTGAGGTAGAAATATGTAGAAATATGTTGATACCAATAGACTGTGATAAGTCACAAATGCATATTTTAGTAACCTGAGCAACCAGTATGAAAGCTATACAAAAAGATAACTAAAAAATGCTATCAATCAGTCAATCAAAGTGGAATCCTAAAAACAATGTGCAAGTAACTTACAGGAAGGCGAGAAAAGTTGACACGAAATTTAACATCTTTAGGTAATCCCATCATTTTGAGTTAAAAATGAATTATGGAAAAACTCAACACTAAGTAGCTTGAGACAATGTGTAAGGAAACAGTAAATTGGGAGCTAAGAAGCTTGGCTTTAGTAATAATTGATTTAATATAGATTAATAAATTCAATCCTGAGTAAAAACTTAGCGATATAATTTTGTCATTACTAATCTAATTGGAATAAAGGCATGTATTACTTTTTTTTTTTTTGAGACAGAATCTCACTTGTGTTACCCAGGCTGGAGTGCAATGCTGTGATCTCAGCTCACTGCGACCTCCGCCTTCCAGGTTTCAGCAATTCTCCTGCCTCAGCCTCCCAAGTAGCTGGGATTACAGGTGGCCACCACCACACCCGGCTAATTTTTGTAATTTTAGTAGAGACAGGGTTTCACCATGTTGGCCAGGCCGTTCTTGAATTCCTGACCTCAGGTGATCTGCCTGCCTCGGCCTCCCAAAGTGCTGGTATTACAGGTGTGAGCCACCGTGCTGGCCCAAGCATGTATTACTTTCTACAGCAAAGGAGGTAACTGAGCTTGAATTATTACATCCTAAGATTAAAGCTACAAGAATGCTTTTTAAAAAAATTAGCTTTAATTTTAGCATAATTTTAAATCTACAGAGAAATTGCAAAGATAGTACAGAGAGTTCCTGTATATCTTACACCCAGTGTCTCCTATTATTATAACATGACATTTTACATCATAATTAATGAATCAACATTAATATAGTATTACTAAGTAAACTCCATACTTTATTTCAATTTGATTAGCTTTTTCTTAAAGTTCTTATTTTTCCTTCAATAACTCATCCAGGATACCACATTTATAGGAGTCCTTTGAAAATGAATACTTAACCATCCTGGCTAACACGGTGAAACCCCATCTCTACTAAAAATACAAAAAATTAGCCTGGTGTGGTGGCGGGCACCTGTAGTCCCAGCTACTTGGGAGGCTGAGGCAGGAGAATGGCATGAACCCAGGAGGCAGAGGTTGCAGCGAGCCGAGATCACGCCACTGCACTCCAGCCTGGGCGACAGAGCGAGACTCCGTCTCCAAAAAAAAAAAAAAAAAAAAAAAGAAAATGAATACTTAATGGCTAACCTTCATATCTTGGAAGAAATTTTTTGTTCAGAGATGGAGCTATTATGTTACTACAGAGGGAATCTTGTGGGAAGGCTATTAGGGGACTTGTCTTGAAGCTGTTCTTTCCTAGCAGGCCCTCTGAATGTTTATTATGAGTATTATGAGTGGGTTTTTGTAGTGTGGGCGCTGATGCCAAAGCTCCTCCAGGCCACTTTTTGGCATGGTCAGCATATTAACCCACAGTCATTAGAGCATGAACACGATCTTCCTCAGCCATAGTAAATTCACCCTACTACCCCAGGCTTTGTGCAGTGGGAGGGACCTCTACAGAAGGAGAACTTGTTGCATGGCTTGTTTTTCCATGCAACGTGCACATCCTCTTATCATCGGGGTTTGCCTTCAAATGTGTCCAGAATCCAACTACTTTTCTGTACCTTCACTATTTCCATATGAGGTCTCCGACGAGCCGTTATCATTTTTTGTCTGAGCATAAACGGTTTCCTGACTAGTGTCCCTGATTCTGCCCTGGCAACTCCATAGTCTGTTCTCAACACAGTGACCTGAGAGACTCTTAAAATTTAAGTTGGCTCCTGTCACTTGTCGCTGGAAACCATCTAACAGCCCTCCCATCTCACACTTGTTTGTTGTTGTTCTCATACTTATTTTTTTAAACCAAAGTTTTTATTGCAAAGTAACATACGTACAGAAAGCATACAGAGCCTCTGTGTAGCACTCATGAAATGATTAAAATTAACTACACCTGTATAACCACCACCCAGGTAAGGAAATAGACCAACTGTTGGGAAACCCCACGTGCTGTCATTCAATCAGTACTCCCACTTGTCTCTCCAAAGGGAACCACTACGCTGTCTTCTAGATTAGGTAAGCCTGTTTTTGAATTTCATGGAAATAGAATTACAGTATGTGTTGTTTCTTATCTGGCTTCTTTTCCTCACTGTTATGTTTGTGAGATTTTTCCACGTTGTGCCATCCCACGCTTTTTTAAAAGCCCAAATCTCCTCCAAGGTGTCTGGTGTCCAGAACTCTATAGCACCTTGGCCCCAATTCCCACCCTCCCTTGGCTTTCTGATCCGATTTCCTACTGTTATTCCCTCTCATGTCCTCTGTTCTAGCCTCATTGGCCTTCTTGTTCTTCTCAAACTCACCAGGCATGCCCCTGCCACAGGGCCTTTGCACTTACCATTTCTACTGCCTAGAGAGCTCTGTCTGAAGGTATCCCCATGGCTGGCTCCACAGACTCTGTCAGGTCTCTGCTCAAGTGCTGTCTTCTCTGTCAGGAGGTGATGCCTTACCTGACCATCCACACACTCCCTAGCCCCCTCCCCTGTTTGAATTTTCTCCGCAGCACTTACCACCCTACTATATATGTGTTAGTTTCCCATTGTTGTCAAAGCAAAATATCACACATTTAGTGGCTTAAAACAACACAAGTTCATTGTCTCAGGGTCCCACAGATTGGAAGACCAGTAGGCTAGGCTCCCTTCTTCGTTCTGGGTCTCACCAGGCTGACATCAAGATGTCACCTGCCCTGGCTCTTATCTGGAGGCTCTGAGTAAGAATCTGCTTCTAGGCTTATTCAGGTTGTTGAAAGAATTCAGAATTAAGACTGGGGTTGCTATTTTCTTGCTGGCTTCCAGAGGTTGCCTGAATTCCCTGGCCTGTGGCCTCTTCCCCTTCAAAACCAGGGGCAAAAATCATGAGGGCCAACATCCTGCCTACCACAGTATACATTCCTAGTTATTTTGTTTACTATCCATTTCCCCATCTAGAATCTATGTGGACAGGGATTTCTGTTTGGTATCCCAAAACCTAGACCACTGCCTGGCACATAGGCATGGAAAGATGTGTTGAATGAATGAGTGAAGACTGGGTAATTAGCCTTTCTCTTCTTTTTAAAAAGCTGTCAGAGACTTTCATTTTAACCTGATTTTACCACCAGTGCGCTTTTCCCCGGCTCCACGTGCCACTGGTTACGGCTTTGCTAGTTAAGGGGATTACTAACAGGATAATGTCATATTTTTATGTTACCTCCTAGTGACACAGAGACACATCCTGGACAGGAGGTACAGAGTGGGGTCACAAAATGGACTGAAGCTCAGAGGCCAGCACAGGCCAGGGAGCCTCATGCACCCCAGTTGAACTAAGTGTCCAATCATTTCTTGGAATAAAACTCTTCAGGGATAGTAAAACTAGTCATGGAAATGTGTTAAGCATTGTTTTGCTCAGAAAAAAAATTGAAGACTTAGTCTGCACATGTTAATTACTCAATGAAAATTTCACAAACAATTTAATCATCTGGATGTCTCGAAATATTCTGTTGCTTAATATTACGTAGACAGCCTAAATCCTAGGATCATAGAGATCTGAGCTTGTGTGAAAAGCTTGAAACACGTACAAGTAACAGATTTGCTATTTGGGTTATGGTGTGGAAAAAAATCTCTGGAAACAGATTTATGTATTAGTTTTTCACTTTGCCACCAGATGTCCTTCATGAGTAGGAAAATATGATGACTTGAATGATATTTTGAAGTGTGAATGCCCAGCATTTTTGAGTAGACAGTGAAAGCGGAGTGTGACTGAATGTAAATGTTACCACAGACTTTTGGGTGAGACACGACTTTTGAAGGCTGTCTTACAGGTGTAGCTTTCAGAAGCAATACTTATTTCACTTGCAAATTTTCATTTCTCATACTCTACAACCATTTATCTATTTTCTTTTCACTCAACTCTAAATCGATATTTTTAAAATTTGATCGAATTATTATACTTTGAAATTAACATTAAGAAGTACTCAGGTCCTTATGCTAATAGTAAAGATAAAAAGTTGGTCTTTGGAGTGGAACGTCTCAAGAATTCAAGGAGGCTAGACCTCAGTCTTTTAAACATGACAGCTATACAGTTTACAAGATTTTTTTTTTTTTTTTTTTTTTTTTGAGACAGGGTCTTGCTGTCACCCAGGCTGGAGTGCAGTGGTGTGATCTGGTGATCTGGGCTCAATGTAACCTCCACCTCCCTGGCTCAAGCGATCCTCCCACCTCAACCTCCTGAGGAGCTGGAACTACAGGCGTGCACCACCACACCCGGCTAATTTTTTTTTTTTTTTTTTTTTTTTTGTAGAAACAAGGTCTTACTATGTTGCCCAGCCTGATCTCGAGCTCCTGGGCTCAAGTGATCTGCCTGCCTCAGCCTCTCAAAGTGTTGCTATTACATACCTGGCCAAGATATTTTTATTAAGTTAATTCTAAAAGCAGCAACTTACATCTTCCGGAAATGCAGTTGAAAGGGACCAATGTAAAATTTAATATAAAATCCAAGACTGAAGTTGCAGTTTATTGCTAATAAGGTAATATAGAATATGTGTTCAATATGTCAAATTAATAAACAGCATGTTTACAAAATTGAAGCTATTTGGTCAAGTGTGTTATAAATGTATAACAGAAACCCTCAGAATATATAAGGAACAAGGACAACTACAGGTTTAAAGGATTTGTTGCGTGAATTACATGGTGCCTTAATAAACACTTGGAGACAGAATTCCCGTCCTATTCCCACTATCACTGGAAGTATGGGATGAACCTGTGCTTTTTGGTGAGGGCTCCTCATTTCTTCATTAAGTGGGGCAGGGAGATGGGACAGGCAACGTATTGCCAGAAAACTGAAGGCCATCTGCATGAAATGTCAGCCAAGCAACCAGATGTTTGATTGGATTGGCTCCCACATCCGGCTTCTTGATCGAATTCCTCCTCTTTCCACCCAGATGTTTTAGAAACACTCACAGAGAACTTCATGAAGCTTGTTCTGGGCCCACAGAGGAAGGGGCGGTAATATTTTGGTGTCCTGCAGGGGGCGAAGTTACCTCTAATTTTATCAAGTCGGTTCATACATTCCAGCGGACTTCAAAGCCAGATCTGCTCCTGTCCCTCCAACTCCACCCACCCCAGGCCTCCTCCTCTTGAATCACATGTGGACGTTTTCTAGCTCCCTGTCCTGAGGCTTCCAGGGGAGCACTGGGGCTGTCTAATGGGGAAGGGTCCCAGAAGCAGGGAGTAGACAAGGTGGGGGTTAGGGGATTTTTATCCACCTAGAGATCCAACTGGCTTGGAGAAAGAGTAGTCCCAATTTCAAGGTTATTAAAATCCTAGAACTGTATCTCTTCCTGTCCCCTTTGTCCCAATGGATACAAGGGCTTGCCCGCATGTGTCCCGCAAACATGATGTGCACATGTTGGGAGCCACAGCGGACAGAAGAGGAGCACATCCTCAGTTGGATGTCACTGTCCTTATGATCATTGTAATGTCTCACTGCACATCTTTTTTAGGAGCTTCTTCTGGCTCTTAAGGGAGATGTGCGTTCTCATGTTCATCACCTGGAGGTACTCTGGACACCTCCTCATTCTAGCCCCATTAGACAGAAACTGAGAATCCATCTTGGTGGGGTGAGGAGCCCGCAACAGACCTGAATCAGAGTTGCTGCTCAGATGTTTAGTTGATAGTCACTTTAGACTCATGTCACATGAACACATCTACTTCTTAGTGTCTAAGGAAAGGGAGAGATGGCGTGCGTGTGTGTGTGCGTGTGTGTGTGTTCTGCACTAGGTCCACCCCATAGATGCATACACAAGTTGAGTATCCCTTATCCAAAGTGCTTGGGACCAGAAGTATTTCAAATTTCAGATTTTTAGATTTTGGAATATTTGCATATACATAATGAGATACCTTAGGGACGGGATCCAAGTCTAAACATGAAATTCATTTATGTTTCATATATATCTCATATACATAGTCTGAAGGTAATTTAATACAATATTTCAAATAATTTTGTGGATGAAAATTTTGACTGTGTTTTGACCATGTCCCATCCTATGAGGTCAGGTGTGGAATTTTCCATCTGAGGCATCATGTCAGCTCTCAGAAATCTTTAGATTTTGGAGCATTTTGGATGTCAGATTTTTGGGTTAGGGATGCTCAACCTCTACAATAGGTGGGTCACGCCTTGATTTTGTGTTTTAAATGACAGCCCCACCAAGGTGCCCTCATCCATGCTTGAAATGTTGAGTTTCCTGTGTCTTCCCCACTGCCCTCGTAGGTAGAAAGTCTTTTACTCTGCCTGCATCTCACCAGAAGTCTTATGAAGAAGGTGCAACTAGGTTTAAAAAAGGAGGCTCTTGGCAGGAAGCCTAGGTGTATTTGCTGAAATTTCAGATCTTCTGAGCAGAGCTCTTGGCTGCTGTGGGGCACTGCAATGAATTTATGTCCCTAACATGTTCCCTACAGAAAAAAGAAGTGACAGGGCTCTTGAATTCTAAGGGTCCTGGCATCCCAGACGAAGTATCGTATTATCTTTTCGGATGGAAGAAATCCCTGTAGAGATGGTTAAAGACTGGCATTCAGGGGTGCTAAGTTTTGTGCCCTGAAATTAATAGCTTTCAGATATTTGTAGAAATAAAGACTCTTCTAAATGACCACTTGTGTCTGGGCCAAGACAGAACTAGAAAGAAGGACTCAGTGGGTAGTTGGAGTCAGTGGTGTTCTCTATTTACCCATGAGAAATAGATTCTTGGAAATAGGATAGGAATGCTTATAAGATTTCGACCAACAGAAAGCCTATGATCTCATAAATTCATGAATCCCACAGTCTATAATCTATTTGACTTCACTCTCAAATGCCTAGGACCATTTGGACTAAGGCTGGCAGTCAGAAAATTGCAGTTTTTATTTTCAACTCCACACAATTTTCACCAAGTAAAAAACCTTCATGTTTTACGTGAATTTGCTTCTACCATCCATAGATGACTGGATGTTCTTGGGCGGGGTAAAGGCAAATGAATTTGCGTCCTCGTTGGCAAATGGTGTTGGTGGTGGTGTTATCTTGTCTAAAATCCACAGCAACCTGTGTTTCAGGACCCTGTCTATTGTCCTGACCATTCAGAATGCATGCCAAGCCCCTGCTCTTCCTGGAGTTATCTTTATCACCTCTCCTCAAGTTTTATCTTGCACCATATAAGTCACATTGTATTTCAATATTAAAATGCAACATTAATAGATAAGCTGGAGAATCAAGACATTTCCAAGAAGACAGGGGACGCTTTTTCTAATATATTGTCTGATTACACCCTCTTTCTTTAGCTTAAGAAGCCAAACCAAAGCACAAATGAACAGATAAGTCAACACATCCGACCCCAAACTCTCAGGACGCTGGCTTGGGTTACATGTGGCCCTCTCTGTGGTCAGTTTGTGAGTAGCCTCCCCGGAGGGTGTGTCCCAACTTCCAGCAGCTGCCGTGGAAAGCCACGTGTCCGCTAAACGCCTACATTACATCAATAAGAGAAACTAAGGAAGGGATGGAAAAGCTATCATTTTTCTTTTCTTCCTCAGTTCTGGCACTATAGTGATTTAATCGCTGTTATTATTTTTATTTAGTTAAAGCATCAACTTAGGCCGTTTAAATGATGGTAAAAGAGAAAGCTTCAGATCGGGGTATTGGTCAGATCATTCTTACTAGCGATGACCTCTTCGCCTTTGGCACCTCGCGGCTCTTTGCATGCCTCCAAGAATTCCCGGGTCTTGAAACCTACGCGCGGCGGAGGCGACGCCTCTCGGGAGAGGGAGGGTGAAAGAAGGGGCGGGGCTATTTAAATAGCCCGCGAGCTTCGCGTCCCCATTGGCTACCAGCCTGTCGGTTACCGCGGGGCGGGGAGTCCCGGGGCTGGAGTGCGGTACCTGAGCCGGGCGCGCAGCAGAAAGCCCACGTTGGCCGCTGCGGGGAGCGCGGCGTGGAGAGGCGGGAGACCGAATTCCGGCGCCGCCGCCGCGGCCGCTGCTCGGTGCACTAGCCCCCTATCTTCCCATCCTTTCTGCCAGCGGGTTTGCTGGGCAGCCGGGCGACCGCCGAACGGAAAGCAAGATCCTCGCCGCCTCCGCTTGAGGAGGCGTGCGGCGCGCGGAGATTTTGAGTGGGAGCGACGGTGCTCGAGAGCTCAGGGGCGCGGAGTTCGTGAGCGAGAAGGAAGTTAAACCTCGCGGAACAGACTGGCATTTCGGGACGCCTTGTCGCCGCAGCCTGGGCCCTGCAACGGGGTAAACTTCATGGTGGCCCTGCGATCCGGGGAGGGGCGTGCGCCACGGTGATGCCGGGCATCTCCCGCAGCTCGTGAGCGGTCCCGCTCCCCGCTGCCCCGGGTCCCACTCAGTCGCCAGGGAGAGCGCGGGGCAGCGCACGTGTGCGGCCAGCGAGGCCCAGAGTGACCGCGCCGCGACTCGCAGGAGCCAGGGCCGCAGGCTGCAGCGCAGCCCGGACTCGGACGCACCTGGCCTGGACCGCGCGCCTCTAGAGATCTGCGCGAGGCTGTGAGGCTCCGCTTCCTCCCCTCCAAGCGGTTCTCCTGGTGATCGCCCCTTCGCCACCTCTCTAGCCTGGGCAACTGGGGGCGCCCCGGACGACCATGAGAGATAAGGACTGAGGGCCAGGAAGGGGAAGCGAGCCCGCCGAGAGGTGGCGGGGACTGCTCACGCCAAGGGCCACAGCGGCCGCGCTCCGGCCTCGCTCCGCCGCTCCACGCCTCGCGGGATCCGCGGGGGCAGCCCGGCCGGGCGGGGATGCCGGGGCTGGGGCGGAGGGCGCAGTGGCTGTGCTGGTGGTGGGGGCTGCTGTGCAGCTGCTGCGGGCCCCCGCCGCTGCGGCCGCCCTTGCCCGCTGCCGCGGCCGCCGCCGCCGGGGGGCAGCTGCTGGGGGACGGCGGGAGCCCTGGCCGCACGGAGCAGCCGCCGCCGTCGCCGCAGTCCTCCTCGGGCTTCCTGTACCGGCGACTCAAGACGCAGGAGAAGCGGGAGATGCAGAAGGAGATCTTGTCGGTGCTGGGGCTCCCGCACCGGCCCCGGCCCCTGCACGGCCTCCAACAGCCGCAGCCCCCGGCGCTCCGGCAGCAGGAGGAGCAGCAGCAGCAGCAGCAGCTGCCTCGCGGAGAGCCCCCTCCCGGGCGACTGAAGTCCGCGCCCCTCTTCATGCTGGATCTGTACAACGCCCTGTCCGCCGACAACGACGAGGACGGGGCGTCGGAGGGGGAGAGGCAGCAGTCCTGGCCCCACGAAGCAGCCAGCTCGTCCCAGCGTCGGCAGCCGCCCCCGGGCGCCGCGCACCCGCTCAACCGCAAGAGCCTTCTGGCCCCCGGATCTGGCAGCGGCGGCGCGTCCCCACTGACCAGCGCGCAGGACAGCGCCTTCCTCAACGACGCGGACATGGTCATGAGCTTTGTGAACCTGGGTAAGGATTTGGGGTAACGTAATGACGAGAACATTTCTCCCTTTTCAGTGTCCCGGGCCCAGGGGATGGAGTGAGGGGGTGGAGGAGCTCCCGGCGCGCGGGTCCTGCCTGGTACGCCAGAGAACGCGGGGACAGGCAGGCTGTGCTCCCGCCACCTGCGCGGCGGTGGGGCGGCACATGCGCTCCCCCGCGCCGCGGGCAGGGCTGCGCGCCGAGGCCCCCAGAGGCGGCTGGCCGGTCGGGCCGCGGGGCTCCGGGAGCGCTGTCCCCAGCGGGCGTGTATTTGCGGACTCCCTGAGCACGTTCCGCGCTTTTTTTCACTTCTGCCCAGCTCTGGCCAGGTTAACTCAATTGCAGCAGAAGAGTCCAGCCCGAGTGTGGCCATCCTGGGAAGAGGGCTCTTCAGTACGATTTTTCCCTCTAAACTGCCTTCTTTTGCCCCTTAACTTGGAGTGCAGTTTTCCCACCGAGACTTTTAGGGAATCCGACAGCGGCTGGGAACTTTGAAAACTTGCCATGAGTCTGTTTAGAGGTATCCACGGCACTGGGGGAGGTTGCAGAGGGAAGTTCCGAAAGCACCGCGGAAGGCGCTCGGATCCCGGCCGGGCGGGGCTCGCTTCTGTTTGGGGCGGGATGAAAGCTCAACTGGGGTAATCCATCCTGTGCCCCCGCTCACATGCCCTTGGCCATTGTCCCCAAAGGCTGAACCTTTGATCAATGCAGCCCAAGCTGCACGGGCAGAGAAAGGGTGCGGGGTAGGGGCCGGGGTTGGGCGCTGAGCTCCTCTGAACCGGTTGCCAGGCAACAGAATGGAAATTCAAGGGCGGCTAAATCGAGCTCCGCCACAAATGTTCTGTGGCAAACCCGGACCGAGTCACATCGCCCTTTCTCCCCCCTCCCACCCCCCTGAGTCTTCTCATCTGTAAATGAGAAGGGTGCAGAGAAGACTCTTTTCTTCGGAGTCAGTGCCTCCGGTTTGCACTGCTTTTCATTCATAAGCTCACTTAGTTTAGCGCAGACATAGGATGGAGGGACGCGCTGTCAGCGGACAGATCATGGGTGCACTGGCTACGCCCGGGATGGTTGCAGCTGCGCGGCGGGGTGGGTCTTCGCGGGCCTCCTTCCCATGTGAGACGGTGGTTGTGCCCAGGCCCTAAAGTGGGTGAGCAGACACTCGCCAAAGGAGCACACGGGTCTCCCAGCCACGTCAAAGACGCTCGTCTTTTAACGGCGTTACTTACTGGAATGATTCCCGCGTAGACTGGGTGATTTCTTTACCAGCCTATCTATGATTCCCAACTCCACTGAGCTTTGAGGGAGAGAACATGGGGGGTAAGAGCCATGGGAGGGTGTGGAGGCAGGGCGATTGGCATCCAAGTGGTGCAGAAATCCTCCTGGGAAATTCGTGAAACAGAATCTCACAGGAGTCCAGGCTCAGGGCCTGCCAATCTGGCTGCTTGCACTGCCCGGGGTTCTGATTGGACAAGAATTTTCACAATTTATTGGAACCAAATCCAAGGTTGAGCCACCTCCAGGAAGCATTCTAAGGAAATTCTCATGCCAGTCAATAAAATTTGTAGTGGGTGGGGGCCAGGGTGGCAGAGGACCAGCGCTGTTCCTTATTCTAACTTTTCTGCTGCTTCTGACTTAGTAAATCCCTCCCCTTGCTCTCTTCCTCTCCTCTCCTTCCACCCTCGCCCCCCGCCCCCACCCCGCCTCCAGGTTTCCTGGCAGCTCTGGGGAAATGTTTTATTGCCTTTTGGGGGTAGTCCTAACCTGGACAAAGGGGAGGAAGACTGGCACTCCTGGCTACTTCACAGAGAATCGTGTTACAGTCCCTGGGAAAACAATTCCTGGGCTTGAACCGAGGTTCTCAGCATTAGCTGCCCTGTAGTATCACCCGGGGGACTTAGAGATCTAGGGTTATTAGGGCCGCTTCGTGGGCCCAGATCAGTTAGGTCAGAATCTTTTGAGGGTGGGGCACAGGCATCATTTTTTTTAAGTACCTTAGGTTTTTCTAATATGCTACCGTGGTCAGGAAACACTGGCACAGGAGATCCCAATGTCTGAAGGAAATGGATACATTGTCCCAGTAAGAGATGAAGAGCAAAGCTTTCAAACATTGCTACACATTAGAATCACCTGGGTGTTACGTGGGAGGTAGGGGGGAACGCCTTAAAAAAATCCAGATGCCCAGGTGGCACTCCATATCAAATCAGAATGTGTGGAGGTGGAAACCAGGTAGCAGTATTTTTTTGTACAAAAATAAAGAGGATCTCCCAACGTTGCCCAGGCTGGACTCAAACTCCTGGCCTCAAGCAATCCCCCGCCTCAGCCTCCTGCGTTGCTGGGAAGATAGAAGTGTGCCACCATGCCCAGCAGTGTCATTGTTTTGTCAAGATCTCAGGTGATGTCAGTGTTTGGAAACCACTGCCTTAGATGGTATTTGAAATTTCAAGAGCCGGGCCTACGGCGAATTTGTAAAGTACAGTCATATTTACTGTATTTAGTGACCCCCCAAATTCCCCTTATTCCTTGCTTCTCTGACTTTTCGTGGGCTACAGGGACACACTGCCTCTGAGTCACACTGCTTAAAGCTGGCTGTCAGCTAATCCTTACTAGGGTGATGGTTTAACATAGTATCTCCCTAGGGATATTGACATTTTTCATAAAGGATTTTGAAAGATCTAAAAAAATCCCCTAAAAATTTTCAAGAGAACTCACCCAGTAGTGCAATTCCAGGCCCCAGGACAGGCTGACACAGAACCGAAAGAGAATTCTAGGATGGGAATTCTATCCTAAGCCCCTCATATTCCTATCACTGGGCTCCTTGTACAAGTTATAGCTACTGTAGGTCCACTTCTGGACTCTATACTGATAGTATGAAGAGAAAACCTTTCGCAGGTAAGTAGAATCCAAGCAGCAAGCCATGCCACCTGCCAATGAAGCAATTCTATTTCATCTTAATCCATTTAGCAGTAGGAAAGGGGTATTTCATCATCAGAGGCTAGAATGGGGTAAAATCTGATTGCCATGACTCTGAACATAGGAAGGACAGTTCATTTGAACAAAGTTATTGCGTACCAATGTTGGATTCTCTATATAGGGATGCTAGAGAATTACAGATTTCCTAATTGCTGTCAATGCCATGTCAACTGCCACATTACCTGACTCATCTATTAAAGAATCTACAGAAAGATAAACATGCTGCGTTTTAAAGTACGCTTATACCTACTAGGTTAAGTAAATTACACACTGGAAGTACAAAGGAAAGTATTACATAGTTGTAAACATCCGACTTCCCTGGGACTGGGGGAATAATTTACTCATGAAATACATTTGAAACACCCCGAGCCTTGTAAGCCAGCCGGACTATCAGGAAGTATGAATCAACAGGATAAATTTCTCTCTCATAGCGCAAGTGCTGGTCATCCAACCAGCTCATTGTTGTTTATGTTGACTGTTTCAAACTCTTTCTGGGTGAATAGGCTGGGATGTGTCACCTTCTAAATGCTAACCGTCTGCTGCCTGGGCTGCTGGTGTGCAGAGTGCCTGGGTGAGCTCGTGAACTTGCATTCACTCAGGGCCACAGATGCCATTTTCTATTTGTTTTCTAATGCTAAAAATGTCTTGGCAGCCTAGTCAGCATCCCTGCCAATTTGGTGACCTTGGAGAGGTATCCTTCAGGTCTTAGCTTAAAATTCACCTAAGAGAGACCTTCTCTGCCACTCTATATAAACTGGTCATGCCTCCATCCCACCCACTTCTGTACCATGACAGCACTCTGCTTATTTCCTTCCTTGTACTTATCACAAGTTTTTCTTTTTTCTTGTTAAATTTGCTTACTCATTTGTTTGTCTCCCCTGTAGGATGTCAGGCTCCAAAGGCGGAAACCACACTAACCCACCACAGTAGCCCAAGTGCCTAACATAATGCTGACCACATGGAAGATGCTTTGAAAAGGCTGAATTAGTGAACATATAGACATTGCCCATGCTTCAAATTCATATTTCACTGATTTGGAAGATTTGATTATTTAGAAAGGGTATACCTGATTTTTATTGAGTAAAACGTTTAAAGTGAAGACATTTAGGACAGGGAGGTTCACAGTATTTGAGGTAAATCATCGTGCTTTATTAATACAGCTTTTTTATTAGTCACCTATATGTATATTAATTTGTAATATGCATTACATTTGAGAGTAGTAAAAACATTAAATATCTACATTTCAGATTTCACTTGTTTATTTGAATTCATGAGGTATTTATCTCCAAATGCTAGGATTAAATGGCAATTTAAAAAACTCAAATTGTGTTCAGAAAAGGGAATCAGTATATATTAGTACAAGCAGCAAGAAACTTGTGCTAAAAATACTGGCAATCTTCTGAACAAAATTACTCCTGGGAAACATAAATAAGAAGAAAAATGGAATACTCCCTACTTGTATTTGTAACTAGATATAATGCGCTATCTCTTTCTCCTAAACATAGCATCAGTAGTACTGTTTTTCATTTAAGCTACCTGTACTTAAGAAGATTTTTGTTAGCAGAAAATAAATCCATGCCTGCAAGCTACTCACAGCAAAAACAGTTTGGAGAATTTGGTTGCAAGAGTGTGATTCAAAGAAGCAGTAGACGTTCTTCTAAAGAGATTACAAAGAGTAAATTTGAAATTCAGTGGCATTTCAACAAAAAAAAGTTGTACAAAGTGTTCTTAAACTAAGATCAAAGGGCAAGCAGATACTATTGTTCAGACCTCAGATGGTGTTTCCTCTGGGTGTCCTAAGAATGGGTATAAATCCTTTTTAAATGTGCTGAATCATGGTTAGTTCCTCTATTTGAGAGCTTACCTCTGATCAGCTTGGAGGAGGGCTTCCCTGGGATAAGAATCTGTTTAAATACAAAAACAACGCTCAGTGCTTGCTTTAGCATATAATAATTTGTTGCCTCTCTGTCTTCAGAGAGTAACTACTTTATATGTTGGATTTCAAATTGATATTTTACTTGACTATGAATACTGGCTAAATACTGGCTATCAAATGTAGTATATCAAACGTAGCAAACTAAAAGATAGCAGCTCTGCTGTCTTTGCCTCACTCCTATTTATGAAGGTGAGTTAGACAAGGAAAATGAAGAGGGTACAATGTCTTGCATCATGAAGCAGCTTTCTGTAACTTTTTCACAAACCAATCCTTCACTTTCTGCTTCCCATCTTATATCAAAAATGAACTATTCTAGGGAATGATTTTTTTTTTTTTAAGACAGTATCTTTTTCTGTCACCCAGGCTGGAGTGCAGTGGCGAGATCTCGGCTCACTGCAACCTCTCCGTCTCCTGGGTTCAATCAATTCTCCTGTGTCAGCCTCCAGAGTAGCTGGGATTACAGGTCTCCGCCACCACACCTGGCTAATTTTTTTTTTTGTATTTTTAGTGGAGCTGGGGTTTCACCGTGTTGGCCAGGCTGGTCTCAAACTCCTGACATCAAGTGATCTGCCTGCCTTGGCCACCCAAAGTGCTGGGATTACAGGCTCACGCCACTGCGTCTGGCCAGGAATGACTATTGTTTAACTTAGCACAACGTCATTACAGTTTTAATTTTTCTACTTTGATCTTTATTCTATTTTTCTTCCTCTTCTGTTCAAAATTTTAGTCATTTTGCCATCTTTGGTGCTTCCAGTAGTGGGAAGAAAAGTAGACAATATTTTAATTAGACAATTTTGTTTTTCGCTAGTTTTCATAAATATCTGAGTAAAAGGAGTAGAAATCACTGCAGAAACTCCCTAAGATAGGAATAGACAATTTACCAAGGCCCCATTCATGTAAACAGCTGTTACACATTAACCATCCTGTCCCACCCTCCCTAGGCCACAGCACAACCCAGCCATGTGCCCAGCAGCTGGGCTGCTCCAGCCGCAGGGTGTCACCTGGGGGGCAGATATAGGTGATAGCTGGCATCTTCTCTTGTGTTCCCCACAAGGAACCAGTGCATTATGTTGTTCTTATTTCCCTGTTTTCATCACGACAGCGGAGTTAACTTTATTCAAATACACTTTCTTTTCTGATCATACCCTTACCTTCTCTTCAACACCCTCACTCCCATCTCTGATCCAGCTTTTACCCACTGGAAACGTGTGCGTCGGAAAACAGCACTAGTCTCTCCTGGAATATATGAAAAGTGGTGATAGTTGTATGAAGGGGAAGGAAAGCCATCACCACTTCGGTGAAAATTAGAGTTAACTCTAATTTTTCAGTGCCATTAACCTCTGAAGTTTCGAGAGTACCAGAAATTCTCAGAACCTGCATTCCCCCGTTCACCTTTTACTACAAGCATTAGAAATCAGTAACACATTGTGGGTCGCTGAAATTTATCAGATTCTGTGTTCAGTCACTAGTGTTTTGAAGATTTTGTTCTCTATACTTTTTTTCCAATGTGAATATATAGTATTTCAGCACCCTATGCATAAAGTGAAGGGTCTGAAGCCAGGCTGGGAACACAGCTACCATCCCTAACATGGTTTTTCTGGGGACACGTATGCCCCAGCAACAGAAAACCCATTTGGGGTTTATTGGTTAAATGAGTTTGGGATGACTGGTGAATGTATGTTCGCCATAGATCATAGAATTTAGAGCTTGAAAAGTTCTCGCATATCATCTAATCTGTTTGTTCGCAGTTAAATTTGTTAGATGTTTTCACCACCATTTTCTCTTTAC